>NC_084843.1:75517765-75839015 GCF_033115175.1 Lepus europaeus | reverse complement strand
GCTAAGTCAGCTGGAGGGCATTTCCAAGGCTTTGGTGTTCATAGTGTTACTATTTTCCTGCTGTAGTCACTAAGGTGAGGTTGCCAGTGAGCCGGCCATGGCACCGTGACGCTCAGCTCCGGCCACGCAGTCCCTGGGTGTGCCTGCCCTGGCCAGATGTTCTTCCGGCTCCTGAAGACCCAACCTGGAGTCAGACAATCTTCTGATGGAAGCTTGATCTACTTAGTAGCTGGCTGTGTGGCTCCAAGGAAGGCACACGCCTTCTTGGCACTCCTGCTTCTGTATTTGTGATAGACAGAGAAAGCTGACTTCCTCCGAGGGGCTTTCTCGGGGGATGCAGTGGAAATTCTGAAAGGGTCCTGGCCTGCAGGTCTCATTCATGTGGACTGCTTTTCCTCATCTCTAAGTGGAGAGCTCACATTCCACCTGCTTTGCCTCCTTCTGGGGAGTCGGTTACTTAAAACGGGGCTGGGGTCGTGGGCAAGATCCCTGAAGCCCCCAGAATCACAGGAACTTACAGCTGCTGCCCCCTCCCCAGTGGGGCCACAGTGGTCATCCTGGGGGGAGCATGAGGCTGAGGCATCAGAGGGCTTGTTAGTAGTGCCCAGTGGAGCATCTACCTGTGTTGAAGGCAGCTGGGGCGGAGGAGGCAGGTGTGGGGTAGGGCTGCCAATGGCAGCAGAGGAAGGGGCACAGGCTCCCATGGAGTGCAGGAGCCAAGCCTGGTCCAGCCGCCAGGCCTGTGATTCAGGCTGCCCGTCTTCCTCCCTGTGCACCTCCCCTTGGGAGGGGAGGCTGCACCTTGGTCAGAGACTCCTTGTGGCTTAGCCTTCCAGGCCGGCATCCGGTCTTAGCTGCCTTGACTGTGCACGCTGATGTGAGGAGTGTGAACTCCTCATCCCACATCTCAGGGGTCTTTTGCAGGAGGCTTATTTGAACTGGGCCATGTGCCTGCTCTCTTGGAGTCAGCCCAATGCAGAAAAGTATTTAGTTACATGATGAAGGAGAGGGCAGTATTGCAGGGATGGTGTCAGAACCCTGGGTCTGAGGCTGCTGGAGACACAGACACAGAGCAGCCTCCTGCTCTCAGCCTTTGGCAGGGCTGGCAGACAGAGCTGTGCCTCTTTGGATTCCAGTTGTCTGTCTGTGAGGCTGGTGGGGTACACACGTGCTCACAGGTTTGGAAGAAACGAGCTTTGCAGGTTTGGCCCAGCAGAAGGCGTGGGCACCTGCTGTCTCCTGTGTGTACCGGAGCCAGCTGTGTGCTGTTGTCCTCAGAGCTGTAATGAAGAACCGAGGACTTGCTGGAGTGAGAGACGGGTTGTCATGCTGTGTGCGAACGCTGCGTGTGTAGCTCGGTAGAGTTCCCCCAGACATTTTGGCATGGGTTGCCGTCTGTCTTGTAGCATTTGCTGAGGCTTCACGGAAGCCTGTCTTATCTCTCCCCGCAGGGGTGTGGGCGGCCAGGGAGCGAGTCGGGCTACTGCGCTCATGCCCGCTGCAGGTACTCATGGAATTGTGACCACGCCGGCAGTCTGGGTGTGTTTCCAGGAAAGGCTTCTGATGCCAGGGCTCGGTTCAGGCTCATGTACAAAGGAGTTCACGAGAAGCCTGTGTCCCCATGGCCCAGTGCCAGATCCCCTTACATGGAAACAGCAATGAACAGACTGCCCTGCTTAGTTGTGAACATTGCTTCAGGTCATTCTCCGGGGCCTGGACTGGTGGGACAAGCACAGTACCTCACAGCTTGCAGGGAGGCACCTGGGAGAGTCCAGCAGGGAGGTAATGCAGAAGATCCATATGATGAGGCTGAGTCTAGGTTGCATTGTTGGGCTTAGAGGCAGGTGTGCCCCTCCACAGGCCTGAGCCCTGGGGGCGTGCCCACCTCCTCTCTCTGGCCCCTCCCTGTCTGTCAGTAGCTGTGCAAAGTCCAGGTAGGACTTGCATCCCCTCTACCTCTTCCCTTCTTGGAATCTCCACATCTGCTCTTGTTGCTGCAACTTGTGTTCCGATTCAGAACTACTCGAAACTATGGTTCCTTTGCAGTTGTCAGGGGTGCTTCTTGGTTTCATACGAATGGCTCAAGGGTAGAGGGATACTAGAGTTGTCAGCTGGACAGTGTGGCTCTCTCGATTGTGTAGCTGCCGCTCCATGCCTGCCCTATGTTGTGGGGATGCCAGGGTCCATTTAGCCAAATGGGCTGTGGCCTGGATGTGCTTGCTCAAGGGCTCTAGGGAAAGGGGCTGAATAACTCCCACTTTTGCAAACACGGCTGGGGCAGTGGGAAGCCTGGTACAGAGCCTGGGGTGGCTCAGTGGTCATTCACCAGTCTCCTGTGGGGCCCTGTAGTCCAGCCTTCTCCAGCAACTGTGTGCCCAGCCTCTTATTAGAGAAGAGAATGGGGCAGGATGGGAGATTTCTCCTGATGCTTGTCCACATGCCAGGAATTTGATTATGTTGGGCTGTTGTTCCTGTAGGTAAATGAGGGATCTGAGCCTCAGAGAGGGTTGGGTCATTTTCCCAAACCAGTGTGTCATCACAGCAAGTGTGTGGTTAGGGTAGAATCTGAACCCAGCCAGGCGGCAAATGCAGTTCTCTTTTCTGTGCCCTCTGATCTTCATGGTTACATGTGTGTGAGCTCTTCTGGGAGTTTCAGACCCTCTCCCTCTGGAGCTGTCAGATCAACAGCACAGCAGCATCAGTAAAGCTTTATTGAATGAATGAAGGAACCAGTTCTGGACTCAAGCCTGAAATGGTCCATCATCAGAGCACCCTTATCCTGGGGATGTTGGGGGTGAGACCATGATTCTTGGCCACGTGGTTCTGGCTGACAGAGTGCTCACTGTTTTCTGGGGAGATGGAATTGTATGCCTAAAAGGAGAGGAATTTAGAAATGGGAGCTGAAGACTTGAGAGAGGGACCAAGGTGTGTGACCAACCATCCTTCAGAACCGTCGAACATAAAATACTACAAAAGCTGGAAGGACATGAAATGAAGAGAGAGACTGAGGCTCATTCATTCTTTGTATATACTATGAATATTTACTGGGGGTCTCCTATGTGCTGGGTGCTGCCCTTGACTCCTGGGGGATAAGAATGCAGAAGATAGAAAAAGTCCAAATCCACTTTAGAGAGGAGTTGGGAAGCCAACATTTATTTGCAGCTCTCTTACGGTTCAGCACAAAGAAGGCTTGCTACAGTTGAGTCTTCAGAAGACATTGGCTATTCTAGGCCCTAGGGATTGAGCAACAGCCATCTCTGATGCTCCTGTAAGATGCACTGCCCTTTGGAGCCAGTCTGA
The DNA here is from genome assembly GCF_033115175.1 of Lepus europaeus. Lineage (NCBI taxonomy): Eukaryota > Metazoa > Chordata > Mammalia > Lagomorpha > Leporidae > Lepus > Lepus europaeus. The sequence continues at coordinate 75,835,715 of NC_084843.1, read as the reverse complement.
CTATCAGCACAGCCTCCAGCCCACTGCCTGTCATTTGTCTAAGGCTCTGGTCCTGTCTTCCTTATCAGCCTGAGCCCAGGCATGATGCTGGGTATCTGTGCTGTCTGCTGGTCACACTTCACACTATGGACTCTCATTCCTTGCCCACCGTATTTCCAGAGGCCTCTTCCCTGCTGCCCCCCCCCCCCCGATTCCTCCCTCCATGGGTGCCTTGCACTTCTTAGCATCACTGGAACCCACTCCACTCCCAGCTCCTGCTTTCTGACTGCATCCTTACTGCTCCCCCTCCCTCACTCCTGTACCTTTCGGGTTTTGATTACAAGCAGTGGGAGTGAGCAATACTCAATCAGTGAAATTTATGAATTGTTAAGGTATTGGGCAGCTCACAGAAGCAATGGGATGTCTGGAGGATTAGATTAAGGAAATGATCAACAACCAAGGCCAAGAGCAGACACAGTTAAGTCACTTAGTGACTGTGTGATTGACAGGGGGGCCAGGGCTGAGTTCCATCCTACCATGGCCCCCACGGCTGGACTTGTGATTGCACTGCTGAGGTCTCAATAAGCCTTATGCATCTTTCTATCATTTTCATCAGCTTTGGAGGCCTTCTATTCCTTTCTCTCTTTCCACATCTTCAGGAACTCCTAGAACTCGTATGTTGGGTCATTTGATAGTATCCTGCAGATTCCCAACAGTGTTTTTTTAGTTTTCTAATTTCTTCTTGAGTTTGGTTTGACTGTGTGACTTCCTTGGCTTTGTCTTCTAAGTCAGATATTCTTTCTTCTGCTTCACCAATTCTGTTGTTAAGGCTCTCCACTGTATTTTTTGTTTGTTCTATTGAATTCTTCATTTCTAAGATTTCATTTTGATTTCTCTTTAAGATCTCAATTTTGTGGGAGGAATTTTCTTTCATGTCATGTATGGATTTCATTTTTTCATGCATTTGCTTCTGATTACTTCTAAGTAATTCTATGATAAATTTTTGAATTCCATTTCTGACATTTCTTCAATATCATCATCTTCACAATCTAGTATTGAAGTGTTGTGTTCTTTTGAGGGTGTTATGTTGTCTTACTTATTCTTGTTTCTTGAATTGGTGTGTTTGTTATTCAGCATTTGTGGAGATACTCATTGGCTTCTTTGATTTTTTGCTGTGGCAGCTTTTATCTTTGGACTGTGTCTGAGTGGATTAGTGGAGTGTCTGCTTTCAGGGAATACCTAGAGGCGTGTGGTAGGTGCGGCCAGGGCACTCTATTCAGGGTGAAGGGTGTGTCTGAGGTGACACTCAGGTTTGTCGTGGTAAGTCAGTCTCTCTCTCTCTCTTTTTCATCAGAGGGGAGGTTTCTTCTTGTCTGTTGGCATAGACCCAGCGGAGCTCCTGTCCCCAGAGGAGATCAGTGCCTGGGCAGTAGCCCCAGTGAGGATATTATTTGTCTGCTCTGCCACAAGGACCATATAAAATATCTGTGAAGTCCTCTGTGTGAGCTCAGATTCCCCATCAACGTGCCTTGCCTGGTAACCAGGGAGCGCTGATTGTGTGGAGCCTCTCACAGTGACTGCCCAAAGTCCCAGTCACACCCTGAGTCCTCCTACACAGCCTCAGCATTTCCACAGTCCCAGCACATAAGCCTGCCACAATCATGAGCACCCAGCCCCCTGTCTGTTCTCCCCACCAGACTCAGGAGTCTCCACTTGGCTGGGTGTGGACACAAGCTGGCGAAGCTGTTATGTATGTTCAAAGTGGTAGCTGCTCTCTGTCAGCTTGTTACAGGATGCCTCTGCAGGGTGATCAGGGAGGGATCCCCTGCTTTTTTCTCCTCTAGTTTGGCAGGTACACTATCCCCCACAGTGCTCCAAGTTGGATTCCCTCTGGGTTTTTCCTGCAGCCTTTTCACCAGTGGCTTGGGCTGCTGCAATCTGGTCATACCTCACTCTCCAATGCTTGTATGAAGGCTCTTGGTTGGTGGGGTTCTAAGTTGTGTGTGTCCTCAACCACCACATAGATCCACTGTGTTCTTCCAATTTGTGTAGAGTTTTCTCTGCTGTTTTCCCCCAACTCTTCCCTGAGACTGCACTCTTTCCACTTTTTACAAATTATCTTCTAGACTCGAGCAGCAAGTTCCCTCCCTATTCCACCATCTTAATCCAATTCCCCTCTGCTTTCATAGAAGTTGTTTTAATCCAAATGCACAGTCACGTCCTATGAAGGTACTCTGTGCTAATTGATGCTCCCCATGACATCAGCATGATGTCATCAATGTATTGAACCAGCATGGTGTTCTAGTAGGTGGTCAGACAGTGAAATTCTTATGATATGGCTTTCAGGTACAGCAGTGAAGTTTTATTTCTTTACTTACCTGGATAAGGAGAATGCTTCTAGTAGTTTTCTTGTTATTCAGATTGAGGGAAAAAATACTGACAGATCAATAACTCTGTACCAGTTGGCAGGCTCTGTATTGATTCAATCCAGTAAAGAGACTGTATCAGGAACAGCAGATACAATTGGAGTCATCACTTGATTAAGTTTATGATAATCCACTGTCACTGTATATGACTTATTGTCTTTTGCAGCTGCCAATCTAGAAACTTATATAGGGGTGCGATTGGATTTCTCTGCTTTGCAGCTTTTAAATATTTAATGATGGGGCTAATTCCTGTGATTTCCCTGGGGATGCAATAGTGCTTTGGTTTTGTTGTTTTGGTCAGAGGAGGGAAATTGTTTCCATTTGCCCTTTCTACCTTATTAGCCCTGACTCGATTTTCAGGAAGTCGATTGGGATGCTCATTGTATTGCCGAAGACATCTGTTCCAAACAGGCAATCAAGAAATGGGGAAAACAACCCTTGAATAGGTCTGAGGTCCCTCTGGCCTCCCTATGACATTGACTAAGGTCAAAACTCTGTTTTTCATTTGATCATATTAGCTCTTTCTCTTACCAGAGCCAGATTTCTAGGAATTAGTGTTAGTTAAGATTCAGCATTCACTAATATCCAAAAGGGCATAATGTTTTCTTTCCTCCCCTTTAGTCACCCTGATAGCTAGTGTGCTAGACCACACAGGCTTCCATAGAAAACACCATAAACTGGATGGCTTATAAACAACATAGCTGTATTTCTAATGGTTCCGGATGCTGTACATCTGAGATCAAGGTGCCAGCAGATTTGGTGTCTGTCAAAGTCCACTTCCCTGCTCACAGGAGGCATCGTCTCTCTGCGTCTTCCCATGGTCCCAGGGGCAGAGACGCTCCCATCATAACCCACTTGTAAGGGCTCTGCCCACAGGGCCAAAGGCAAAATCAACACTGGGGTTAGCGTTTCTGCATCTGGATTTTGGGGGGACTCAGACATGTGGATCATAGCATTTAGTTCCAAGTCCCAATGAGAAAGGCTAAGAAGAGGATTCATGGTGCTTAATTGTGTTGTTCTATGGAGCACTCAGATCCTCCTTTCCTTTAAAGGGTCCAGAGTCATTCAGGAGATTCAAGGTTTGGACATTGGATGAAAACAGACTATGCTTCCATTTTTATCTCTATTAAAGTCTTCCTTATGTAAGACCCCTTAAGCAGGCGTCCCACAAACCCACAAACCGGACCCCAGAAACACAGACTCCACTCCAATCGATGCAAAAGGCAAGAGGAAAGTTTATTACATTTGCAAATGGGCCGACTCAGCAGCACCCTCTGGTAGGGTGCAGAGAGAGAGCGGCCTCGAACAATAGCTTACAGAGTATTTAAAGCTTAAAACCACAGCATTAGCATATTTGATTGTGTTACAATTCTATTGGGCAAGCTACAGGTTACTAGCATTTTATTGGGTAAGCTAATGGTTGCTAGGTAAGGGGCTTGGGATGGGGGTCACGGGCAGTTTCTTCTTATCAGCCAAAGCAAGCAAGGACGAGGATGGCAGTAGAACAGTAAAACCTTAGTATGTTTCAGTCACAGAACCTTATTGTAACTCTTTTCCGGACTCCTGCAAGTGTTATCGCGTGAGACAGTTACACAGACACAGAGCAGTTTCACAAGGCAGTTTCCCAAGGTTATTCTGCAGGCAGGTGGAGACACAGTTATCTTAAGGAATGGCTACTGTCAGCAGCCAAACTTTTTAACCCTTGCTAGAATTATTTTGCTAAAATTATTTTAATATTTACATTTAGCAGGGGTCTTATACTTACACCCCTCCCCCATTACACCAATTAAACGAGACTTTGTGGTCATATGTCTACTTTTGATTTGAGGATCTAGGGTCAGTTAAGCTCTGTTGGCTCTCCCAGAGGATGAGAGCATGCTGATAACTCCTGCAAGCTATGGTGATCCACCCAAGCTTCCCAGACGGCTGATACTTGGGTGCTGCCACTGGCTTCTGACCTTCTCTTGTTAAAACCAAGGGCCACGTTCAGCTGCAGTTGATGAATACTTCATAGCCTACTGGGGCCGGGCTCTAAAAGATTTCCTCCAAATACTAAATCTCTCCTGGTCTGTCTTCCTTCCTTCCTTCCTTCCTTCCTTCCTTCCTTCCTTCCTTCCTTCCTTTTCCTTTCTCTCTCTCTCTCTCTCTCTCTTTCCCTCTTTCTTTCATCTCAAAGGCAGAGTTACAGAGAAGCAGAGGCAGAGACAGAGAGAGAGGTGTCTTTCATCCGCTGGTTCACTCCCCAGTTGGTCACAACGATCCGAAGCCAGGAGCCAGGAGCTTCTTCCGGGTCTCCCACGTGAGCACAAGGGCCCAAGGATTTGAGCCATCTTCCACTGATTTCCCAGGCCATAGCAGTGAGCTGGATCGGAAGAGGAGCAGCCAGGACTAGAACCGGCGCCCATATGGGATGGCGGTGCTTCAGGCCAGGGCTTTAAGTTGCTGCGCCACAGGCCTGCCCTCTGGTTTTATTTTTGAACACTTGGTGAAGAGATTGACTTTAAAGAATGTGTTTAAAGATGAGTGACGTGAGGTAGCATGTGATCATCTATTTTAAATGCCTTTTGTCTTTGCATTGTTTCTTCTAGATCCTGTCGAAGAAGTTCTGTCGTCTCAACATCATTTAGAGTTGATCCTTGTTGAGTTCAGATTTCTGTTAAATAGCTGGGCAGGCAGTTAGAACACTGTCAGCTGCTTGAGCTGGGACACTGGATTTGGAATTCTGTTGAATGCCTCCATATCCACGAATTTAGTCTGATTTGAGATTATGCTCTGCCTCCCTTGGTGTGGTCCTCTCATGGCTGTGCCTACACATTTATTCCTGGTGTACATTAGCCAAATCCTGCTGTATTTTTTTTGTGTGAACAAATCATCTCCTCCCAGCCTCTGCTTTGGAATTTGTCCTCTAAGAGATGCTGGGTGCATTCTCTAGTTACAGATACAGAGATGGTGAGTGTGTGTGGGAAAGAATTAGATCTGTGCAGAGGGACATTTTTCAAAATGCGAAATGTGGAAGTTGTCTACTATCTTCCACCCCAAATTCCTTCTGCCATTTTCGCTGATGTAGAGTAAAATCCGGCATCTTGGACGTGACATGCATTGTCTGTGTAGGTTGGACCTGACTTGGCACCTACATGTTTCCTCTGCTTTATTTTCTCTTCCTGTCACCCACACACCCTTTCAAACTCATTACTTCGCTTTCATCCTTCAGAAATCAATTTAAATGTCACTTCTTGATCCCCACTCCCACTCCTGCCAACATAATCAGGTCCCTCAGCACCCTGCCTGCTCTTTATAGACCTTACTTTGATTCGTAATCAAACATAGTATTATAACCATCTGATGAAGGGTTTTTCCCTGCAAAGAAGCAGGCCCCGAGGCAGTGAGGCAGTAGGCGCCATGTTTGGGTGTGTTGGCTGCTGTGTTTCCGGTGCTGAGCATGCTGTCTAGCGCATAGCAGAACACCCACCCATTCAATGAGGATTTGTCTAGTGGATTAATGACACCATGACTCACATCTTATTGATTGCTCAGTCCCAAGTGCCAGAATAGGGGTAGGTACTGATACTGCCAGGTGGGCAAGACACCCTTCAAGGATTCTAAGGGCAGCCCAGGATGGCTTCTTGGAGGAGAAGGAGTTTGAGCCAAGAAGTACAGTGAGTGTCTTCTGGAATGGGTATTTGTCAGTTGCTGGTGGCTTTTTTTGTTCTGGATTCTATTGTGTGCCTGGTATTCAAACCGGGATGAAATGACTGTTGATTTTAAATACCTTTCTGGATTGCAGCAGGTGTAGAGGCTGCATTTCTGTATCTGATCTTTGGAAACCATTGAGACAGGGGTTTTCAGCCTGGTAACCTTACTTATTTATCTGCTATGATTCTGACCCAACTTTTTGAGTTGATCCTCTTTCTGCTGTCATCTGGGGCTGATGCATAGAATGTAGGCAGTGAGCAGACCTCAGTGTAGGCCTGGTTAGGAAACACTTGATGTGTTCTTTTCAGTTTTGCATTCCACAGTTACAAGCTGTACAAGTTCAGCCATATTCTGAAAACAATAAATGGAAAACTGCAGGAGTAAAGAATTCGTAAGTTCTACTTTACACACTGTTTTCAGTAGCGTGATGAAATCTTGCACCATCCTATTCTGTGCCATTGGAGACTGAATCATCCTATCCACACTGAATATGCTTGTCACTCACAGACACTTGGTAGCTGTCTAGTTACCGGATCAACCTCCGCAGCATGGCAGGGCTTGTGTTCAGTTCTCTTACTTAACACTGGATCCGAAGCCTAAGAGTACCGATGCTAGCATTTTTATTACCATGTAGTATTATAATGGTTCTGCTTTTTATTAGTTATGGCAATTAATTGTGTACTGTGCATAATTTATAAATTAAAACTTTTCATATTTATGTATGTAGAGAAAACCCATAGTGCAGGGTTTGGTACTATCTATCTGGAATTCCAGGCATCCACCGAAGGTCTTGGGGTATATCCCTCATGCCTAGGCTGAGGCCTCTGTAATGTGTCCATGGTCCTAGTTTCCCCAAGCTCTTTTGAGGAGAGTGAAAAAACTTCTTTAGGGGAAGAACATAAACAGTTTGGAAATCTAAAATCTTACCGCGGCATTTTCTGTTGTTCCAGTTATATCTATAGTCCTTCTTGGTAACACATTATCTCCTTAATCACCGCTGCTCCATTTGTCCAATAAACTCTCGATTATCCATTTTTAGTGGTGTGGCCAGGATTTATCTCTGGCAATTGGTTCCAGCAGACAGACTGATTAGAAGCCATTTCCTTCCCAAATTCCCTATCTTGATGTTCCTGTTAACTTTAATCATCAGGGCTGTAGAATCCGCTCTTAGCTCTGTCTGAATACATGCATAAATAAAAGTGGCTGTGGCTAAGCCCCCATCTTCTGCCTTTTAGATCCCAATTTATCTCGCCGTGGGCTGCTGCTGTAGAAATTTCATTTATGGTATTGGCTTGAGAAATGTCATGAGAGGTTTTCTGCTAAAAAAAAAAATTCTTTTGCCACAAGCATTTATGCCCCTTGCATGGATGAGGTCACAGTATTTGTCTAACTATGGAGAGAGAGCTGTCTTTCAAAAACAGAATTCTCTACATATATTTTGGACTTGAGAATTGGATTGGTTCACAACACAGTCTCATCATTGCTGTGTGGCCAGAGTTCATTACAGAGTTCTGCGTGTCATACGGCGTCATAGTGGGATGCTGTTGTGCACAGTGTCTTCTTTTTTCAGTCCATTCTCCTGTTGATGGGCATCAGGCATGATGCCAGGATGTGGCTTTGCAGGCTGTGCACCTGTGATCAGCCTTGTGCATGCTTCCTCCTACTCATATGGAAGTTTGTTTTGGAGTGACAGTGCTAAAATGTTGGAGCCATGAATGTTCACGCTGGGCAGCAAACTCTTCTAAATTGATTGTATCAGCTTATCATCCTGCTAGCAAAGTGTGGGAGATGCTCTTAATCTGTGCACTTTGACACACAGGGAGGCTTCTTAACCTGTGTCCACAGAATGTCCACAAAACAGTATTTTGTTGTGGTCTTGAATTGCATTTCTCTGCTCATCTGTCTACTCTACAAGGGCAGTGAAGATCCTCTGGCTTTATTGCTCATGGCCATTTCCTTCTCTGTGAGTTGATCCTTTATGTCCTCGCTTAATAGAAGTTCTTTATGTATTACTGGCATTAACCCATGCCGTTATAATTGTAACAACGATTATTTTCCCAGTTGTCCTTTTCACTTTCTTGAAAGTTTCCCTTAAGAAATGGAAGTTCTTCATTTGGATATAATCAAATCCATCCATTTATTTAAATACTTAATTTATTTTTATTAAAGTTTAAAAAATTGAGAGGTACATGCATGCACATGTGCACACACCCACACGTACACAGCAGGGAGGGAGAGAGCCCCTATCCTCTGGGTCACCTCCCACGTGCCCACAGTGGCTGGGGCTGTGGTGGGGCTGGAGTCAAGAGCTGGGAACTTAATCCAGGTCTCCCATGTGGGGAGGCAGGAACCCAGTTACTAGAGCCATCACTGCTGCCCCCTGGAGTCTGCACTGGCCCCTGGAGTCAGGAGCAGGATTTGGGAACTGAACCCTGGCACTCTGACATGAGATGTGAGCATCTTCACCAGTAGACTAGACCCCTGCTCCTCATCCACACTATTATTCAGCTTCTTCTTTCGTTTTAAGAAATTATTTTCTGCCCTTCGATCAGAAAGATATTCCCCTATGTAAAAGTCAAGAAGTTAGCTTCTGTCATTTAAATTCTTAATCCAACTTCAATTGATTTTTATATTTGGAGTGAGTTGGATTTTGAAATTAACATTTTTTTCTCAAGTGGACAATCATATTTTTATTCCATTGATTGAATAGTTCTCATATGTCCTGGGAGCTGACTTGCTATTTCTGTCACCTAGAAAATTGTCCTCATACCTGCCTCAGGGCTTTGTATTCCATTCTGCTGGTTAATTTATCTATTCCTACATTAGTGCCATCGTTTCTTAATTCTATAGCTTCATAACAGTTCTTTTTATAAAAAGATGTGGTTGTTTATTCGAAATACACAGAAAAGGAAAGAGACCTTCCATCATCCTCTGGCTCATTCCTCCAATGACCACAATGGCTGGGGCTGGGCCAGGCTGAATCCAGGAGCCAGGAACTCCATCCAGGTCTCCCATGTGGGTAGCAGGGGCCCAAACTCTTGTTGCCTCCCCAGGCACTTAGCAGGAAGCTGGGTCAGCAGCAGAGTCTCCAGGACTTGAAGCAGTGCTCTGATAAGGGATGATGGCATTGCACACAGTGGCTTAACCTGCTATGCCACAGTGCTGGCCCCTGCATAATAATTCCTGATGTCTGGTGAAGCAGACCTTTCTTCTTCACTCTTCTTGAGAAGTTTAGTGACTATTCTTTAGTTTTCTGTGTAAATTTTAGCATCAGCTTCTTAGGGTCCATGAAAGTCATGGTGGACCATTGGATAGAATTACATTAAATATACAGCTCTATTGGTGAAGAATTTGCATTTTTGAGATATTATAGATTCCTCTTCATGAGTGCAGTATATGTCTTCATTCATTTAAAATCATCAGATCAGATGGGGCCTTATATTTCAATAGTGCTCTTGCCTGCTGTCACGCAAAGCCCTGCCACTTAGCTCTTCCACGGTCACACCAGGAGCTGTGCCCTATAATAGTACGGATCCTCATAAACTGTCGTCATTCAGAGCCTGTTCTTGTCCAAGTTGATGGTGATGCCAGGGAATCTGGCATGTGTCTTAGAGCCATCACTGTGACCCTCATCAGAATTTGTCTTCACTGTGGACTCCCTTCACTGAGCCTGGAAGTAATTGATCAGTGTTCTAAGTGCGTTTGCTTTCACCTTTGCTTCTTGGCAGTTCAGGAATCCTCTACTCGGTTATTAGAGAGCCTAGTGTCCATTGTACCTCTTTGACCTGCTACCTGGTCTACCTGACTAGCCAACACACTTTCTAACAATATCTGCCCTTTCCCTTATTCTTTCTCCTTCCTACCTAAGAGGTAGCCCCCATATGTGGGAGCTATGTATGAGTTTTACCTTTGTTCCCATTGCAGGGTATTGGGTAGAAGGCATCATGGCTGGTAGCCAGACCCACGGGTCCACTGTGGGGTCTTCTGCAGGCAAACCATATTCAGATCAGCAGCTCCAGTGTCCAAACTGACCAACTGCTAGGATTCATGACACTTGCACCATTTGTGTTCGATTGTTGGCAGAGGCAAGTCTACCCAATATCCGAGCCCTTGCTCTGGGCTTTTGAGGGCAAGATAGAGAATTTAAGCCTTAACATGTTTTGTTGCTTACCTGAAGTGAGACCTTGGGGCATTGTTTAGCTTCTCTAAGACTCGGCTTTCCTCCTTTTAAGTGGAATCAGCCAGAACTCCTTTGGAATGTGGTGTTATGACAGTTAATAGCTTCCTTGTGGTTTCCTCTCTCAAGATGCCATACAACACAGCTTCCAGGCCTCTTTCCCTTGGTCCAGCCCCAGCTGCACTGCTGGGAAGGACTAGAGGGAGGCCTTAGTAGTCAGGGTTGTCCACAGAAGCAGAGAACCCATAGGAAAGAGAAATTTATCTTAAGGACTTGGCTCACACAACTACAGAGTCTGGAGTCTGCGGCCTGGGCCAGCAGGTTGAAGACCCAGGACAGCCAGTTACGCAGATGAGATCTGAAGGCAGTTTAGAGACTGAAGGCTGCAGAACTCTCTCCCCAAGGCCAGAGCAGCGTTTTTTGATCTACTGAGGACTTCAGCTGGTTGGGTGAGACTCACTCACATCACAGAGGGCCATCTGCTTGACGTAGAGTCAGCAGATGGAAACATAAACCTCACCTAAAATCAACCCCACAAAAACATCCAGAATGATATTTGACCAATGACTGGGCACGGCAGCCCTGCCAGGTTGACAGATAATTAATCATGAAGGAGGGGCTTTGGCAAGCTCTTCTGTTGTAGCCCTTCTTTGGTGGTTAGGACACTTTTCAAGCAACACGAACAGCAGGGAACATTGCAGTCTACTTTCAGAATTCTGTAGAGGAAGCATTGCAGACAAGGTTAGAGCACAGGTTTTAGGCCAGGTGGCCTGGATTTGAACCTTGGTTCTGCCTTTTGTAGCTGTGTAAACTTGGGCAAGCTACCCCCTCTGTGCCTCCATTTCCACATTGGGCAATGGGGGTAAATGGTGCACTTTCCTTACTGGGTTGCATGAGAATTCCCTGCTAATGGGACTCCTGTGTTAGGGAGAGTTTGCCTTCTTATTCCTGTACTGCAGCACATTAAGGGGTGCTGTGTTGAGCACCATCTATTCTCCTCCTGTCCTAAGTGCATGGGCTGCAGAATACAGCAGGCACGCAGTGGCAGGTTCACTGGGTATTACCCAAGAGTTCTCCAGCTTAGCTCTCCTTATTTTTCATGCTCTGATGGATAGTATTAGACTTTTTAAATCGTTGCCAGTCAGATGGGTGTAAATGGTACCGGGGTGCAGTGTGACTGTCTCCGTTTATAGCAGTTGAACATCTTCCCAGGTACTCATTGCCCATTGGGCTCCAGCATTTCATAGAAAGAGAGCTGCCTTCACATTCGGTGGCTGGCTCTCTCCCGGGAGACCAGTCCCCGACCCCGCCCTGGGTTTCCCCAGCTGGCTGCCATGTGCTCTGCTGGTTCCCGGTGGTCTTAGTGTCATCAAGAAGCTCCTCGGAGTCTGGGGCAGTTGGGCCTCCCTGGTTAGTGACTGCAGTAATATTCTAAGTGGGGCACAAGTGCCAGGGAATTAAAAATACTTCTTTGTATTGAATCAGAAGCTGACATGTTCTCAGGACAGCAGGGCTATATCTGGAGGAACAGCTGGCAGCTGCCTCGTGGGCTCTCCCAGCCAGCCGAGCCACCAGGGCCCCCACCCCTTGCTCCCAGCTCCCTGGCTCCCCTGCAGCATGTCTCTGAGACAGAGGCTGTGTGGGGGCCGTCACCTGCCTCCACTGCCCACCTGAGACCAGGGCACACTGGGTGTGGACTGTCAGGAATGTGGCAGGTGTCTCCAGATGCCCCCGAGTGGTCTGAGGTGTGCTGCATGGAGTAGGGGAGGCAGAAAGAGAGGAAGATGTCTTTGCCCTTGTGGGGTTTCCGTGGCCTCAGAGAGATGAATGATTCCAGCTGCAGGGCAGCAAAGCATCCCTTGCTGTCAGGATAAGTTAAGGGCAAGACCTGGGTCCTGTGGTACCTTTTGTTAACTCCTGAAGGACACTTAGGACACTGAGTTTTCATCAGTGTTTGTGGCTTTGCATCTCCAGGACAGCGCATGGGTATGGACAGGGCATGCAGTTAATGTGTATTTACCGAAAGAATGAATAAGTCAATCAAGAGAAGGTGCAGCGACACTCCCCAACCATGGTCTTAACACACTGACTGCTTTTGTATTTCTGTACTAGGTGTTTGATTCCATGATTGCTTTCTGTACGTGCAGCACAGCAAATTCTCTGTAAACCGCAGCACGCCATGATGGATATGGCTGTTTTCTCCTGCAGAACATGTGGCTGGGCTTGGGGAGCAGTAGTAAGGGCAGAGAGACTTGTTTATAAGCCTCCCAGGGCCAGTAACTACCCTGGTAATTCTGTGCAGAGGCCAGACGGTTAAATAGAGATTTTGCTGAGACTTGGGAAATTGAAACACAGGAGAAGGCAAGTGCAAAAAAAAGTATTAAATTTTACATCTGCGAGCACTGGTAGGCACCTTTAGAAAGAGGTGCAGCCGGCATTCTCTATAAAAACATCGGCTCCAGGGAGGCGTGGATTTGGTGAGCAGTTCTCAAAGGTTACTCTGGCTGAGCAGAGGCATTCATGCCAATGAACTTCTGTGAATCAGCTGTTATTCGTGCATTACACAAATGAAAGCCAGTGTTGCTGTTTTAGCTTCGTTTCTCACTTTCTATGAGGTCGTGATGCTTCAGGTTGAATTGTACCCCCCCCAAAAGATAGGATGAAGACCCAAAATGTGACCTGATTTGGAAATGGGGGTCTTTGCAGGGGTAATCGAGTTAAGGTGAGGCCATTAGCGTGGCCCTGGTGCAACGGGACTGGTCCTGCTTGTAAAAGAGAAAGCTTGGGAGACAGACACACAGGCGGCACAGATATAGAGGGAAGGTAACCCTGTGGAGAGGGAGGTAGGAACCACAGCAGTCTCACTGCCTTAAGCCAAGGAATGCCTGGAGCTACCAGATGCTAGAATACGCAAGGAAGAACCATGCCACCCTCCCCGTCCCCCAACCCCCAAAACCTTGGCTTCAGACTTCTAGCTTCCTGAGCCCTGAGAGAACACAATCTATTGTTGTAAGTCACGTGGTTTGGCGGTCCTTTGTTGCAGCAGCCAGAGCCAAGTAATATGCTTGGTGTAGCTGGTGAGTTTAAGCAATCCAGCTGAACGTCAGGCATAACCCACCAATAGTGAGAGAGCATTCTGGACCATTGAAGCCTAAGCAGTAAGGCAAAATCACAGCTGCCGCTAGAACTGAGCCTGCATTTGTGACAGACACAGCCTAACTCCTTTAAGAAGTCTTTCCTAGGGACTGGCCCCGAGGCATAGCAGGTTAAGCTGCCACCTGCGATGCCAGCATCCCATATGAGCTCAGGTTTGAGTCCCAGCTGCTCTACCTCTGATCCAACTCTCTGCTAACGCTCCTGGGAGAGCAGCGGAAGATGGCCTGAGTGCTGGAGTCCCTGTCACCCCAGTGGGAGAGACCTAGGTGGAGTTCCAGGCTCTTAGCTTCAGCCTGGCCCAGGCCCAGCTATTGCAGCCATTTGGGGAGTGAACTCATGGGTGCAAGATCTCTCCCTCTCTCTGTGTAACTCTGCCTTTCAAATAAATAAATAAACTCCGATGAGCAAGCAAGTGTGAGCCCTAGTGCTCCCCAGTCTCACCAGGTGTTGCGAAGTGCAGGGCACACGGATGAGCTGTTCTGCAAGTCTCAGGAGGAAGAATCTGGACACCAAGTCGGTGAGGCCCACAGGAGTGCACCCTGGCCCTGCACTGCCTTGCCAGCCCCTGTCTTCAGCCTGCGATGTGTGTTTTCTTTCATTTGTTAAGTTTTTGTTCCCACTCTGGGTCTCAGAAACTGACTGGAATAGACACAGGGCCTCCTGTGCGGTCTTTTTTTTTTTTTTTTTTTGGTTGGTTTGTTTGTTTGGTTCCATCTAGAAATTCCCTTTACCCCTTGATGGTTACACTAGTCTCTATCCCTAACTCCTGGTAGCCTCTGATCTGTTCTTTATCATGATGGCTGTATCATGCTCAGCCTGCCATATAAATACAGGCAGGCAGTATGCTTGCAGCCTTTTTTTTTTAAAAAAAGATTTTATTTATTTATTTATTTATTTATTTATTTGAAAGTCAGAGTTACACACACAGAGGGAGACATAGTTCATCCTCCAGATTCACTCCAAGAGATGGCTGCAACAGGCAGGGCTGGGCCAGGACAAAGCCAGGAGCCAGGAGCTTCTTTCAGGTTTTCCTCGTGGATGGCAGGGACCAGGCACTTGGGCCAGCTCCTGCTACTTTTCCCAAGTCATTAACAGGGAGCTGGGTGGGAAGTGGAGCAGCTGGGACTAGAACCGGTGCCTGTCTGTGATGCTGGCATTGCAGGCAGTGTCTTTACCTGCTACGCCACCATGCTGGCCGTGAGTGCAGCCTTTTGGTACTGACTTCTCTCATGAGGAGTGGTGCCTTTCCGCCTCCCCCAGCTTGATCAGTGACGTGCATCAGTCGCTCATGCATTTTCTGGCTGAGTAGTATTTCATTGGAGGTACAAGAGCTGGATTCTCTGCTCACCTGCTGAGGAACAATTGGGTTGTCTCTAGTTTTGGGTAATTATGAAAAGTGCTGCTAAAAATATTGTGTACACTCTTGTGTGAATTTTTCATTCACCCAGCAATGGGTTTGCTGAGTCATTTGGTATGCATTTAATTCACTACAACTGCCAAATTTTCCCAGACTGACTGATCCATTTTGAGTTAACTTTTGAGTAAAGTGTGAGACCTGCTTCAAGGTTTGTATATATTTTTTGTATGTGGATATGTAGCTGGTCCTACACCATTTGTTGAAAAAAATCAGGCTTTCTCCATTGAATTGCTTTTGTATTGTTGTTAAAATCAATTAACCATCTCTGTGTGGCTCTATTATGGACTCTCTCTTCTTTTTCATTCAATATTTGTCTATCCTTATACTAATTCCTTCCTTTCCAGATTATATAGATCCATATTAAGTCTGAAAATTAGATACAGTGATTTCCTTAGCTTTTCTTTTCACCCAAGATTTATTTATTTTATTGTTGTTTGAAAGCCAGAGTGACACACACATACACACATACACATAGAGATCTTTCATTTGCTGGTTCACTTCCTAAATAGTTGGAACAGCTGGACTGGGCCAGGGTGAAACCAGGAGTAAGAACTCCATCCTGATTTCCCACATGTGTAGCATGGGACAACGTGCTTTGTCTATCCTCCACTGCTTTCCCAGGAGCATTATCAGGGAGCTGGATTGGAAGCAGAGCAGCCAGGACTTGAACCAGTGCTCCCATATGGGATGCTGGTGTTACAAAGAGGAACTTAAGCCATTGCACCTCAATGCCTGTCCCTTCAACTTTATTTTCAAAAGTGTCTCAGCTATTCTAGTTCATTTATATTTCTATTTACATTTTAGAAACTTATCTGTGTTTTGAAAAATCTGCCTGACATTGTGGGGATTGGCCAATTTAGACAAAATTAGCATTATTGCTATATTGAGTTGTCTAATCTGTGTACACGATTTGTCTTTCCATTTTTTTAGGTCTTTGATGTCATATATCAGTGTTTTGTATAAATTCTTTGCAGGTTATATTAGCTTTATAACATTTCATTTTTTTTGGAGCTACGCATGGCATATATTTAAATTTTGTTTTCCATTTCTACATTGCTAGTATATAGAAATACAACTGAGTTTTATATTTTGAGCTTGAATGTTATAACCTTGCTAAATTTAGTTGTTGGCTCCAGGAATTGTTCTGTAGATTAATTGTGGTTTCCCTGTGGACAATCATGTTGATTGTGAATGGGGACACTTTTATTACTTCCTTTCCAAACTGTATGCTTTGGTTTCTTTTTCTTGCCTTCTTACACTGACTAGGGTTTCTATTAGGAGTAGAATCGGAAAAATACAGTGGACTTCTTTATCTTTTCCAGTCCTTAGGCAGGAAATCATTCAGTCTTTCACCCTTGCTTATCACGTTAGCCACAGAGTTATTTAAATGGATGTCCTTACCATACTGAGGAAGTCCTCTTTCATTTTTCATTTGCTCAGAGTCTTAAATCATGCATGGAAGCTAAATTTTATCAAATGCTTTTTTTGGGCATCTATTGATGTAATCATAGAGTTTTCTTTAGATTGTTAACAAATTATATTATATGGCTTGATATTTTTTTAAGATTTATTTATTTATTGGAAAGGCATAGCTACAGAGGTGCAGAGGCAGAGAGAGCAAGAGAAAGAGAAGTCTTCCATCTGCTGGTTCATTCCCCAAAAGGCCGAAACAGCCAGAGCTGCGCCGATCCGAAGCCAGGAGCCAGGAGCTTCTTCCGGGTCTCCCACGTGGGTGTAGGGCCCAAGGACTTGGGCCATCTTCTACTGCTTTCCCAGGCCATAGCAGAGAGCTGGATAGGAAGTGGAGCAGCCGGGACTTGAATTAGTGCCCATAGGGGATGTCAGCACTCCAGGCAGCAGCTCTACCCGCTATACTACAGCACCAGCCCCATGGCTTGATTTTTTTTTTTTTAATTTCTTTCTTTATTTGAAAGGAAGAGTTATAGAGAGGAAGAGGCAGAGAGAGAGAGAGAGAGAGAGAGACAGATAAAGGTCTTCCTTTTCCGTTGGTTCACCCCCCAACGGCTGCTGTGGCCGGCGCACCGCGCTGATCTGAAGCCAGGAGCCACATGCTTCCCCCTGGTCTCCCATGCAGGTGCAGGGCCCAAGCACTTGGGCCATCCTCCACTGCACTCCCAGGCCACAGCAGAGAGCTGGACTGGGAGAGGAGCAACCAGGACAGAATCCGACACTCTGACTGGGACTAGAACCTGGAGTGCCGGCGCTACAGGTGGAGGATTAGCCTATTGAGCTGCGGCGCCGGCCCATGGCTTGATTTTTAAATACTGAATTAATCTTGCACTTTGAGAAAACCACATATAGTCATGGTATATTATTCTTTTTATCTATTGCTAGGTTCAGTTTGCTAATAAGTCATATAGCTTAAAGATTTTTGCAACCACATCCATGAAGGATGTTAATCTGCAGCGTTTACGTTTTGTACTGTTTGTTTTTTTAGAAATATTTGTTTATTTATTTGAAAGACAAAGATACAGAGAGAGATAGGTAGATAGAGATCTTTGATTCACTTGTTCACTCCCCCAAATGGCTACAACAGCTGGGGCTGGGCCAGGCTAAGCCATGAGCCTAGAACTCCATCCAGGTCTCCCATGTGGGTGGCAGGGGCCTAATTACGTGGGCCATCTTCAACTGCTTTTCCAGGCACATTAGCAGAGATCTAAACTGGAAGTGAAGTAGCAAGGATTCTACCGGACTCTGATGGCACTCAGATGGGATGCTGGCATTGCAGGTGGTGAGCTGACTTGCTGTGCCACAGTGCTGTCTCCCGTACTCCTTGGTTTTGTTAGTAGGGTAATACTGGTTCATAAAATGAGTAGGGGGTATGCCCTTCTCTTCTGTTTTGGAAAATATTTGTAGAATTGGTGCTATTTCTTTTTAAAAGTTGTGATAAAACTTTCCAGTAAGATCACCGAGGATTTAAGAATCTGTTTTGGATGGTGTGTGACTATGCATTAAAATTATTTAATATTTATAGGAATATTCAGGTTGTTGGTTTCATATTAGGTATATTTTGGTGTTTGTGTTTTTCAGTGAATTGATCTATAACATCTGTTAGGTTTATGTGTGTAGAGTTGATCGTAATGTTTCTTTACTATCTTTTTAATATTGTAGAGTCTGTTGTGATGCCTCCTTTTACTTTCTTGATATTTTTGATAATTTGTGTCCTCTCTTTTTTCTTTGCTAGTTTCGCTGGAGGTTTATCAATATAATTGATCCTTTTTAAAGAACTAGTTTTTGTTCCATTAATTTTTGTCTGTTTTAATGTCTTTGATGTCTGATCTTAGTGTTACTATTTCCTTTCTTCTGCCTGCTTCGAGTTTAATAATATGCTATTCTTTTTCCAGTATCTTAAAGTAGAAGCTTAGCTTAATGGTGTGAAACTTTTTTTCAATATAAATATTTCAAAAAATTTCTGTCTAAACATTGCTTTTCCTGTGTCTTGCAAACTGCAATATTGTATTTTTGTTTTTGCATAAATATTTTCTACTTTTCTTTAGACTTTCTTTCTGACCCACAGACTGTTTGACAGCATGTTCTCAAGTATTTGGGGTTTTTCTTGTCATTTTCTTTCACTGAATTCTATTTTAATTTCATTATGATCAGGAAACTTTCTTTGTGTGATTTAATTATTTGAAAAATTGTTTGGGGGTTGGCATTGTGGTGTAGAGGGCTAAGTGGGCACCTATGACACTGGCATCCCATATGAGCACTGGTTCAAGACCCGGCTTTTCCACCTGTGATCCAGTTCCCTGATAATGTGCCTGGGAAAGCAGCAGAAGGTGATCTGAGTGCTGGGGCCCCTGCACCCAGGTAGGAGACCTGGAAGAGGCTCTGGGTTCTTGGCTTCAGCTTGGTACAGCCCCAGCCATTGTGGCCATTTGGGGAGTGAACCAGTAGAATAAAGATTCTCTCTGTCTCTTCCTCTCACTCTGTAACTCTGCCTTTAAAATTAAATTTTTTTTTAAGATTCATTTATCTATTTGAAAGTCAGAGTTACATAGAGAGGAGGAGAACTAGAGAGAGGGAGAGAGGTCTTCCATCTGCTGGTTCACTCCCCAATTGGTCGCAATGGCCGGAGCTGCACTGATCCAAAGCCAGGAGCCAGGAGCTTCTTCCGGGTCTCCCACGTGGGTATATGGGCCCAAGGACTTGGGCCATCATCTACTGCTGTCCCAGGCCATAGCAGAGAGCTGGGTCAGGAGAGGAGCTGCTGGGACTCGAACCTGCTCCCATATGGGATGCCAGCATTGCAGGTGGCGGCTTTACCCACTACATCACAGTGCCAGCCCGCCAAAAAATTGTTTCATGAAACAGGATATGGTGTATCCTGAGGAATATTTTGCCTACACTTGATAATAAATTGTATTCCACTGTTTTGTGTTCTATGAAAATCAGTAAGATCTGGAAGGTTGATGTTGTTTCCTGATTTTCTACAGTCTTGCTGAATTTTTCTACTAATTCTATTATTGAGAAAGTTGTATTGGAATGTTTATAATCATGAACTTTTTATTTCTCATTTAAGTCCCTCCAATTTTTTCGTCATATATTTGGACTTGTTTTTATGTGTACATACATTTGGGATTATACTATTTTCTTGGAGCACTGACTCTTCTTTCATTGTGTATTAGGTCTCCTTATCTATGGTAATTTTTTTGCTTTGGTGTTTTCTCTGTCTATTGTTGATATAAAAGCTACAGCTTTTATTTGAATAGTGTTTGCATGATACATTTCTCCATCCTTTTGAACTTAATCTACCTATAACATTATATATATATGTATGTATGTGTGTGTGTGTGTGTATATATATATATATATATATATATACATATATATATATATTTGACAGGCAGAGTTAGACAGTGAGAGAGAGACAGAAACAAAGGTCTTCCTTCTGTTGGTTCACACCCCAAATACTGCTACGGCCGGTGCTGCACCAATCCGAAGCCAAGAGCCAGGTGCTTCCTCCTGGTCTCCCATGCAGGTGCAGGGCTCAAGCACTTGGGCCATCCTCCACTGCCTTCCCCGGGCCACAGCAGAGAGCTGGACTGGAAGAGGACAGAACTAGTGCCCCAACCTGGACTAGAACCCAGAGTGCCGGCGCCGCAGGCAGAGGATTAGCCTAGTGAGCCGCAGCACCGGCCCCTATAACATTGTATTTGAAGTTCGTTTCTTATAGGTGTGTGTGTGTGTGTGTACAATATTCACTCTTTGATTGGTATATTTAAGCTATTTACATTTAGTGCTTTGGTTGGATTTAGGCCTTTTATTTTTTGTTTTATATTTCCTCACTTTTATATTCTTCTGTTTTTTTCTTTCTTTTTGTGAGTTTGAATTTTCTTATGGTTCCACTTGCATTTAGGTCCTTCCTTTTTTTTTTTTGTATATGTCACTCTATTTTGTGTTGTTTCTACTTTCTTTCTTTGTCTTGAGTTTGAATTCTTTTAGAGTTTCATTTGGATTTATCTGTTGTGATTTTACTATAATTCTTTGATGCTTTATGGTGGTTGCTTTGGTGGTCACGGTATGCATACTTAGCTCTTCACAAGGTACTAAAAATCAGTAATTTACCATTTCAAGTGAAATGTAAACATTTGTCACCATTTAGTTCCCTTTACTCACATTGAAAGCTCCATGAGATTGTATAATTGTCACTTTCAGCTACCCACTAATGAGGAGAGCATTCTATTATATATAGACTTGATTGCTTTCAGGATTTTTTTTTCTTGGTCTCTAGTTTTCAAAAGTTTGATTGTGATGTGGTCTGATCATGAGTTTCTTTAGCTTTTTTCCTCTTTGGGGTTTGTAGAACATGGATTTATAGGTTTTTAGTCTTTCACCAAATTTGGGACATTTTCAACCATTATTTCTTCAAATAACCTTTCTTTCTTGTTTCCTTCTAGGATGCTGACAGCACAAATGTTTCATCTCCTAGGCTCTGTTCAGTTTCTGTTGTTATGTTTCTCTCTCTCTCATTTTGTTGGGTAATTTCTATGTATGTCTTCAAGTTCACTGATTCTCTCTCACTTTCTCTTTTTCTCTCTGTTCCTGGCTCTGCCTTTAAAATGAATAGATGAATCTTAATAAAAAAATGGTTGCAATAGCCAGAGCTGGTCCAGGCCAAAGCCAGGAGCCTGGAACTCCATCCAGGTCTTCCATGTGGGTGCAGGGGCCCAGGGATTTGGGCCATCTTCTGCTGCTTTCCCAGGTGCAGGGAGCTGGACTAATGCAGAGTAGCCAGGCCTCCAGCAGGCTTTCTGACATGGGATGCCTGCATCTTAAGTGGCAGCTTACCCTGCCTCGGCACAGCACTGGGCCCCTGAAGAGCTGTGGACAGGGGTAATCATGGTGAAGTGCTCCCTGGAGACCAAGAACACACAGCTGCTCAGAGTGTGCAGACTCCTCCCTTTGCCAGGATGCTCTTGGGACCCAGGATCTGACCCAGAAACACCCCACAGCATGGCGGATAGGTGGCTAGTCCCCTGTAGGACCATGGCCAGTGATACATCACCCAAAACTGCTTTGTTTCCAAGTGACACAGCTCTGTGCAGTGTTGGGTGAAGCTTCGGTTTTCTGTGGGTGCGGCGTTGTTTTCTATGGATGCAGGGTTCTGCTTCTGGAAAACCACTGTGAACAGAGTCCCCAAGCCTAACTGAAAAGAAATGAAGAGAACGCAGAACACAAAGATGCGCCTTTCCAAACACGTGTGGTGAGCATGCAGAGCCGAACGGAATCTGTTAAGAGTCATTTTACACTGGCAGTTATTCCAGCCGGGTGGGGACCGCTGAGAAGTACAAGCCTGGTGGCATTTGGAGTGAAGACGCTGTCTTCTAGTAAATCTCACAGATTAGGCGCTTCTTACTGCTCAAAGAACCTTTAAGCTGAATTCAGAAGTAGGGAATTCTATTCCCTAGAAGCCCTCTCTTTAAAATCACAGCCTCCTCGCCTACTCCTCCTGCCTGGGCAGCTGGAGATGAAGCTCCAAGCATGGCTCCCAGTTGGGGAGCCACTGCACTGAACCCAGGCCACTGTCACATTGTGCTGTCATGCTCTGAGTTATCTAACGGTTTGCAGATAAGTGGAAGTGTGTGTGCACATGCACAGACACACACACACACACACACACACCTGGTGCTGCGACCAGAACTGATACCAATTTCTTCATCTCAGGGGCACCCAGGAAAGTTGGGTCTTGGATGGGCAGATCTGCAGATCGAACCCATTACAGATCAAAGGTATAGTTAGGCCTATAGTGATTGCATCGGTACTGGACATGTGCAGACTTTTTGTTTTCTTGCCGTCTTTCCATAAACTGTATAGTTTGAGAGTATTTCAAAAAGTTGCTGCAAATATCAAAGTGCCCTCCATAACAACTATTTGCATGGTGTTTACATTGTATTAGGCATTCTAAATAATTCAGAGATAATTTAACTTAAAAGGGGAGATGTGCATGTGCTATATAGGAAATGCAACGCCATTTCATGTTCCGGACTTTAGCATCCCAGGAGGGTCCTGGAACCAACCATCCATGCATGCTGAGGGATGACAGTGTCTCTCGGGTTCTGCTGGTTTTGCAATGATCAGAGAAGCGGGCAGCTGGGACTCTGTGTGGCTCTGAGCCTCTGCTTCCCAGTGTGTGATTTCAGAGCAGGGATGGTGGGTGCAGGGATTGCAGTTACCGACAATTATTGGCTGGATTTTTGGCAATGCCAACCCTGAGTGCGTCTGAGTCCAGGTCAGTGCTCTCCTCTGGATACCACCTGCTTTTCCTCTGTCTGTGCCCAGCTGCCAACCCTGTGTGGTCCTCCTGACGGCTCCAGCGGGCCCGTCCACCGGCTGTGGGTCACCGCACAGCATCTGCAAGCCCAGATGGAGGGTCTGTTTTTTGAGTGGGAAGAGCTATTTAGGGGCACTGGGTCAAGCCTCTTTTGGGTCCGGTTTGCTCATTTTTCTTTCCTGTTGTTTGATGTGTTTGAAAAATCAAAGCAGCTTGCAGCCCTTGGCTTGAACATGTTTGATTAGCTGGTTCACCGTGGAAGATGGCTCCACAGGGTGAGAGTCCAAATGAGGTTAAAAGTTGTGGCGTCCATCTCTGTAGCAGGGGCACCTGCTCTGTATTTAAATCGGTCACTCCACGGGGCAGCTGCTGCCTGATGGGACTCGGAGGGTGACTTCTGTCCAGGGACTGCTATGCCGAGAGACCTCATCTACAGAACATCAGCAAGCATGGCAAGGGGTCCTTGGCTTTGACCTTGGGCACGTCCCATTGCTCTTCATATCTGTAAGATGGGTCTGTAATAGCATTTATGTCTTAGTTTTGTCATGAGGATGAAATGAGAGGGTGCATGTAAAGCAGGTAGCACCAGCACACGGGGAATAAGTGCTGAAGAAATCCAAATGGCACTCCTCAGCATCTTCTTCTTCTTATTTTTAAAGATGTATTTATTTATTTGAAAAGCAGAGTTACAGAGAGGCAGAGGGAGAGAGAGAAGAGAGAGAGGGAGAGAGGAGAGAAAGAGAGAGAGAGGTCTTCCTTCCACTGGTTCACTCCCCAAATGGCTGCATTGTCTGGAGCTGGGCCGATCTGAAGCCAGGAGCCAGGGGCTTCTTCCAGGTCTCCCACATGGGTGCAGAGGCCCAAGGACTTGGGCCATCTTCTACTGCTTTCCCAGGCCATAGCAGAGAGCTGGATCAGAAGTGGAGTAGTCAGGACTCGAGCCGGCACCCACATGGGATGCTGGCACTGCAGGCGGCAGCTTCACCTGCTACTCCACAGCACCAGCCACCAGCATCTTCTTGTCCTTCCTCTTCAGTGCACATTGTGGACCCTGGGTGGGGCTCCTGTTTTCTTGGAGTGTTGTCCTCGGGCATGAGATGGGAACAGCAGTGCCTCCTCTGCAGACTTGTGGGAGGATTCAAGGGGGAGCCATTACAGAGCCCTGGGGACCAGTGGGTTTCTAATTCTAATCACCTCTCTGACTTCATTGGGTTCATATCAATGTCTGTTTTCTAAAGGTTAGCAATATGTGAGAAAAGGTGGCTCTTGCGCTGTGCCTTGCCTGAGTGAGGCAGTGTCCTGAGACTCACCATTCCACTGAGCAGAGAGCCAGAGACCCAACAGAACTGGGTGGTCCTCCCCTCTGGGCATTGCCCCCCATTCTGCTGCCCTGCTTATCTCAGAGCCATCCTGGAAGCTGTACAGCCTCCACTTGCTACGCTGGGCCGGAAAACGCCCCAAAACTCCTCCTCCTCTCTTACCTTTCTCTCCTTACCTCAGACCCAGTGGTCCTCTGGGGACGGCCATCAAGTCGAAGGGCTCATTCCCTTCTTGTCCAGGTCCTTCAGGACGTATACTCCTGCCTCCAAATCCCTGCCTGCAAGTCACCTCCTCCTCTTCTGCCTGCACCTGCCAGCTTGTTCTGTCTACACCACCCTCACCCCCATCCTCACAGCCAGCCCCCTCCCCCTCTTCCCTTCCTAAGCCTCTGGCTGGCTCACTGTCTACACCTCAGCCTGGCTCCTCCGATTGCATCTCCCAACCTAGCTGATCCTTTCGCCCCTGTCAGTCACTCTCCAGCCATGCTCGCAGCAGTGACCACAGCACGCTGGAACCACAGACACAAGCTACTCTCAGCCACCCCCACTTACCTCCACCCGAAATGTTCTTCCACCCAGGGAGACCTCCAACCCCACCTTTTAAAATGGTGGTGGTCCCCAGTAATCTCTCCCTCTCGCACCCAGTTTTCTAGAGCCCTTTCCTTTGGAAAACCCACCAGGGAAAACTCGCCCAGGAACCCAACCTGGCCACCTGCCTCTGCTCACCAGTACCTGACCACCACATATTGCTATAGGGAATCTCAAAGATCGGCTGCTGGTTTTGCTTTGCGTGCCTCCTCACACGTCTCCATGGGTTTCTCCCTGCCTCCCTAAGCACCCGTTCCATACTTCATCCACTGCTCTCAAGTCCCCATCCGCCTCCTTCCCCACTGCAGCCATCCACTGGGAGCCCCTCATCTCCTGCCTCCAGAGCTGGGAGTCCACCTGCCTCTGCAGCCATTGGCTCCCTACCCCATCTGGGGACTCCAGAGGGAGGGAGTGTACTTCACGGAGCAGCCATGTCCTCAGATCCAGGGTCTGGATCACGGCCATTTCCCCTCTCCAGGATTTTCCTCTCGTTTGTTTACCACATCTCCCTCTGGACACATTACGGCGTTCTTCCTCTCATTTGCTCACTGCTGCTCTGCCTGGAAACTTGCGCAAAGTCTTGTAAGGAACACACACACACACACACACATTTCCCCACACCCCTGCAGTTGTAGCCCCAACTCTCCAGCTGTTTGCTCCCCTTTTGTCTGCTTTTCCACCCACCTGGGTTTGGCGGCTGATTTTCCCCTTCTTGCCCGGAAGTGGCCGTTGCCAAGGCCACCTGTTTTCATAGCTCCCCCCGGGGTGTGCCCCTTGCCCTGCCCACCCTGCCCCCACATTATGCCACTGCCTTCAGCACAGGGCTCCCCCTACTGCCCAGGACATTCTCTCAGCCTCCTTTGCAGGCTGCCCCTGTCCCTGCCCAGATCCCAGCCCCCACAGTCCAGAGGAAGCAGGCCTTTGCCTCCTGTCTTCTCTCTGGGCTTCAGCCGCACTATGGCTTCAGTATTTACCCATTAAACTCAGGGCATCTGTGTCCCATATCAGAGTAACTGGGCTTGATTCCCTGCTGTGTCTCCTGCTAGTGCAGACTCTAGGAGACTGTGGTGGCTCAAGTAATTGGGTTCCTGCCACCTATAAGGGACACCTGGTCGAGTTCCCACCTCCTGGCTTCAGCTTGGCTCAGTCCTGGCCATTGTAGACATTTGGGGAGTGAACCAGCAGATGAGTGCATTGTGTTCTTCCTGTTTCTTCTCTCTCTCTCTCTCTTCCTCTCTCTCTCTCTCTCTTTCTGCCTCAAAATAAACAAACATACAAGTAAATAAATAAATAGATTTTTTTTGACAGGCAGAGTGGACAGTGAGAGAGAGACAGAGAGAAAGGTCTTCCTTTTGCCGTTGGTTCACCCTCCAATGGCCGCCGCGGCTGGTGCGCTGTGGCCGGCGCACTGCACTGATCCGATGGCAGGAGCCAGGTGCTTCTCCTGGTCTCCCATGGGGTGCAGGGCCCAAGGACTTGGGCCATCCTCCTCTGCGCTCCCTGGCCACAGCAGAGAGCTGGCCTGGAAGAGGGGCAAGCGGGACAGAATCTGGCACCCCGACCGGGACTGGAACCCGGTGTGCCGGCGCCGCAAGGTGGAGGATTAGCCTAGTGAGCCGCGGCGTCGGCTAATAGATTTAATCTTTTCCCAATGCTAGTCTCTTACCCAGACGTTGCGTATGAGCCTTGGCATACACCTGGGTGTCTCACAGGCATCTTGGCTTTGATAAACCCCCAAAGAGGATTCGCCCTCCTCCCCCCCAGGTCCGTTCCTCTTATACAGTGGCTCTGCAGCCACCAGCTGCTTGAACCCCAAACAGAAATCATCCCTGATCTTCCCCTGCCCTTCACACCCTCCCTTCATCTGGACAGGTGCACCTGCCTCAGAAGGAACTAGACTCAGCCAGAAGGAAGCGATAGGTGGCGGACGACCTGGGCCTCTTAAAAGCTCTGTGCTTCTTCCCCAACGTGGACCAGAGCAGTGGATGTCCCAAGGAGTGGGGAGGGATGTGAAAGGAGTTTTAGTAGATCCTACCTCTCCCTGTGCCCCAGGACAGAGGGGTAAGCGTAATTGAAAGTGTTTTAAAATTATAGTGTCTTTCTGGGACCAAGGAGAGTGACTGGAGGAAAAGAAAGCTGTCTTTTTATTCTTACTCTGCTGGGTTCTGATTCCTCAATAAACCACTCATAATAAACATGACAGCACTCCTATTTAAAACTTTTCAAAGACATTCTACTAGGCTTTGCATGAAACCTGAACTTTGCATGGCGGCGGGTGTTCCATGCTGTCCACTGTCCACCCTGAGTGGCTTCTAGCCCCAGATCCTCTGTTCTTGGAAAGGTTGTGGCTGCTTGCTTCCCATACTTCTCACTACACCCCTGAGTAGAAACGCAGTGCTGTCCCCTCTGGCTGGACATGAACTGGTTAGGGAGGGGCAGGAAAGGGGAGTCCTGCCTGCCTCTGCAAATCCTTGCTAAGCACCCCCAGCTGGGAATGCTGCAAGTGGGGGAGGGGCAGGCTCCTGAGCTGATGGGGCTGGTGGTTACTTCCCTGCTGACACCGACACCCCTGGAGGGAAGGATGCTTGTGCAAGATCTTGTGCATCTGGAACAATCCTGAATGTCAGCGGTGCTCAGCAAGCACTTTTTGAATCAGGGAAGATTGCACGTGGGTTAGGCTGGGGGAGCATTGGGCTGAGCTGATCATGGAGCAGGTTCTGGATGCCAGTGTCTGCCTGCTTCTCTCCCCTCTGCAGGCTGGGCTCAGGCTCCCCTGTGCTTCTCAGACCTTGGTGAGGTGCGCAGGAGCAGCAGGTCGCAGGGAGAGATTGAGCAGTGGTGCTAAGCTTCTCCAAGCTGTCGTGTTTTCCTGATTGTTATGCAACGCTCTTCCCAGCTGGCCTCCCTGCCAGACCCATCTCTGAGGCTAATGCTGTTTCCCCGGCAGAATGCACAGACAAATAAAATATCTCAGACAACAACCTGTATTGTTATCCGCTTTTTCCCTTGGATTGACTGCTCCGGCGCCCACCCAGGGCTTTTACAGGGCATCTGTTTTGGAGATGTTCTGGGTTTGCTCTCCGCAGGCAATTGCTTTTAAGACAAAGGCCGTCGGAGACAACTTCATTACCTTCTAGATTTTTCCTCTGTATAATGTGGGCTGCCTCAACCACGGGTGAATGACTGACTGTGGACATCGTAGCAAACATTGGGAGGCAGGCACAGCCTTCTGTCCCAGTCGGGCTTAGCATTGCAGACTTTTATTAAACAAATGATTTATCAAGCCCCCTGAATGCAATGGACAGGACACCAGCCACGTAGTCTCCCATGCCTCATTTTATTTCCACCAGGTCCCAGTGAGGGAGGCGGGCTCTTACTGTATTTCTTCTTTTGAAGGAGTGAGTGAACGCTTCAAGAGATGAAATGGTAGATTTAGAAGGTGGCAGATTTATCCTAAGAAACCAGGCCTTGCTCCTGTCTCCTTGGGAACTGGCCTTGGGGGAAACAGAGGCAGGCTAAGAACTGAGTGGTTCTTTGGCCTCCCACTGTGGGCCCAGAAGCCAGAGCCAGATCAGGTACAGCCACATCCGGAGATAGAACCACCCCCAGGCAATGGTTCAGGCTCTGCAGATAGAAAATGGAGGTACTTCCAGCTGGTGGCCAGGGGCAGGGGCTGGCATGCTGGGGTGGGGGGCACTTTGAGCACGGAGCTGGCAGTCTGGGGCCCTGGGTATTGCTTCTGCACACACAGTGGCTCCTACAAGGAGGACCTGCCCTGTGAGCTCAATGTACCCCAAGTCCTACCTCTGGCCCTGGTCTGGTTGCACCTGCTACATCCATCAAGTTCGGAGAGGCGGAGGAAGTTGATCTGTGCTTCCGAGAACAGAATCAGGGGAGAATGCCTCAGACATTGAGTCAGAAAGCCCTGGGCTACAGTGTGAGCTCCGTCCATTGCACAGTGGCCTTGGGCATGGCAGCCAGAACCTCTGAGTCTCCCTTGCCCCATTAGCACCTCGAGGTAGCAAGAACCTGCTGCCCTCATGAGGACTGAATGGTGCAGGCCAGTGGTTCTCACCTGGGGTCCGTGTTGCCCCCTAGGCCACATGGGGCGATGTCTGGAGGCATTTCTGATTGTTACAGCCAGGGGCACAGGGTGCTACTGGCATCTAGGGGGTGAGGCCGGGCAGTGCTGCTGAGATCCTACAGTGCAGAGGTTAGCCCTTCACAGTTACCCAGCCTCCAACAGCAGCAGTGCTAGGTTGAAAAAGCCTGGGGTAAGTGATTAAGCATCACCCAGCGTTTAGCGCCCCAGAGAGTGTTAATCAAGGCTAATTGAATTAGATTCAGGGTGTTAAGAACCAGAGGGCTTCTGACAGGGGTTCCCAGCAGGCACTGCTGTGCTCGTGCTCCATAGCTTGCCCTGGGCCCAGGGTGGGGGCTGCTGGGGAGGTGCACCTGGGTCCTGAGCTGGCTGCTGATGGAGGACACTCCCTTTGCCTCTCCCTGTCTGCCTCATGACAGCAGCCCACAAAGCCCCCATGGGCTAGCTGTCTGTGACACCTCTCCCCAGGTGCTGGCGTGTGCTCAGCTTTGGCCAGCACCAAGCCCCTGTCCTGGCCACTGCTCCCAGCTCCAGGTCCTGGAGGCAAAGTACAACCCACTCTCCTGTGGCTGATGGGGAGGGTCTCCCTCCCCAAGACCTCTCAACAGCCTGGCTTCCTTGTTGTCCTAAGAGGCCCATGCCATAGCCCCAGGTGGTCGGGGGTCCTGCAACCCAGCAGGCTTGGGCTTGAAGCAGACTCCTGGCCTTGGGCCGAGTAAGACAAAGGCATAGGAAGGAGGAAGAGGCATGTGTCTCTTGTTGGTCCCATGCACACTGGCTCCAGATCTTTTCTGAGGCTGCCAAGCTGAGGATTCAGGTGTGCAGGGCGTCTTTGAGGAGCTCGTGTGAGTCGCTAGCAGCAGGTGCAAAGGGAGATGAGGGAGGAGAGGGGCCGGGGAGACCCTTCTCTGTGTCCCAGGGAGAGGTGATGAGACTGCTGCAGGCTGTGGAGAGGGGAGGAGGGCATGGGGGAGACAGAGCATGAATCAGGAGGGTCCCAGTCAGCTGTGCTGAGGGTGCCCTGGGCCAGAGCAATGCTGAGCCATGGAGGAACGGAAGGAGCCCTCTTGGTCCTGCTTCTCTTTGCCAAGCCCAGGGGAGGCCTTGAGCAGTGAGCATGGCCTTGGGGAGCAGGAGTGCAGCTGCCTTAGAGTCTTAGGGGACTGCCTAGGCCTGGCCAGCCCCTCTGACACTGCAGGTCCAGGCGCTTAGTGTGCACTGACAGCCTTGGATGCCACACAGCGGCCCTGGTGAGGATGAGCAGCTGCAACCATGGGCGGTGTCGGGAAAGTCATTGCTGTTGGTCCTCACAGCCCCTCTCTGAGCCTCATTAAGATGGGACCACTGTTTGTACCCTGCCCACCTCGCCGGACAGTTGCAAGGTGCAGCTCTGTGAACTTGGGAGCTGCCAGAGAGCTAAGAGACCACCCTGAGCTGGATCCACACAGGGGCGGGAGCCGGTGCAGGGACACAAACCTGTTTCAGCAGCAGAACTTTGCACTGGTGCTTGCTGCCTTCTTCCCCACCCCCGCTTCTCCCCAGTGCCCTCTGCAAGAGGCTCCCCGAGTCTTCCTGTTGAATTTGGTCCAGTCCCAGCCCCAGGGCCAACAGCGTGCGTGGGAGAGACCCACTTCCCTCTGCGGGGTCTCAGAAGAGGTGGTGGGCCCAGGGGAGGGGCTGGAACCCCTGTCCCTGTCACGGCCATCACCTGCTCCCGTGCAGGCAGCTCCTTCCTCTTTGTGGGTCTGCAGCAGCTGCTGGGACTCTGTGCTGTTTCTGGGCCTGGGATTGTCTGAGTTCCACACTCAGGGCCTTGGGAGAAAATGCCACGTGTGTTTCTGAAGCGTTTTTAGGGAACCGTAAAAGTGCCAGGTTGTCTTTTTTTATGGTGGGTTTTAAGGTCCTGATTTAAGAGTCTCTCGTCTTCCTGCTCTTGCCTGTGGGTTGCTCCTGCTGAGAAGCCCCTCTGAGAGCGTGCCCTTCCCAGCACCGGCAGCTGCTGTGGGGACAGCGGGGATGATGGCAGAGGCTCAGGTCTCAGATTGGGCCAGGTGCTGTGCAAATTGCTGGCCTGCATGGTCTGTCGCGCTCCTGAGGGAGCCCCTGTGGGCCTGGGGTTGCCCCCTTGTATGGGGGGAGGCACTGAGGCCCAGGGAAGTCCCAGCTTGTGCTCAGTCACACCGCTGCCCAGAGCTGGGCTCCCCTTGGAGTCCTCCCCACCTCCTCTGCAGTGCTGCCACCCACGCCGCTCAGCACAGGAGTCCCAGGAGTGGCTGTGCTGCACCCCTACCTTGAGCCAGCGTCTCACAGGCACCCGGGCTAACCGCTTTTCTTTTTAAAAAAATTATATATTCATGTAGTTAAGGTATATTTCATGATGTTTTCATATCCATACAAATAGTGAAATGGTTATTGTAGTCAAATTGACATATCCCTCATATCAGTTACTCTTTGCGTGTGTGATGTGTGTGTGTGTGAGCTGTGTGTATGTTTGATGTATGTGTGCAATGTGTATGTATGTCTGGTGTGTGATGTGTATGTGGTGTGTGTGTGTGTGTGTATGATGTGTGATTCTGTTGTGTATATGTTTGTGTGATGTGTGGGTGGTATGTGGTGTTTGTGATATGTATATGGTACATGGAGTGAGTGGTGTGTGATTGTGTGAAAATGGTGTGTGTGGTGAGTGTATCTCTATGTGGTATGTGTGCATGTGATGTATGTGTATGTATGTGATGTGTGTGGTATGTGTGTGATATGTGTCTGTATGTGTGTATGTATGTATATGTGGTCTGTGATGTTTATGTGGTGTGTGTATGAGATGTATGTGTGTGGGGTGTGTGTGTGGTTGTGTGGGATGTGTGATGTGTGTGTATGGTGTGTGATGTGTGTGCATGTGATGTATGTGTGTGTATGTGATGTGTTTGATGTGTGAGTGATATGTGTCTGTGATGTGTATATGTGTGTGTGGTGTGGTGTGTATGTGTGTGGTTGTGTGTGTGATATATTTGTGTATGTGATGTGTGGTGTGTATATGTGTGTATGTGGTTGTGTGTGTGTGGTATGTATGTATAGTGTATGGTATGTGTGTGTATGTGTAGTGTGGTGTGTATGTGTGGTGTGTGATATGTGTGTGCATGTGATGTATGTGTGTATGTGATGTGTTTGATGTGTGTTATATGTGTCTATGATATGTATATGTATGTATGTGGTATGTGTGATATGCGTGGTGTGTGGTGTGTATGTGTTTGGTTGTGCGTGCGATATATGTGTGTATGTGGTGTGTGTAGTGTGTGCGAGTGATGTGTGTCTGTTGTATGTAGTGTTCGTGTGTGTATATGGTGTGTATGGTGTGTGAGATATGTGTGCATGTGATGTATGTGTGTGTATGTGATGTGTTTGATGTGTATGTGATATGTGTCTGTGATGTGTATATGTGTGTGTAGTGTGGTGTATGTGTGTGGTTGTGTGTGTGATATTCATGTGTATGTGATGTGTGTCTGTGTGTGATGTGTGTGTTTGGTGTGTGTGGAGTGTATGTGTGGTGTGTGTGTGGTGTTTGTGGTATATATGTGATTGTGTGGTATGTCTGGAGTGTGTGGTGTGTGTGTGTGTGTGGTATATATGTTTGATGTGTGACATGTATGTGTATGTGATATGTGGTGTGTATGTGTGTATATGTGTGCATGTGGTTGTGTGTGTGTGGTGTGTGTGTGTGTATGTGTGTGTGGTGTGATGTGAATACTTTCCTCACCTTTAAGGCCGTCCAGAAATGACCATTGCCCTCTTTGGCTTCCTCTCCAATTTCTGTCCCCTAAATTTGTCAGTCACAGGGCCTCCTTGTCCACCACAGGGCTTTTGCACGGGCCGTCCCTGCTGACTGCCTCACTCTGCATTCATCCAGCTGGCTTGCTTCCTCACCCTGTGGGTGCCTCATCAGAGAAGCACCCTCTCCTTTGTCTGGTCCTCACCTGCCCCACATCACAGGGCTTGTCGAGACCCGACATGTCACCTGTTGGCTGGAGGGTTGGTTGAATGTCTCTTTAGCAGGCTGTAATGAAAGAGATGTCTTGCCCCTAAGGTTCCCTCCGTGCCTGAAATAGCACCTGGCACACAATAGACACTGGATGCGTCCAGTGAACCAAGGACTCCTTGAATGAAGTCAGGGATCAAAAGAGTGGCGGGGGTGGGGAAGTGCAAAGCAAGACCTCCAGGAAAGGGAAAGCCATGTGCTTTAAGGCAGGACTTCCAAATGCGGGGATCTGGGGTAAGGACCCCGACCTGCCAGAGATCTCAGGGCAAGGCGGCAGCGTTTGCAGGAGCTCGGACTCTGTTTGAAGGAGGCCAGCTCGTGGCCCTTTGCCCAGCTTCCTCGTGGCTGCTGGGCTTTGTTCAAAGGCGGTTAGGCCAGGCGGCCCTGTGCAGTTGGCATCCTTGCAGCCGGCTGCATCCGGGTTCCTCACCGTGAGGCCTGATGATGTGTGTGGCTCTTCCTTAGAGCACCTGGGCTTTGTGTCCCTTGCCCGCATGTATCGATGCATGAAGTAGGGCTCATCCTTGCAGTGTGCATGGCCAACTTAAAGAGTGTGCCTGCGGGTGTGTGGGATAAGACCTGCCCGGGGCGGGGAAGAGAGGGGAGACTCGCCCCTGTCAGTGGCTGGGTCATCCTGTCTTCTAGGACCTGTGCCAGGACAGGGAGTCTGCGGGTCAGTCCATGGTTCCTGGTGCTCACGGGGACCACCACTCAGCTGTGGCCGTCTGAGATTTCTCCCTACACCCAAATGGGCAATGGGAACCAGTGATCCTTCCACACTGTGGATGCCCTGAAAGAACAGAAGAGACAACTGTTACTTCCTGGGTGTCCGTTATGGCCAGCATCAATCTAGGCATTTCTGTGCTTAGATTGTCTGCGTCCTGATGGCAACGTGGGTTCACTGTGCTCTCACATAGTAGAGTGTAGGAAGCCAGGAAGGTCACAGCCTTGTCCCTGTGAAGCACCAGAAGGCAGGACCTGAACTCTGTCCCAGGGCTCCACATGTCGCGCTCAGCTCCTTGCACCGCGCTCAGTGGCAGAACCTCATGCAGACCCTGCTTGGGGCTGATGGGCAGAGCTTTGCCCTGCTCTCTTTATCACTCTCACCAACACTGCCCCCAGGACCTCAGCTTCCTTGGGCTGGGAGCTTTACTGTTGTGCCCTGGGGAGGAGAAAGCAGAGAGGTTTGCTGAGCAGGAAACACCCAGAGATGAGCGCCAGGAAGAGGAGGAGGAGAAGGATTGGTCCTAGATCATCCCCAGTTCAGGTGCCAGCAGGAGATTTGCCATTGCGAGCTCAGAGTCCGGATCAGACAGCCTTGGCTGTGGGACCTTGGACGAATCATTTCTGCTCTTAGAGATTCACCTCCTCATCTACTCTGTGAAAATGGAAATGGCACCTTTTGTCTAAAGCTCCCAGTGGGATCCTTGCACCAAGTTCACAAACAAGAGGAAGAAGTCATCCAGGAGGTACACCTTGAACGTGTCACTGCTGTTGTGTTGTTCACTTAGCAAATGGAGAGCACCTGCCAGGTGCCCAGAATATTCTAGGAGCTCAGGGTCCAGTAGCGAACAAAACAGGGGCCGTGGTGGAGGCCAGGAAATAGGCATGGAGGAATCACACCCCTGATGCTGGCAGAATGGGGAGAGGAATTTTGCTGTGATTGGGTCCAGGTTGGGCCCAGGTAGCAGGAGGTGGAAGGGGCGTGGGTTCCAGGAACCTGCGCAGCATTTGGAAGGTAATGAGCACGGAATGGGCTTGTCCTGTCCCCTGAGACTAATGAAGAGCCATCGAGGGTTTTTAAGCAGTGACTGCTGTTACCAGATTTGTATTGGATGGAAAGTCCTCTCTGGCTGTGTGGGGAGCATGAGTGTGGGCGGTACCATGGTGAGGAGGTGAGGGCACCATGGTAGGAAGTGAGGGCACCGTGTTGAGGAAGTGAGGGCACTGTGGTGAGGAAGTGAGGGCACTGTGGTGAGGAAGCTAGGGCACTGTGGTGAGGAAGTGAGGGCACCGTGGTGAGGAAGTGAGGGAACTGTGGTGAGGAAGTGAGGGCACCGTGGTAGGAAGTGAGGGCACTGTGGTGAGGAAGCGAGGGCACCATGGTGAGGAAGTGTGGGCACCGTGGTAGGAAGTGAGGGCACCGTGGTGATAAAGTGAGGGTAGTATGGTAGGAAGTGAGGGAACCGTGGTAGGAAGCGAAGGTACCATGGCGAGGAAGTGAGGGTACCATGGTGAGGAAGTGAGGGCACCCTGTTGTAGAAGTGTGGGCACTGTGGTAGGAATGAGTGCACCGTGGTGAAAAAGTGAGGGCACCATGGTGAGGAAGTGAGGGCACCATGGTGAGGAAGTGAGGGTAGTATGGTAGGAAGTGAGGGAACCATGGTGAGGAAGCGAGGGTACCGTGGTAGGAAGTGAGGGTACTGTGGTGAGGAAGCGAGGGCACCATGGTGAGGAAGTATGGGCACCGTGGTAGGAAGTGAGGGCACCGTGGTGATAAAGTGAGGGTAGTATGGTAGGAAGTGAGGGAACCGTGGTAGGAAGCGAAGGTACCATGGCGAGGAAGTGAGGGTACCATGGTGAGGAAGTGAGGGCACTGTGGTAGGAAGCGAGGGCACCATGGTGAGGAAGTGAGGGTACCGTGGTAGGAAGTGAGGGTACCGTGGTAGGAAGTGAGGGCACCATGGTTAGGAAGTGAGGGCACCGTGGTGAATAAGTGAGGAGCAGCGAGGAGGCTCCTGTAGGTGTTTTGACCACAGGTGCAGGTGGCCCGGAGCTGGCTGCTGCCTGGCCTTCTGGGCCCTGCCTGAGTCCCATGGACAAGCCCCGCCCGCCATGGAGACCAGCGCTGCGGCCTCTGATACGGATTGAATCGTGTGCTTCAAGAAAGGAGGACTGACTAAGCCCTAATGCTTGCACCTCAGGATGTGCTCACCTTATTTGGAAATGGGTCTTTGCAGGAGATGCAGGAGATCCAGTTCAGAGGGAACCACTGGGGTGGAGTCTAAGCCAGCATGAGTGGCGCCTTCATAACAAGAAGTCTGCCCACAGAGAGGCACATGCTCAGAGGGAAGGGGATGGTGGCCATCTGCAAACCAAGAGGAACTAGCCCTGCTGATCCCTGGACCTCAGCTATCCAGACTTCCCGACTGTGAGATAAGAACCGTCTGGTGTGGTGTCAGTGGCACTTTTTTATGACAACACCGGCCAAAGGGCACCCCTCACCTGTTCATGCAGAGAACTGGGGACCTGCAGAATGGCAGCACCCTGTCCCACTCACGGCCATGCACAGAGGTAGAGGGTGAGTGGCTCTTTGGGTGATGCCGAGGGGCACCCAGGTCATGGCAGGCTGGACTGGAGAGCAGGGGCTTCATGTAGGGCCTCTCTTTCTCTGCTTTTATGCCCCTGGACCTCAGCTCTGTCCCCAAGGCTGGTCAGGCAACCAGGAAGTTGTGCACTTGACCTTCCTTGTGTCCCAGATCCCAGTCCCGTCCTCCCTTAACACAAAGGACACATAGTCCTAATGGAAGCCAGGATCCAGGAGCCACCTTCCACACTGGAGTGTGTTCATCTACATTGGCTAAAACTTCTTATGGGTTGGCAGGACCTTATATGCTAAATGGCTCAAGGTTCCTAGCATGTAGTAGATGTTCAATAAAGGTTTGCTTTTTCTCCTTGAAATAATTGTCTTATGCAGTTCAGAGTGCGTCTTTCAGAATTGGGGGACTGTCCACTTCCTGTCTAGCAATGTGATCAATGTAACAATGCGTTTCCATTCTCACTGTCTTTGCCGGGAAGGTCAAGTCCATTAATTCTCATGTTTGCACAATTGTATTCCCCTTTCCCCTGCTCTCATTTATTATGTGTTATTTATGTTGTATCAGTTGATTAAATATGTTCTCCGTGGTAAGCTATCCCAGTCCCTTTGGAGAAAATATTTCTAAGTAAACACAATATGGTTTTAGACTTTGGACAACACGTCTTCTGGTTGCTCTGAGTCCCTCAGCCTGGCAGGCAGCCAGAGGTGGGCAGAATCGCCCTGGACGTGCATGGAGCTGTACCTGCACCTGGGGGATGTGGCTTTGGGAGGCCTTCCTTTGCTTACAGGGTGGGTGGGAAGGTACAGCGTGGATTAGAATAACATTAGGCCTCTTGTTGATGGCTTTGTACAGGGAGCAGGAAGTGCAAGGATAACCTGGGCAGCCCTGGAAGGTTAGTGGTATACTTGCAGAGGGTTGGATAAGTTCCCTGGCCCTCTAGGCCCTTCAGCCCACGCTGCCCAGGGTGCTGTCATGTGTGCACGGAGTGCACGTGTGTTATCATATTTGCTGTCATGACCCCATGTCAGCACGCCACTGCCAACTCTCCTTCTGTGTGTCAGACCAGGTCCCTGTTGAGGCTCCTGTGTGCTGCCCATGAGGGTGCGCTGGGGTGCAGCTGGGCATCCTGCTTACATGTAGGCTTAGGAGAGTGTTTAGTTGATAAGACCGTCAGCCACATGAGGACTGGCGGGAGATTTTAGAATGTGAACTGGGCACCTGTGATCAAAGAGGGAGAGGCAGCAGGAGAGAGAGAGAGAGGGAGGGAGGGAGAGATATCTTGTATCTGCTGGTTCACTCCCCAAATGGCCACATTGGTTGGAGCTGTGCTGATCCGAAGCTAGGAGCCAGGAGCTTCTTCCAGGTCTCCTACATGGGTGCAGGGCCCCAAGGACTTGGGTCTTCCTCCACTGCTTTTCCAGGCCATAGCAGAGAGCTGGATTGGAAGTGGAGCAGCTGGGACTTGAACTGGTGCCCATATGGGATGCCGGCACTGCAGGCAGCAGCTTTACCTGCTACACCACTGCACTGGCCCCTGCTGGCCATCTTTCTAAGTGGCTGTACAGCTCTTCTCACGTACTAACTTTGTATCTCCCCCATAAAGTTGACATTAACCTCCTGGGCAGTGTGCCAGATGCACGCAGAGACCCCATGGGCTTTGTCAGATGGGGAAGGCTATGCTGCAGTCCCCACCTGCACCTGCTAACTGACACAAGGTCCTCCCTAAGGAGCTTCCATTTGGGGCAGGAGAAGGGACACGGTGCCTTTGGTGATGACAGATGTCCTGCAGCCCTACAGCTCGCCAATCAGCTCCCATTGCGGCTGAGCAAACTTGTCCCACGTGGTGCATCTTCCAGGGTTCTTGGAAACAGTCTTGCTGTTTTTGCCAGTCACGTGGGGCTGTTGGAGACGGCCAGGCCTGCAGGCAGGAGTATTTTAGAGGGTCCAGACTGCAGAAGGAAGAGCTGCTGTGGCTTCTTGGGCTGCTGCCGGGACACTGGGGACAGCAGGGCTGTGGCTGCCGAGTGGCATCTTGGAATGCGAGGGCCCTGCTGCTGGGGCTCACATGGGCTGGTTAGGGGCAGGGAAGCCCAATGAAAGGGTCAGGTTTGCTAAGGGGCAGGAGCTTGCCCTGGGATGAGGTTGTGGAGGAGCCAGAATCAGCTTTCCTTCAAGTTAGCAGGAGCTGGGGAGGAACTGCTGTTGTCTGGAGAGAGCCAGGCATGGGTCTCAGAGCAGGAGCTCGGTCTGTGTCCGCCCTGCTCCTTGGGGCAGTGATGCCAAATGGTGTGACCACAGGACATGCCAGTCATCGTGAGGTATTGATGAATGCCGTCAAGAGCAGTGATTAACTTGGATCAAAGAGCTCGGCTTTGCTGGCAGATTAATTGGGACAGGAAGTGATCACAGTTTGATCTCTGTTCATTTTGTTTTTAGTTGAAAACAGAACAAAAACCCGATAATCAAATTAGAGAAAATAAATGTGTGTATATTAACGAGGGGGAAAGAGAGAAGAGACTAGCAGAAATATAGTCAGATTCTAAGAACGACCTGGCACACGGTGCAGCGGCATTAATGTCTGTTAGCACTTGCCCAGCCGGTGGTAGCTGGTGTGAATGGGGGCACCTGAGCCATGTCGGGGATGGGCTGGTGAGTGCCCCTGGGCCTTCCTGGTGCTCTCATGGGTGGCAGGCACAACAGTTCTGAAGGTGTGGGGAGAACAGTAAAGAAATCATATATAAATATGTTAGTAGTTGTCATGTGGATGAAACATAGGAAAATATTGCTGCCTTCCTCTTAAAATTTATTTGTTTGAAAGGCAGAGAGAGAGAGAGAGAGAGAGAGAGAGAGAATGAGAATCTTCCATCTGCTGTTTCACTGTCCAAATGCCAAATGCCTGCAATAGCCAAGGCTGGGCCAGAAGCCTGGAACTCAGTCTGTGTCTTCCGCATGTGTAACAGGAACCCAAGTACTTGAGCCATCACCTGCTGTCTTCCGGTGCAGGAAGCTGGAATCACTTGTGGAGTCAGGACTCAGCCCAGGCACTCTGATACAGGATGTGGGCATCCCAAGTGGTGTCTTACCTGCTGTGCCAAATGCCCGCCCTCCTGTTGTCTCTTTGGAAGAGTGTCAATCAACCTAATTGTTGGGGGAGGTGACCTGTGAGAGAGCTTGGTCTTGAGGGTTGATTTTTCTCAATCACCGACCAGGCAGCCCCCTGCCTCTTGGAAGTTAGTTGAAGGAAGGATACTTGGAGACCCTTGAACATAGGCCTGGGCCAGGAAAAGTGAAGTCCTAGAACTAGGGGTTATAGAGCAGTCCCCTCTGAGCTGGACCCAGCTCATCAACCACAGGGAAGCTGCCCAGCTTCCTGTTTGCAAACTCCAGGCTGAGTCCCAAGCTGATTCCAGTTACAGACAAGACATGTGTTGGGTCTCCTCAAGCATCTTACAGCTCTGCTTTTATTTCCCGTGTGACAAGTGATCCCACAAGGACCACTGCTACCTTGGCCCTAAGTAGCATGGAGGAGACATTTGGTCAAGTAGAAGTGAGAGGAGTGTTTTGATTGGCTGCCCAGCTTACCCCTAGTTGGCTGCATTCGGAAGGGGAAGGCTGGCCAAGCATTGCTCTCCCTAGACCTTGGTAAGGAGGATCTCAGGCAGCCCTGGGACAGGCATCTGGTGCGGCAGTTAAGACATCACTTGGGAGACCTGCATCCATACAAGAGTTCCTGGCTCAGCTCCCGATGCCAGCCTCCTGCTAATATGCACCCTGGGAAGCAGTAAGTGATGCCTCAGATTCTTCTGGATCCTTGCTATCCACTTGTGAGACCTGGATTGAGTATCTGTTTCCCATGGCTTTGTCCAGGCCCAGTTCCAGCTGTCGTGGGCATTTGGGGGGATAAACCTATAAATGGAGCTCTCTTTGTCTGTCTCTCTGTGTGCCTGCCTCTCTAGTTCTCAAATAAGTAAGTAGATTTTTTAAGAAATACAACCTATGAAATTCCAGTGTTTTGTTAAAATAAAGGTGACTCTTCAGGCTGTCAAGACTCAGAACTGAACAGAGTGAGTCATTCTGAATGCCCCTAGTGTTGACAGGGGAGGTTGGATAGACCCACAGAGCCACACACAGAGAGTTTGGACAAATTCTTACTTAGGGTGTGGGCAGAGGATGGGAGTGGGGAAGCCTCAGTCAGCAACATTTGTGTGAGGCACTGGACCAAGCCTTTGTGGAGACAGTGGAGAAACATGAATGTTTTAAGGGGAGCAATTGGGTTGATGCGTAACTTTAAAAACACTTATCTAACCCAGTTGTTGTTGACCCACTGATGGATGTCAATCAAAAGAGAGCTCTAAGGTTGGCCCTGTTCCCCTTAGTGTGTCCAGCAACCACACCTGTGTGGGAGCTGTGCTGATCCGAAGCCAGGAGCTTCTTTTGGGTCTCTCTCGTGAGTTCAGGGGCCCAAGGACTTGGGCCATTTTCTACTGTACTCCCAGGCCATAGCAGAGAGCTGTATTGGAAGTGGAGCAGCTGGAACTTGAACCGGCTCCCATAAGGGGTGGCGGCACTGCAGGCGGTGGCTTTACCTGCTATGCCACAGCGCCGGCCCCGGGAACCTTCTTCTTAGTATGGCACTCATTTATTTGCTATGTAGATGAGGACCCCAGAATAATTCCATTGACTAGAACAGTGTGTCTTGACAGCAAGAAGAAAAAGTCTGACCTGGAGAAATGGCACGTCTTGCACTTGGGTTCTAAAGTCAGTTGTGGCATTTGGCCTCTACCTAACGACAGTGCCAGCACTTGACCTTGGGCATGCCCTTGCTGCTTAGCCAGTGTGGTGCTGGCTTTATCCCCTGCTTCCTCCGGCAGCCCTGTGAGAGCAGCAGGTGGCTCACACTCAGGTACTCTGTACTCCTTGGTTCTTCACCATCCCACAGTTTCACAAAGGGTAATCAGGCAGTCAGGCTGCGCTCCTGCTGAGGTCTTTAGCCTAAATATTCTTCTGAAGGTCTATTCTCAGTTTATAATTGTAGTCCAATCTGTATCAAAATCTCAAATTCTCCCTGAGCTTTTACAGAATCATTAGAAAATACAGCTGGAAATGGGAGGCTGATGTATATAAAAAGACCGAGAGAGGAGAAAATGGGAAAGGAACCAGTATCAACAGATTTTGGAGTGTTTAATTCAATGGTAATCAAATCAGAGAGATACTGGTACAAGATAGAGGTTCACAGTAATAAAAGATAAACTGTGCAGGAGATCTCAGTGCATAAAACAATTTGAGAAGATAAAGGAGGATCCAAACTCCGTGGAGAAGGGAAGGATTATGTAACAAATGATGCTGGCAGTACTTATTAGTGTTTGGAAAGAAGTATGTATATCGTTCATCAGGAACAGAAGTAAATAATAGTTCTGCTAAGGAATTTAATTTTTTAAAAATTTATTTGTATTTATTTGAAAGGCAGAGTGAGAGACAGAGGGAGAGGCAGAGAAAGAGAGGGAGATCTTACATCTTCTGGTTCATTCCCCAAATGCTCACAAGAGCTGGGGCTGGGCCAGAAGGAAGCCAGGAGCCAGGAACTCCATCCGGGTCTCCCATGTGGATTGCAGGGGCCCAAGTACTTAGGTCCTCTTCTTTTGCTTTCCCAGGTGCATTGGCAGGGGGCTGGATTGGAAGTAGAGCAGCCAGCACTCAAACTAGCACTCCTGGCTTCTCTAGTGGCAACTTGACTTCTGTGCTACAACACTGTCCCTAAGGAATTAAACAAAATCATAGAAAATTAGCAAAATATAGACCATATTATAATTAATATGATTATTACTATTTTTCAGATAACTTCCTAAAAGTGGTAAACATGCTAAAAAGGCAAATAGACACAAATTTATAAAAATTTAAAACTTTATAAAGACAGAGAAGAAAGAAAGGATGATGAGAAAAATATTTGGTATAAATATGACAAGATGGAAATATATACCTTGTCTCATTCAAATTAGTGAGGCAAACATCAGAACTCTGATTCAAAAATGGTAAAAAGATGTGAACAACTGACATCACAAGAAATAAAGTTCAATTCACCTCAAAGGACCCGGCCGCATGTTGAATACCGGGATCTCAAAAACAAAAATGGCAAAGCTGAATATCTTGAGGAATAATCAAAGAGCTGCAAGATAAAAAGACTGCCATGCAATCATCCTTTTTACGATTAAAGGTTATAATAATATTGCCACGGTTGTGATAAAGGTGATATC
The DNA here is from genome assembly GCF_033115175.1 of Lepus europaeus. NCBI lineage: Eukaryota > Metazoa > Chordata > Mammalia > Lagomorpha > Leporidae > Lepus > Lepus europaeus. The sequence goes on along the minus strand of NC_084843.1, from coordinate 75,793,462 downwards.
TTTATACACTGCTGGTGGCCATGCCAAATTAGAAAAGTAATTTTTGCAACACATACCTAGAATCCTTAATTTGTTCATATATTTGACCCAATCATTCCATTGAAGGAATTCATCCTAATAGTATAATTTAAATGAGAAATGCATGAATATATAAGGATTTTTACTGCAGTGCAAGGTAAATGTTCAGTGCAGGGAATAGCTTAGTAAATTATGGGATGGCTACATGACAGACTGTTCTGCAGCCAAAAGCATGATAATGGTAAAGACTATGGGAAAATAGTTATGGTATAAATAAGTAGAAAACATAGCACATTTGTATCTATGGGCTGATTGATTGTAAGTCTATAGCAATTAAGGATTTTGTACATGGCCAGGGACTGGGGGACCCTGCATGTTGGTGACTGGTGGGGGACAGCCCGAGGAGAACTGTCCTTTTCTCGGTTGCCTTTGATTTCCATGAGTGCTGTTCCCTTTGCTGAATGAGGATAATGAGAGGGTTCTAGCTGTGCATGGGAAAAGGAGACTCAGGAATTGTAGGTGGCTTCAGGATCTCTTTGCCCTATCAGAATTATGGGCTGGGAAAAGCAGTGGTCAAGAAATCCTTGGGTTCTGTTGTTGAGACATGGTGTGAGGCTGGCAGGACCAGTGGGAACACACTGGGGGAAGAGCCAGGCCAGAGTTCTGGGTGCAGGGTTTTTTTTTTTTTTAATGTAATATTTTATTTTGCTATGATTTAATGTATTTTAATTTTACCTTTAATGATGAGATTTTCAAACCACTTTTTTTTTTAAATTTATTTATTTACTTGAGACAGAGAAGGAGAGACACACACACACAGAGAAAGTCTTCCATCCACTGGTTCACTCCCCAAGTGTCCATAAAGGTCAGAGCTGCGCTGATCCAAAGTCAGGAGCCAGGAGTTTCTCCCGGGTCTCCAACATGTGCTCAGCAGCCCAAGCACATGGGCCATCTTCTACTGCTTTCCCAGGCCATAGCAGAGCATAGAGGAACAGCTGGGACTAGAACCGGTGCTCATATGGGATGCTGGCATTGCAGGCAGAGGACTACCTACCGCAGCATCAGCCCCTGCAGTTTGGTAAAGAACCTAAGCAATTCATCTTCATGTGGGTGTTTGGCATAGTGGTGAAGATGCCACTTGGGACTGCAACTTTCTATTGGTGTGCACCCTGTCGGGCAGCAGGTGAGGGCTCAAGTACTTGAGTCCCTGCCATCCACGTGGGAGACCTGTTTGAGTTCCTGGTTCCTGACTCTGGCCTGGCCCAGCTATGGCTGCTGCTGGCACTTGTGGAAAGTGAATGGACGGTCTCTGTGTCTGTGTCTCTCTCAACCAAATAAAATTTTAAAAAAGAATTCATCCTGAGCATGCATCTTGGTTTACTTTACAGATGTACACACCTGGGTAGCTGCTACCCAGAGCAAGATATAGGAGCATAATAGCATTCCATCAAGCTTTCTTCCCAGTCCATTCCCTTTTGTTCCCCACTCCACAGTAACCACGGACTTTTATCAGCATTGATTAATTTGCCAGACCCTCCTATGAATGGAATTGCGTAGTACATTCTCCTCCATATCTGGTATCTGTCGTGTGACATAATGTCTTTGAAATTTTCCTGTGATGTGTCTATTGAGTTGGTTCTGAATTCTGTTATATGAATATATTATTTATGTATCTGTTCCCTAGTTGGTGGATATTTGGGCCATTTCTAATTTGGCACTACGGCAAATAAAACTGCTTTGATTGTACTTGTTCAAGACTATTGGCCTGTGTTGGGGTCTGTTTCTCTCAGCTACATGGGATCACACGATTATAAAGTAGGCATTTACTGATAAGAACAGATACTACACTTGATCTTAGCCAAAAGGCCGAGAAGCGATAAACAATGACCTGATCAGCTCTTGTCCTGACTCTTGATGTACAATGTAATACTTTATCCCTTTTAGTATTTTTTTGTTGTTGTTGTTGTTCTAGTACTAGTGGTTGAACTCTGTAATTAACACACAATTATTCTTAGGTGTTTAAATTTTAGCTGAAAAATGATCCCTGTTAAATATAAGAGTGGGAAAAAGAGAGGGAGGAGATGTACAATTTGGGACATGCTCAATTGGACTTGCCCCAAATGGTGAGTTAGAAATGTGCCAGGGGATTCCAATACAATCCCATCAAGGTGGCATGTACCAATGCCATCTCACTAGTCCAAGTGATCAATTTCAGTTCACAATTGATGACTCTGATAGGTCTAAGAGTCAAAGGGATCACACAAACAAGACTAGTGTCTGCGAATACTAACTGATAGAATAAAAAAGGGAGAGAACGATCCAACATGGGAAGCAGGATACACAGCAGACTCATAGAATGGCAGACGTCCTAAACAACACTCTGGCCTCAGAATCAGCCCTTAAGGCATTTGGATCTGGCTGAAGAGCCCATGAGAGTATTGTAGGCATGGAAAGCCAAGACACCCTGGAAAAGGAAAAAAAAAAAAAAAGAGAGAAGACCTAAATTAAAGATCTCTGCGAGTGAGATCCCAGTGGAAAGAACGGGGCCATCAAAGATGGAGGTACCTTTCTCTGAAGGGAGGAGAGAACTTCCACTTTGACTATGACCCATCGGAATAAGATCAAAGTTGGCAAACCCTAAAGGCTTCCATAGCCTTGGCAACTCATGAGTAGAGCCTAGGGAGATTACTGATGCCATAAACAAGAGTGTCAAATTGTTAAGTCAACAACAGGATTCACTGTGTACTTACATCTCATGTGGGATCTGTCCTTAATGTGTTGTCTAATGTGAAGTGATGCTATAACTAGTACTGAAACAGTATTTTTACGCTTTGTGTTTCTGTGTGGGTGCAAACTGATGAAATCTTTACTTAGTATATACTGAATTGATCTTCTGTATATAAAGATAATTGAAAATGAAAAAAAAAACCTGGTGTTAAATTGGAAATTGCATAGAAAATTAATTAATTTTAAAAATATATCATGTAGGATCTCTGTCTTTAATGTGCTGTACACTGTTATTTAATGCTATAACTAGTACTTCAACAGTATTTTTTCACTTTGTGTTGCTATGTGAGGGCAAACTGTTGAAATCTTTACTTAATATGTACTAAACTGATCTTCTGTATATGAAGAGAATTGAAAATGAATCTTGATGTGAATGGAAGGGGAGAGGGAGCGGGAGGGGGGAGGGTTGTGGGTAGGAGGGAAGTTATTGGGGGGGAAGCCATTGTAATTCATAAGCTGTACTTTGGAAATTTATATTCATTAAATAAAAGTTTAAAAAAATAAATAAAGTAGGCATATATTTGGCTTCAGAAGATGCTATCCAACATTGTCCCTTTTTTTTTTTTTTTTTTTTGGACAGGCAGAGTGGACAGTGAGAGAGAGACAGAGAGAAAGGTCTTCCTTTTCCATTGTTTCACCCTCCAATGGCCACTACAGCTGGCGCACCATGCCGATCCGAAGCCAGGAGCCAGGTGCTTCTCCTGGTCTCCCATGCGGGTGCAGGGCCCAAGGACTAGGGCCATCCTCCACTGCACTCCCGGGCCACAGTAGAGAGCTGGACTGGAAAAGGAGCAACCGGGACAGAATCTGGTGCCCCGACGGGGACTAGAACCCGGGGTGCTGGCGCTGCAGGCAGAGGATTAGCCTAGTGAGCCGTGGTACCAGCCATCCAATTTTTAACCCCACTAGAAAATATGGGAGTTTCAGAAACTGTGTTTTCACCAAGGCCTAATTTGCCAGTCTTAAAATTTCAGCTATTCTGTAGCAGAGTAGACTAGAGTCTTACCGTGGTTTATTGTTTTTTTTTTTAAAGATTTTATTTATTTTATTTGAGAGTTAGAGTTACAGACATTGAGAGCTAGAGACACATAGAGAGAGGTCTTCCTTCCGTTGGTTCACTCCCCAGATGGCTGCAATGGCTGGCGCTGCGCCAATCTGAAGCCAGGAGCCAGGAGCTTCCTCTGGGTCTCCCATGCGGGTGCAGGGACCCAAGCACTGGGCCATCTTCCACTGCTTTCCCAGCCATAGCAGAGCTGGACTGGAAGAGAGGCAGCCGGGACTAGAACTGTCACCGTGGTTTTAATTTCCATTCCCCTGAAGACCAAACTTGCTAAGCATTTTCCACATTTTTACTAGCCATTTGGATAGCCTTTTTTGTTTTTGTTTTTGTTTTTTTTTTTTTTTCTGGCACAGGCTTTTTCCCCCATTTAAAAAAATAAGTTAGTTCATTCATGTGTTTGAGAAGCAGAGAAACAGATACAGAGAGAAAGTGCCCATCTGCTGGTCCACATCACAGATGACCACAAGCACTGGACGTGGACCAGGCTGGAGCCAGGAGCTGGAACTGAGGTCTGCCCTGTGGGTGGCAGGGTCTCAGCTGCTTGGAGCTTCACCTGATCCAGCAGGAAGCTGGATCAGAAGCAGAGCTGGAACTCAGACGTGGGCACTCTGACATGGGATGTATGGGTTTAACCACTAGGCCAAATGCCTGCCCTTTCTAAATTGGGTTATTGACCATTTCCCCTTTTATTTGTAGGAGAATTTGTGAAAATATATGTTCTGAATATGAGTCTCTTAGGGATGTATGTATTATGAATATCTTGCCACTTTTGCCTTCTTTTTCATTCTCTGGTATCTTTTGGGGAGAAGCAGTTATTTTAGGGAAGCATCAATGATCATTATTTTTAGTTACTATTTTTTGTGTCCATTTTCTGAAACCTTAGCCTACCTAAAGGTCCTGGAGCCATCTGTGGAGCCTTGTTAGTTCACCTTTTACATTTAGGTCTGTGTGATCCCCAGGGAACGGTACTCACTGGAAAACCGCTGCACCTGCTTTCACTTAGAGTTGTTCATTTTACTGTTGCATTCTAATTTTTTTGTGCTATTGTAAGTTTAATTTTGTTTTCATTCCCACGCTGATGCATGTAAATATACTAGATTTTTGTACACTGATCTTGTATCCCTGTACCTTACTGAAGTCCTTTTTTAGCACTAATTGTTTTCTCATGGATACTGTAGGATTTTTTTTTAGCATGTGAGCTCATATCCTGGGCAGTGAGAGATAGCTTTGCTCCCCTGTCCCTTTCCCCCTCCCTTCCTTCCTTCTTCCTCCCTCCCTACCTTTCTTCTTTCTCCCTCCCTGCCTCCCTCCCTTCCTGCATGCCTGCCTTCCTTCTCTTGCATGTCTTCTCTTCCCCTTTCTTGCCTGATTGCTGTGATTAGAACTCCAAGGAGAATGGAAGTGTCCAGAGTGAGCATCCCCGTCTCCCTCTTGATCTTAGGGGAGAGGCAGTGCGTCTGTCTTCAGTAAGGGTGATCTTAGCTGTGGGTGTTCCATAGATGCCCTTGGTCAGGTTGAGGATGTTTGCTTCTGTTCCTAATTTGAATGTTTTTGTTGATTCATGAAAGGGTGTTACATTTTTTCAAATGACTCTTTTTGTATCAAGGGAAGTAACCATGTGATTTTTGTCCTTTATTCTGTTAATATTGGTTGATTTTCAGATGTTAAACAAATCCTGCCTCCCTGGAATGAATCTCACTTAATCATCCCAAGTAATCCTTTTAAATGTTACTGGCTTTAGTCTGCTAGTGTTTAGTTGGAAATTTTTGTCTCTTCCTAAGGGATGTTGGTCTCTGGTTCTGTTGTGATATTGGTGTCTGATTTTAGTATCAGGCTAATTCCAGCCTCACAGAATGATTGGGAACTGTTCCCTCACCTCCTGTTATTTAGGAAGAGTTTATGCAGGCATGACATTCATTCTTTACATATTTGAAAGGATTCCTCAGTGGAGACACCTGGGCGCTTTTTTTTATGGGAAGTTTTAAAATTACCAATTCCATGTCTTTACTTGGCATGCATTAGGTCTATCTAGACATTCCATTTCTTCTGAGACAGCTCAGTACTTGGTGTCTCTTGAGGAATGTGTCCCTTTCGTCTGAATTTTTTAAGTTGTTGCCCTATGGTTATGCATAGAATTTTTTTACAAGGCTTTTTGGTTATGGAAGTGGTAATGACATGCTGTCTTTCATTCCTGATTCTGGTCATTCACATCTTAGGTTCCTAAGTAAATACAGCTAAGCATATGTTGCTTTTGTTGTTCTTGTCAAAGAGCTTTCTTGTTTGTTCATTTTTCTCCATTTTAAGTGTTCTTCCTTTCATTTATTTTCATTGTAATCTTTATTATTTCCATTTCTTGACTTGTTTTAGGTTAGTTTGCTCTCCTTTTTTTATTTTTTAAATTGATAGGTAATAACTATATGTATTTAGAAATGTGATAATTATATGCATATATAAAATGTGCAATGACCAAACCAGTATTTGTCTCTCCTTGAATATTTATAATTTCCTAATTCTGGGAAGCTTTAAACTCCTTTTCTTTAGACCTTTGCAAAATATATAATAAGTGGTTGTGAATTCGAGTCACTCTACAGTGGGATAGAACACGAAACGTTGCTCCTCCTATGTAACTGTATTTTGGCACCTGTTATCCAAGCTACATCTGTCGGCCCTGTTCTTACGCGTCCTAGCCTTTAGTTGCCATTGTTCTACTTTGTACTTCTATGAAATCAGCTTTTTGGCCTTCAATATGAGGAAGAACACACAGAATCCGTATGTCAGTACCTGGCTTATTCCACTTAACACAGTGTTCTCCAGGAGGTCCATTCATGTTGCTGCAAGTGGCAGGCTTTCATTCATTTTCATGCTGAATGCTCTTTATCTGTTGATGGACAACTCAGGCGAGTCCATTTCTTTGTTATGAATGCAGTAAACAGGAGAGTGCAGGCATCTCTGATATACTGATTTCCTTATTTATTTTCTTAAGGGGCAAGTTTAGGTTTACTGATTTGAAGTCTTTCTTCTTTTCAATAAAAGTATTTTCAGCATCCAGATGAAGTCCTCACTGCATCCCTTTTATTACGGCATGGTTTGCTTCATTTTCATTCACCTCAAAGTATTTTTAAGCTCCCTTTGTGATTTTATTTTTGGCTCATTGATTATTGATTTTTTTCTCTAATTTCCACATATTCACGAATTTCTGAAATTTTCTTCTGTTACAGATTTCTAATTTCATTGATATCACATAACAAACTTTGCATGAATTTATCCATTCAGTTTTTTTTTTTAAATTAGAGTTAGAAAGTGAGAGAGAGAGACAAAGAGAAAGGTCTTCCTTCCATAGGTTCACCCCCAAAATGGCTGCCACAGCCGGAGCTATGCCGTTCTGAAGCCAGGAGCCAGGTGCTTCCCCATCCCGGTCTCCCATGCGGGTGCAGGGGCCCAAGTACTTGGGCCATCCTCTACTGCCTTCCCTGGCCACAGCAGAGAGCTGGACTGGAAGAGGAGCAACTGGGATAGAACCCGGCATCCATATGGGATGCTGGCGCCGCAGGTGGAGGATTGACCAAGTGAGCCACGGCGCCAGCCCCATCTATTCAGTTTTGTAGAGCCTTGCTTTGTGGTGTGGCACCTGCTCTGTCCTGGAAGAATCTTCCTTCTGTGCCTGAGGAGCAGGTGTATTCTGCCTTTGAATAGAATGTGCTATGCAGTGTGTTAGGTGTAACTGGTTTATCGTGCTTCAAGCAGAGTTGATTGTTGACATTCTGTTTGGTTGATCTGACAGTTATTGAAATTTGAGGCATTGTAGTCCTTAACTGTTATTTTTGTCTGCTGTTCTTTTTAGGTTATGTTCTATGGGTTTAGGGAGACGTGTTGTTTGATGCATTGATGTTTATAATTGTTTTATCTGTCTGATTTGGTATAAAATGTCCCTCTTTGTCTCCAATAATACTTTGCATCTTAAACCCATTTTGTCTGATATTAGCGTACTAATCTACTTGTCCTTTGGTGACTGTTTCCATGACACATATTTTTCCACTTGTTTACTTTCAACCTGTTTTATCTTGAAGTCTAAAATGCATGTTTTGTAGTCTGCAGCTGATCGGGTCATTTAAAAAAGTCGTTCTTCCGATCTTTGCCTTTCCGCTGGAGTATAATTTACATTTAAGTGTAATTTACACTTAATGTAATTACAGACATAGAATTTGCACCTTCCATTTTGGTCTTTGTTTTCTACCTGCCTTATGTCTTTGTTCCTCTGTTCCTCCTTTACTGCCTTATTTTGCATTAAATAGGAATTTTCTAGTGTAACATTTTAATCCCTTTGTTGTTTCTTTTACTTTATGTTTTTGAGTTATTTTCTTAGTGGTCGACCTAGGGATTGCAGTTAATAACTTTCAACAATCTGTGGCAGGTTAATAGTGTTATGCAGAAACATCGCTCCAGTACAGCTGTTTCACTCCCTCTTTTATACTGTTATTTTCTTTTATTTTTTTAAAGATTTTTAAATCTATTTGAAAGGCAGAGTTACAGATAGACAGAGGCAGAGAGAGAGAGGTAGAGACAGAGAGAGAGAGAACTTCCATCTGCTGGTTCACTCCCCAAATGGCTGAAATGGCCAGAGCCAGGCCAATCCAAAGCCAGGAGCCTGGAGCTTCTTCCAGGTCTCCCACGTGGGTGCAGGGTCCCAAGCACTTGGACAATCTTCTACTGCTATCCCAGGCCATAGCAGAGAGCTGGATCGGAAGTGGAACAGCTCGGGATTCAAACCAGCACCTTAATGGGATGCCGTCACTGCAGGCAACAGCTTTTACTTGATACCCCACAGAGCCAGCCCCTACTGATCCATTCTTAAACCTGTTCAGATCTGCTGTGTGTCCTTCTTAGTATTATGAATTTCAGCTATTGTGCTTTCCAACTCTAGAATTTTTATTTAGTTCTTTTTAAATGCAAAATGCTGTCTGTTTATTGATATTCTTTGGTTGGTAGGATATTTCTGACATACTTCTCTTTATTTAGATATACTTTTCTGTATCTATTTGAAAATATTTATAATAACTTACTTAAAGTCTTTGTCTACTAATTCCACCATCTACCCCACTCCCCAGGGGTAGTTTCTATTAAATATACACCCCTCTCTTTCTCTGAATGTTTTGTAAATTTTGTTTTAAAAGGTATGTTTTAGATAATTTAGCAACTTTTGAGACCAGATCCCTCTCCCTATCCAGGGTGTGTGGCTGTGTGTGTGTGTGTGTGCTATTGCTGTTGCTGTATGTTTGTTCAGTGGCTTCTTAGAACAGGTTTGTGAGGGTTGTATTCCCTGCAGTTTATCCATTGAAGTCTGCTCAGTATCTAGTAGGCAGCTGATGATTACCCAGATGTACCTCAAAAAATGCCTTTAACCGGGGCCAGCACTGTGGTGTAGTAGGCTAAGCCTCCACCTGCTGTGCTGGCATCCCATATGGGTACTGGTTCTAGTCCCAGCTGCTCTTCTTCTGATCCAGCTCCCTGCTAATGGCCTGGGATAGCAGTGGAAGATGGCCCAAGTCCTTGGGCCCCTGCACCCATGTGGGAGACCTGAAGAAGCTCCTGGCTCCTGGCTTTGGATCGGCCCAGCTCTAGCCATTGCAGCTATTTGGGGAGTGAGCCAGCAAATGGAAGACCTCTCTCCCTGTCTTTCCCTCTCTCTGCCTGTAGCTCTACCTCTCAAATAAATAAATAAAATCTTAAAAAATTGCCTTTAACCAATACATTTTTCTCCTTTCCAAGGAGGCTCTGTACATGTGTTGGGACAGGCAGACACCTTGTTACAACCCTGTGTTAGCTTTCACTTAACTGCTGGTGTAGGGCCTCAAGATCAACCAGAAATAAGACACAGGCAGCTTCTCATCTCTTTCCTGGATATAGATGCATAGACGTGCACATTCAGACAGCTTTGTAAGTTTTCACTCCAGGAATATATCAGCGCTCCCCATAAATGTCTCATTTTCCTCATGTCCCCTTTAAATTTTTGGCTGGGCTGATATTTGTCCCAGCTGGTGTTGCAGACTCGGGCTCCTGTGATGCTAAACAATTGCTGCTTGGACACAGAACATTTCCCACAGAGTGAGCTTTTGAACCGAGTCACAGAATGGCAGCACCTTGTGAGTGAGGGTCTTCCAGGGAGCCGTGAGCCGCATCAAATTGTGACAGTGCCCGAGGGTTGAAAGCTGCGGACGAGTTCCAAACCCCACCTTCACCTGTTGTAGCTGCAAGGATGCTGATTTTCACAGCCTGCTCTGGGGAGAGGCTGCTGCTTTTTTTAAAGAAGATTTTATTTTATTTGAAAGTCAGAATTACAGAGAGAGGTAGAGACAGAGAGAGGAGGTCTTCCATCTGCTGATTCACTCCCCAGATGGCTGCAATGGCTGGAGCTGCGCTGATCCGAAGCCAGGAGCTTCCTCCAGGTCTCCCACGTGGGCACAGGGGCCCAAGGACTTGGGTCATCTAATACTGCTTTCCCAGGCCACAGCAGAGAGCTGGATCGGAAGTAGAGTAGCCGGGACTAGAACCAGAGTCCATATGGGATGCTGGCATTTCAGGCCAGGGCTTTAACCTGCTGCGCCACAGCGCCGGCCCCAGGCTGCTGCATTTCAAGGCTGCTCTAGAGTTGGGGAGGTGGTGATAGGACTTGGTTAAGTCAAAGCTAACTCTGAACCCTGCTGTCCGCAGCATGATTGGGCAGTTTTTGGAATAAACCAACTTTGGTTGTTATAAGCCTTGGATTAATCTCCAGAGTTCCAAGACAGCTACATTTTTACAATCATTGCCCGTGTTTTCCTTGCTTTTATGAAAAAGTTTATTTACAGAGGCCCTCCCCCTGTCATTCCAGAAGTTCCCTTTCAATCACACTGGACGTCTTCTTGAAGAGTGTCTGCAGGCCCTATACTGGATGCTGCAGTTAGAGAAAGGACGTGGGGTGCATTTTCAGTTAACAATGTGGAAAGGAAGAGAGGCAGGGTGCCCATGAGAGCAATGCCACGTTACACATGCCCGAGGACATCCAGGGTGAAGTAGCGACTCAGGAGCTGCGGTGGTTACTTCTGCCCTGGAGGAAGGTTCTGAGGGAGAGACTCTGTGAAGGAACAGTCTTTATACACAGACATTGAATAACTCTGCTTTTGGGGCCTTGCATTGGAAACAAGATTTAGAGAGGTGAAGGGAGGATGGGGAGAGCATCAGGGGCTTGGTGTCAGGCGTTTAGAGGGTTTTCTTCTTTGGGGGTGAGGGGAAGGCTCTGGGGAGCCATGGCAGGTGTTTGACTTGTGCAGATGGAAGTTGAGGTAAGGGGCTGCTATGGATTGGGTGTGACTTGTCCCCTAAAAGCCTGTGGGCTGGCAGCTTGGTCCTCGGTGCGCTGGCATTGAGGGCTTGGTTGCTGTAGGAAGTGGGGCCTGGAGGGAGGGGGATAGATCTGGGAACTCCACCCTCATGACCGCTGTCTTGTGGGTTATTTCCTATGGGCGTGGAGTCATTGCAGGATGGCTGGAAGTTCCCCTGAGTCCCTCCTTTGCACTCACCACTCCTACCTGTGCACTGTGATGCCAGCTACCCTGAGGCCCTCTTGAGAACCAAGCAGATGCTGGCACCTGTTCCTGAATCTCCAGAACTGTGCACTAAGTAAACCTCTGTTCTTTGCAGAATTCTCAGCCTCGGGTTTTGTGTGGTAACAGTAACACAACATAGACTAAGACTGAGCCACTGGCAGCTGTGCAGGGTGCATTGCAGGGCAGGGGAGAAAGGGCAGAGGACACCCTGCAAGAGAGGGCTGCTGTCCTGGTCTGGCAGAGAGGGCGTGGCCCCACCTGGGAGTAAGGCCATGGCAGTGGGTGAGGGAAGGAAGGGTGGAATGGAGGGAGAATTCGGTGGTGGAATCTGTGGGCCTTGGGTTCCAGTTGTATGTAGAGGAAAAAGTCAGAAGGGTTGTTTTTGTGTCTGAAAGATGGAGCTTGTTCCTTGGAAGGGAGCCCTGGGCTCTAGGCTCCAACTGCATTTAGGAACACATCCCAGAATACATGACAGAGTGCAGCAGCCCATAGCTCAGGCATCACCAACACAGGCAATCTCGCAGGCTCCCCTGACTAGGTGAGGCATCTCTTCCTGGGATTACATAAATCCCGTGCCTTTTAGCCCCAGTGGAACACTTAGCACATTATTTTTAAAATGATCTTTTTTGGTGCCTTCCTTTCCTGAAAACTGTGAGTGCTTTAAGCATAGAACCGAATTGTGTTCATCATTGTGTCACTAGGTTGTAACAGGGCAGGTGCTTAATGCAATGCTTGTGTGTTGAGCTAAGGGTAGCCTAGGGGTTGAGAGGGAAGAGAACTTAGCAGGCTGGCAATGAGAGGTTCCGTTAGTCCTTTAGTCCTGCTCCAAGCTCAGTACCTCCGACACCTGAGCAGGGTGTGCAGAGTCCCTACTGTAAAGAATGGAGAGTCCACAGATGGAGGTCCTAGTGCCCAGGAGCCAGTGTGGCATAGCAGGTGGCATCATGAATACACACTGAGCAAGGAGATCACCTCCCAACTCAGGGTAGCCACTTCTGACGTCTCTCCCTGGGCTGCATCCAGCAGTCTTCTTAGCTGCTGTCATCATCTGGAAATTTGACCCCTGTCTCAGCCTGTATCAGCATTTCCCAGGAGCTTGCAAGGGTGGATACTGAACCAGGGCTCCCACAGGTGTTAGCATGCCTAGATCCCTGCTCCTGTTCCTGTGGTTGTCATAGCCCTGCTGGGTGCTTGAGATGCCAGCTTCTATGGAGTAAAGGTGGCCCCTGGGTGCACGTTTCATTTCTAGCATCCTGGGGTCCCTGTAGAGAGCGCTCAGCATGCCTTGTTGTCCAGGTTGTGCTGGACACAACATCTGTCACCGGGTATTCTTCCGGCCCTCTCCATGTGGGCAGCTGCTACAATTCCCGGTAATGGAACTTCTCTGGAAGTTGTTTTCCAGTGGAAGTTGAATACTTGTGGCACTTGCCAGGCACCCAGCTCTGCCACTTTGCCAAGTTGGGGCTTTTTCTTATCTTAGGGATTGGTCGTAGTTTCTTTTGGGAGAGAAGCGAAGTAGAGATGGGGAGAGAAGGCTGCAGGGGAGGCTCACCCAGGTCCAGCCACCAGGAGCTGAGCAGCTTTGTAACAGGAGAAGAGGGAGAGGGTGCTGGGGAGAGGGTGCTGAGAAGGAGCCCTGGGGATGGAGGGTGGAGGGCAAGATGAAAGGAGGAAGGCCAGGGTGGTCAGAGGCTGCGGTCCCTGGACACTGAGATCTGTGGTCTCGTGCTATGTGCTGTCTTGTACTGCAAGTCCTGACTGTGCTCGCTCTACAGGGGTCACTGATAGGCACGGGCAGTGGGTCTGTTCATGGCTTCCAGGCTGGCAGGCACAGGAGAGCTAGTTCAGCACAGCTAATGAGCTGGTGGTGCTGGCGGTGAAGGAGGGAGGAGGGAAGGCCACAGGAAGAAGAGAGCCAAGTGCCGCATGATAATGGAGCCTTCCATTTGGGGAGCAGTTTAGAGTTTTCAAAGCACTTTCATATACATTATCTCCTGCTATCCTCAGAGCGCGGTACTGGGAATGTGTTATTACTGCTCTACTCTGTTCCAAGGAGACAAACTCGGGCTTAGAATGCCCCTAGCCATGCCACTGAGGCTGGGGGCACTCTTGACGTTCACGACACGGAGCCCTGGAGCCCTGCACCCCCAGGTCCAGCCGGCCACACAGGGGGAGCTGCTTGCCTGCCTATGAGTGTGAGGGCTCTTGGTCCCCAGAGTATCATACATGGGTTCTGCAGGGGTCCTGGATCCACACCCCCAACCCAGGCTACCACCAGTCAGGCATGAACCCTCTCCAGAAAACGTACCAAGACATGTTCTCTCAAAAACCGGTACCCAGGATCACTCACACAAGGGTAGAAAGCAGTGCTCGGCTTTAGGAAGCCACACGTGGCAATGGATGTGATTAACCAGGCTGCACCCATTCATCCAGTAGCTCCTCAATGTTTATATCAGCAACCGGTGATGCTAGGAATGGTGTGAGATTCTCAGGGGTGGAGAAACACACAGGTTAATAAGATGGGGCCCTGCCCTTGGATGCTCGGCTCATGGGCTCCAAATGAGTGCTAGAGATAGCTTCAGCCATCAGAGGGCGCCTCCCTGGCCCGGAAGGCCTGCCACAGGTACACAATCCCAGCTAATTCCTGCCGCCCCACCCCGCAGGCCCCATGTAAACACCTCTCCACCTGTCTGTGCGGGCAGAGCAATAGTAGCATCTGGGATGAAAATGGAAGATGGTGCCACCTGTTTGGAAGACTGTTTTTCTGCTGCTTAGGAAATTAAGCATAGCCTTCCCTTAGGACCCTGCTGTCCTGTTCCTCAACATTCACTCTGAAGAAATGAAAACACACGTCCTCAGGAAGGCTTGGATGTGAACGTCTAGTTTGGCTTCGGTCATGAGAGAAAATGCCTGGGAACGCTCTTCACGTCCATTGGTGGTGAACGAGCAAATTGTGGTGTGCTCAGGCGATAGAAAATACACAGCAATGAGAGAAAACGGCCCATCTATATACACGGTGACAAGGATGAATCCAATGCATTCTGCAGGCCAAAAGAAGCCAGCAGCAAAAGAGGACAACAGGTGTGATTCCATGTCTATGACACCTTACTAAGGTCCAGTCTGGGCTACAGTGTCGGACAGCAGATTGGGGATTGCCAAGAGTGAGGTGGGGGCCACACACAAGCTGGGCAGGGCACAGGGACCTTTCCAGGGTGGTGGAAATGTGCTGTGTCATAGACAGAGTGGTGGGCACTCAGGTGGATGCTCACCTCCAGCAGATGCCAGCAGAACCCTGGGGCAATGTCCTGGAGACACCCACTGGGCTGTGTTTCTCCTCCTTTATTTTCCAGACCCAGAAGGGGCTCAGGTTTTCCCAGAGGAGGGTCCAGTGTGCTCAGAATGGGTTCTGCGTTTCCCTGAGGGGTGTTGGATTAGCCGGGATTCTTGAGGGCAGCAGAACCAACAGGTGGTGTGCACAAATAGAGGGACATTGGTTGTAAGGCAGTGGCTCACGTGACTATGCAGGTTAGCAAGTGGCTTGATTAACAAGCTGGAGACCCCGGGGAGCCAAAGGTGCAAGTTTTGGTGCAAAAGAATTTTTTAAATAAGATTTATTTTATTTATTTGAATGGGAGAGAGAGAATCGTTCATCAACTGGCTGCAATGGCCCGGCCTGGGCCAAGCTGAAGCTAGGATCTAGGAATTCCATCTGGGTCTCCCACGTGGGTGCAGGGGCCCACATACTTAGGCTATCTTCTGCCGCTTTCCTAGGTGCATGAGCAGGGATCTGAATCAGAAGCAGAGCAGCCAAGATTGGAACACATGCATCATAAGCTTTTTCTCAACCTGCTACGCCTCACCGCTGAGCTGGCTTACATGTTCCCTGGGGAACATGTGCATCCTTGCCTCCTGCCCCAGGTGCCCTGGTTTCCTTTTAGAGCCCCACCCCCAACCCCTTCCATGCAGTCTCGGGGAGCTTCCCTATTAACAGATGCCAAAGGGGCCAGGTAGTTCCTGATTGCCTAGCACCACCGGGGACAGCACCAAGACCTCCCGTGGCCAACCAGGTGCTTTCTTGTGGGGCTTTGAAGGTTTTGAAGACCAAAGGCCCAGCTGGAATTCGGTCCTGGAGGGTGTGGGGCTCAGGGCACTCTGGCCAGGCTGCTCCCGCTCCAGTTATTTTTGCACCTGTTCTTCAAACCCCTGGAGCTGCCTTACATCCTAGCTGTATTCTCCAGCCTTTCAGCAGTGATTCTGTGAGCTCCTAGATTCCTTCCAGTAATTCTCCAATTTTGGAATCAATTTCTGTTGCTGGCACTAATGAGTGCAGTGGCAGTGGTACCGTCCTGGACCCATTTCACATAGACAGTGTCGTTTTCACCCTGTTGTCTGCAAGGAAAGGGCATTTTCTTTAGGCTCTGTGGATCTCTCTTGATTGACATTTGCAGAGTGCTGCGCGGGGGAGGGGCTGTTCTTGTGCTACCACAGAATGTTTGGACAGCTTAGGGTAACTGGACAATATGCATGAGCCCGAACTGGGAGAAGATGCTCCCTGGGGTCCAAAACCACATGTCATCCTCTCCTGCTCCCATTTGACATGAGAAATCCCGAGTACCTATTATACTCTTTAGAGATACAACAATTATGTAATTCATCCCTTTGAAGCTAGAAATATTCGCATGAACATGGCGCATTGGCAGTGAGTTTCCAGAGGAATGTTGGGGGTGGGGTGGGCTAGCAGAAGCTTACTGGGATAGGACTTCTTCGGGAAGGGAATTGGCACTGCCAAGGACAGGCTGAGTGACAGGGGACATGGAGTGCGGGGTCCTGGACCTGCCCAGCAGGTGTAGACCTGAGGCAGAAGCTTACAGTCAGACTCAGGAAGTTATCTTGGTTAAAACTAGAAGAATAAATATTTGGAGAACAAAACTTGAGCCCAGTGGATACTGGAATTCAGAGGCGAGTGAGCAAGGCTCTTCCCAATAGTTTGTCCTGAGTGACAGGACTGTGGCCCTCAACTTGAGGCCTGGTGCTCTTACTGTGATAGGGTGACTCCAGGTGGCAGGGCTCACAGGGGCTTCTGTGCATGTCACACCCTAGTTTCTCATTACAGGGAGCATGAGGAAGGGCCTTGGCTTACACCATGGCTGCCTGTCCTGTTGTGGCAGCTGGGCTGGAGGAGGAGCCTCCTGGGGGTCCAGCAACGAGGAGGGGTCCCACTCTGGGACTGCAGGGACAGGTCAGCTGTGCTTGTGGCAGACAGGGGCACTGTGTCTGGCACGAGCAGTGCCCAGGAAATGGGCTAATTGACCGAATGATTGGGTCTTGGAGAAAAGGAGGGCCAGCGCCTCCACCTGCTGTGTCGACAGACTTTTCTGTCCCTCTGGGCCCTGTCAACAGTGGCTAGAGCTCTCTCATTTCTTTTCTTTTCTTCTTTTTTTTTTTTTTGACAGGCAGAGTGGATAGTGAGAGAGAGAGACAGAGAGAAAGGTCTTCCTTTTGCCGTTGGTTCACCCTCCAATGGCCGCCGCGGCTGGCGTGCTGCGACCGGCACACCACGCTGATCCGATGGCAGGAGCCAGGGGCTTCTCTTGGTCTCCCATGGGGTGCAGGGCCCAAGCACTTGGGCCATCCTCCACTGCACTCCCTGGCCACAGCAGAGAGCTGGCCTGGAAGAGGGGCAACCGGGACAGGATCAGTGCCCCGACTGGGACTAGAACCCCGTGTGCCGGCGCCGCAAGGCAGAAGATTAGCTTAGTGAGCTGCGGCACCGGCCGTCTCTTATTTCTTATCCCTTAGAAGCGTCTTCCTCTCCCTTCAGGCTGCCCCGTATCTTTGAGCAGAGCAAAACCCCTAATGAGGCTGATTCATGTTTCCAGGCTCTGATCTTCCCTGCCTTCCTGCAGACTCTCCAGGGCATGGGGCCAGGGCCAGGGGCCAGCCAGACCCTCAGCCCCCCCCCCCCCCCCCCCCCCCCCGATTTCAGCAGTTTCACTCCCAGAGGAGGTCTTTGTTTGCAGGTTCTTGGTACCTGCAGATGTGGCTCCTCTAAGCTGCAGGCTGGCAGCCTAGATGCTGGTTCAGATGGGCCGCCCTGAGCCTGTATACATTGTTTGCTTGTGGCAAGAGGTTCACCGCCTTGGTGCTGCCCTCTGTGGCTTGGGACTCAGGGGGCAAGGGCAGTAAAGCTTCTTTGTTCCAGTTCTTGCTTGCTGAGCAAGGTCTTCCCAGCCCCATCCAAGAGGCAGGGGGGTGGAGTCTCCCCAGCCCTAGCAGCTCATCATCTGACGCTGAGCATCACTGGGGGAGGATCCAGGGGTCCTCTCCACCCTGAGGGGCGTGGTCTTTCCAGTGTTGGGCAGGGGCTGATGCCCACTCTGTTGCATGTGGGGGCATTCTGTGTACTTGTACCTGTTGACCCCACTCCTTCAGGTCCTTTTCAGAGCAGGTACTGAAAAAGGAGATAACGCAAGTTCTCGTGTCTGCAATGGGTCTGACACTTTATATCTGTGGTTCTGTTTAAGTTTCACAATAGCACCCTGGGGAAAGGTGGCTCACAGGGATTAAGTGATTTGTTTTGTATCACATGATTAGTAACTGTTGTGCTGTCACTCCTTGGACACTTATTAGTGGAGCTTATTACCTTGACCTGCACTTGGCGGGAGGGGGTTAACACAACCCAGCAAGCTTGTGAGGACCCAGGAGCCTGTGCAAGGGCAGGCATCACCTGGTTTTGTTCTTTTCTGCTTACGCTTTAGCCCATAGCTTATGAGGAAGCAGAGGATACAGTAATATTGTCCGGTTTGGGGCCAGCTTTCTCAAATACATCAAGAGAAAACTATCTGTGTTTCATGAGCTAATCCCTTTTATGACAGAGAAGATCTACAGTTCCTTGGCTTGCCTGGAGTGCTGATCAAAAGGCCATTTGTATTTCCTGTACTAATGAGGCTGGCTTTTCATGTAGACTTAATTTCTGAAGATTTCTCATTGTTCTAAGTTATTCTCAGTCCATTAAATGACACAGGATAAAGGAAGAGGGTGTTTAGCATAATTTGACATGATTGCTTGATGCAATCATTGATAACCACTGGTTTGCAGTGGAAGTGATGGGACAGCCCTTTCTTTAAGATTTTGTATTTAGGGGCCAGTGCTGTAGCATAGCGGGCTAGGCCTCCGACTACAGTGCCAGCATCCCATATGGGCACTGGTTGGAGTCCTGACTGCTCCTATTCTGCTATCCAGTTCACTGTTATGGCCTGGGGAAACAGTAAATGATGACCCAAGTGCTTGGGCCCCTGTACCTGCGTGGGACACCTGGAAGAAGCTCCTGGCTCCTGGCTTCAGATTCACTCAGCTCCGGCTGTTGGAGCTATTTGGGGAGTGAAGCAGTGGATGGAAGACCTCTCTCTCTCCCCCTCTCTCTGTCTGTAACTCTACCTCTCAGATAATGAAAATATTTCAGAAAAAGATTTTGTATTTAATCAGACATGCCCTCCTGTCATTGCATGTCTGTCCTGAGAGTGGCATCTGGGGTTATCCTTATGAATGGGGCTTCTCGGCACAGTTTTCTGGGGTCTGAGCTTCTCGCTGCACCCCCCCCCCCCCTCTTTGCGTTACTTTGTGTGTTTGCTAATTTGAGGTCAGTTTCAGCTACTCCTGTAAATGGTTGAGCAATGGCAGCCTCCCCTCCTACCCGACTTGATTGTGAAGTGCTAGATTCCAAGTTGGAAGGATTTGTTATTTGGAGATTATTTTGCCCTCTTTTGTAAATTAATTTCCTTTCCTGCTAAGACAGCCAAAGCACCGCAATGATTTTCTACCACAGAGAGGTAATGAGGCTTAGGGGAAAATGCTTAATAGGAAAACATTGTCCCACACTGAGAATTAGGAGCTCTGGGTGGAGAAGAAGCTGATGAATATTAAAACCAGACAGTGTGGTGTTGCGTGGAGGGCTTCTGAGAGGGTGTGCACACATTGTGCTGGGAGCCAGTGAGGCCGGCACCCTCATGCGTGTCAGGGGGATCATGCACTGGTTCTGCACTTAACCCCTCAGGGGCTGGAGGCATAGCAACAGCGTGCAAAACCGGGAAGCCAGGAGGATCGGCTTGTGACATCCACAGATGCCTCACAGTGGGGATGCCTTTCTTCCTGGAAGTGATGCAAGTCTTCCGAGGTGACTGCCCACATCAGTGGAGGGAAAACATGTATGCATGAGAGTCCGCAGGCTAGAGGAGTGGTTCAGCTAGCAAGACCTTGATTTTGCTTCCTTGCTTCCTTATTTCCCTCTTTTCCTTTTTCCTTCCATCTCTCCCCCTTTAAATAAACTTATCTCCTAATTCCATTTTCCATGAATTTTTGAAGTACCCTCCTATTTTAAATTTTTGTTAACTTCTTGATTATTATTATTATTATTTACTAGAGAGCAAGCAAGCTCATCTAGTAACTCATTCCTCAAATGCCCCTGAGAGCTGAGGTTGAACCAGGCTAAAGCTGGGAGCCAGCAACTCCGTCCAAGTCTCTGACATGGGTGGCAGGGATCGAACCACTTCGCCATCATCTGTTACTTCCCGGAATCCACACTAGCAGGAGGCTGGAATGGGGGACAGAGCTGGGATTGGAACCCAGGCAGTGATATAGGATGCAAGCATTTTACATGGTGTCTTAACCAAATGTCTCTTCCTTCCCCCACCTACCCCCTTTTGGTAGAAGGCTTTATTTGGAGAGCCAAGCTGTGGAGTAAAATGAAGCCCCTTAAGGACTAGATTTGGGGGAGAGCCTGAAGTGACACGGAAGGGCTTGCAGAAATGTGGCGACGGACATCAAGGTGTTCACTTCATCACAGAGGAGCTGGGGAATTTAGGAATCCTTGAAGATCAATAAAAGGAGAGTTTATAGAACTGTAAATCCATTCATACTTAACTTTTCTTCTGGATAGAGCTGGGGCAAAAAGGCTATCATGGTTGTTCTCTGGATTGCCGAGAAGTCGTAGCCTGTGCTGGAAGCGTGCTTCCCTGTGCTGCATGTCCAGGTGTGTGCTGTGACACCTGCTTGTCCTGGCTGGCCGAAACTCCTTGCTTTCTCATCCTGCATTCATGCACCCCTCCAGGCTACTGTGCAGAGGATGCTGCTTCCATGGGGGCACGGAGTGTGCTGCAGGAGACAGGTGCGGGGATCCTGGAACACGGGGTCTTTGTGACCCAGGGAGTGCTCCTCAGGCTGAGCCTGGCAGGGAGATTCAGGAGCTTTCTATGCAGGGGGCGAGAGACCCCTCAAGAAGGGAGGGCAGTGCAGAGAATGGTTGAGTGGTGCCTTGTTTAATGTGAGAGGCAGGCTTTTTTACCTGCAGCCTGTTGGCCATGGGATGGAGATGTGGCAACTCCCAGGCACCTGTGGGCTTCAGGTGCTTCAGGGAAGGCCCTTGGCCTGTCCCTGAAACTGCCAGGCTACTGGAAATCATCCTGGGGTGGATCTGGGTGGGGTGCCAATGGTGCCTGCAAAGTTGTGCACACCAGTGGCCTTACATCCATGAGACACCTGACCAGCAGTCTGCGCTTAGGTGTGCTGAAGAAGGCACAGAAGGTAGCATCTAGAAAGACAGCACGGGACAGTCAGCCTCGGGAAAATGGAGGGAGAAGAGGTTTACAGGGTGGGCAAGGAGGGTCTTTTGGTTACATGTGACAGAAACGCCAAGTCAGGTTCAATCAAGCAAGAATGCAGAGCTGGGACCTGCGGGTGCACTTTGTGTGTTCGGAGCTCACGTGCTCGCTGGCTGTGCACCCAGCACTGCTCGTCCTTTCATTTGCCTGCCGGTTGGCTTCCATCCTGACATTTGTTTATTCATTCAACAAACGTGCATGCACCTTGTGCCACACAGAAGGCCCATGCCCTTGTGGAGCCCAAGGCTGATTCTCTGCATGGCAGGCAGGATGGGAGCCAGCAGCCCCAGCCAAGGAAGATAGAGGTTGGGTCTTTTCCCATGTCCACCAGACACCTCTCACAGAAAGGCTCAGTTTGGTTTTGCTGGGTTATGCTCCTGTGCATGGGCTGGTTGCTGTGCACAGGAGAATGGGAGCCTCCAGTGGCTGGTGTGGGAGTGGTATCCTGGGAGTGGCACCCATTCAAAGCCAGACACACCATCCAGAGACTGTTTCTCATTGGAATAGGAGTGCCAATTCCAGGTGCCCACCATGTGTATGCCCAGCCCAGGCTGCAAACCAGGCGACAGTGCATGGTCACCTACAGATGGGAATGCTTGAGTGGTGGGTGGTTGTGTGGTCAGAGCATGGGGTGTGTGGAGGGCAGTGGTGCAGATGTGGCTGGGAGCCGCTGTGAGGGGCCTGAGTGCTGGGCCAGAGAGGCTGATCAGACATTGTTCTGTGAGCCACAGAGGGTGATCTGCAGCCTGGTATAGGAAGAGGCTCTGTAGGAAGGTGGTGCTGGGCATGAGGTTGGCTGAATTTTGGGACTGATTGCATTAGAGGATGGATCAAAGGTGACTCTAAGGCTGTGCTCCTGCTTCTAAATATTTTGTTATCTTGCAGGCCTTTGGAGCTCTCCCCGCCGCTGCTCCCTGCCAGGGCTGTTTATTGCAGTCCCAGAACCTCCCCCACATCTAATGCTGTGTCATTTTTAAGACTACTGGGATGTGGAGTTATAACTCGCTTTTCCCTGGGTATTTTACACCCTCTCAGGCCAAGTCTGCAACACATTTGTGATTCTGTCAAGCTTCACCCTCTCTGGTTCATGCACAACATTAAAATGCCAGGGCCACTTGCCCTCAATGTCCTGTGACTCCAGTTTCCTGAGCGATGCAGAAGAGAGGCATCTCCTCTGTGGCTACCTCCATCTTCTCAGTGGGGCCACTGCTTCCCCTGCTGCCTGCGCTGGCTTGATGACTTTTCAGATAGACTCCTTCGTTGAATCTCCTAGCACTATGGTGTTTTGTCAGCTGCCTATATTTGTAAAGAGAAAAGGAAAGTACTTAAGTTTATTGGTCACTAACTTATGAAGCTCTCCTCATGCTATATTAGGAATAACTCATCCTAGACTGTTTTACCTACCTGAAACCTGTCTGTCCGTCTATCCGCCTGTCCGTCCATCCATCCATCCACTCATCTACCCATCCATCATCTGTCTACCTAACCACACATCCATTCATCCCTCTACCCCTCCCTCTCTATTTCATCTGTCTCATCTACACACACACACACACACACATACATACAAACACACATACATACACGTATCTAGGAAACTATGAGACATTTTTGTTCATTTATTTTCACTCCTTTATGTAAGTTTTTTTTTTAATCCACACAGTATCCATATAGATATGCTCTTCAATGAAAACTAGGGTGCTGAGTTTCAGGGAGGTTCTATTATCTGTCCAAAAACACAGCTTTGGCCTTTGGAGGAGCTAAGCTGGAGGCCTGAGGGTGTGATGTTTGTGCTCATCAGTGCACAAACAGGGTGGCAGGCCCATCCACCATAGCAAAGTCTGGGCACGCTGGGGGTGAAAATTGACAGGCAATTGGATAAGTAATTTAAGATTTACTCACAAAATGGAATGCAAAGCAACTTTCCAAAAGAGTGAATTAAATCCATATACACAAGAGGTGCAAATGCCCATGATCTATTGCTTCATGACAAAAAACTGCCGATTGTACAATACTGTGTGTGCCATGACTCTACCTCTGAGAAAACGATAACCTTACCTGTGCATAGAGAGAGCCTGGAGAGACGCCCCAGAGAGTGCAGTTACCACCGGATACTTCTGAGACATGAGATTGGGGGATGGAAAAGAATTTTTAATTAAAGCTTATTCCAGTTTTTTGCAAATATTATTTTAATATTATTGATCATTTTTATAAAAATTCAGAAGTCTGTTCTGACTACAGCACATTGCTGCCGAGGAAGGGCTGATGTCTCTCTGCCCCCTGCACCTGCTAGGACCTGGGAAAGCAGTAGAGGATGGCACAAGTCCTTGGGCCTCTGCTGTCCCCACAGTGAGAGCTCTGTCTCCATCCCCTCTGCCCCAGTCTAACCATCCTGACCTCTCCAGGGTGTGTCCCTGTGTGCTCAAAGCATCTCTTTGATATCTTATCCTGCTTAAAAAGCAAAACTTAATAAGCAAAAAATTCGAACTGAGACAACAGTGAAGTATCATCTTTGCAGAGTCAGGAGATACATATTTCCTTAAAGCACATGTTCATATTTAAACATTTAAGAAGATTATACATACTTAGGAATATTTAGAATGTCAACAAAACACCTACATCTCTTTTTTTGCAATTAAAAATTGATATTCAGAAAATTATTTAACAGTAGCTGTAGCCAAAGCAAAGCTGTCAGCCTATGAATAATTTGTGTAATCCATGTCCTGCCGATGCGCAGCTTCGTACTGTATTCCAGGATCATGCTACTGCAAACACTGTGGAAAGTAGACTTAATGATTTCTTTATCTTAATACCAGATTTGCTGTACAAAAATGATCTTACTTACTTTTCTGATTTTATTTTCCTTTTGGAAAAACTGAGGTATGTGTAGGGCTCGTGTGTTAATCCCTTTGGAGAGGAGAAAAACTTGCACCAGAGCTGACTGAGGCATCAACTTTATCTTCAGCCTCATCTTCTTCCCTCTTCTTACTCCCTGGACCCTTGGCAATTCTCTCCTGTTTAAAGATAAAACTTTTTATTGGGAGTAATTCTATATTATTAAACACAAAATGAAGAGAGTTATGTATCCCCTTGCTCAGTGTTCCCTGATGATAACTATCTAATGAACTCTTACATTTTCATTTTTAAAAGACCTTTATTTTTATTATTTTTTAAAATTTGTAACGCACACACACACACACAGGGGGCTCCTGCCTCAACTATTGGTTCACTCCCCAAATGCCTACAGGGGCTGGGCCTGGGTAGACCAAGGCCAAAGTGGGGAGACAGAATTCAATACTGTCTCCCACATGGGTGGCAGGGATCAACTAACTTGAGCCATCACCACTACTTCAAAGGATCAGCATTGGCTGGAGTCGGTGACTGGAACTGGAAATTGAACACAGACATTCTTGTGTGCACTGTTAACATGATGCAGGGGCTGGTGCTGTGGCACAGAGGGTAAAGCTGCTGCCTGCAGTGCCGGCATCCCATATGGGTGCCAGTTCGAGTCCCGGCTGCTCCACTTCTGATACAGCTCTCTGCTATGGCCTGGGAAAGCAGTAGAGGATGGCCCAAGTCCTTGGGCCTCTGCACCTGCGTGGGAAGATCCGGAGGAAGCTCCTGGCTCCTGGCTTTGGATTGGCTCAGCTCCAGCCATTGTGGCCAACTGGGGAGTGAACCAGTGGATGGAAGACCTCTCTCTCTCCCTCTTTCTCTCTTTCTGCCCCTCCTTCTCTCTCTGTGTAACTCTTTCAAATAAATAAATAAATCTTAAATAAATAAATAATTCTTTAAAAAGAACATATCTTTTAAAAAATGATGCACTAGCCAAAATTAGGAAAGTAACAATATACGTTGCTGTTAACTAAACCCCAGACCTCATTCGAATTTCAGCCGCTTTCCACCAATGTCCTTTGTCTGCTATTGCATCCCACCCAAGATAGATGCAGTGTGGCACTGAGGACACTTCCTCTGTTTTCCTGAGTGTGCCAGGCTCTGCTTTAACATGCTAATGCGGTGTCGTCCTCAATTTTGTTCTGCAGTTTAGCAGACTCCTTGCGAGCTGGCTCATCCCCTGCACGCTGTCCACATTCGCCCTGTGCTTGTGCAGCATCTCCAGGATGTTCTTTGACTTCTGGACGATATGCGGAAGAAAGGGGGAGCAAGGTCAGAGGACGCTGGCTCTGTTACCGGGCTTCTTGAACCTGTCTTCTCTCCCCATTACAAGGAGCTAAGGCTTCCGGAACAAGGCTTTAAAGGTCGCCCTGTCTTCAGTCTCCTCCCTCCTTGGCAGACCCAGTGAGCTGCTTTCCCAGGCTCCATGATGGGGGTCCCCTCCCCAGGGATGGCCATGGGCACGGTTGCCACCCATTTCCAAGACTGCATTGAGCTCTGTTACTCAGGTGTCTCCTGAAGTCTCTGCCTGCCTGAGTATTTTTATCT
The DNA here is from genome assembly GCF_033115175.1 of Lepus europaeus. Classification (NCBI taxonomy): domain Eukaryota; kingdom Metazoa; phylum Chordata; class Mammalia; order Lagomorpha; family Leporidae; genus Lepus; species Lepus europaeus. The sequence continues at coordinate 75,767,915 of NC_084843.1, read as the reverse complement.
CCTTGTGGCATAGAAAGTGTTTTTCCAAATGGATTATTTGGAGCAGTGATCTCCAAAGTAGCTTGCACAACTGATTCCCTGGGGGGTGAAAGGAAAATATTGAAACTTCTATTTTTTTTGAGACTACAAAGCAGAGAGATGGAGCTTTCTTAATATTTCATGGGAGACGGCACTGGGTGGAATGGGGTGGGCCCTGCGGGGGGTGTGGCGTGGTGACCTCACCCTGCTGTTGATCTGCTCAGGGCATCAAGTGTATCCCATTTAATCTGCCCTGGGATACCATTAGCTGATTACTTTTACAAAGCAAGACCTTTCAGAGGTGGACTCCTTACAGAGAACCTTGTAATGAAATGGGAACGATTTTTGAAATCTCTTGTATGACTCAGATCTTCACCAATGATCTCATGGCCAAGTGCTTAAAAGATTGGAACTTGATGCTAAGATACTTTTCTTTTGTAAAAAAAAAAAAAATTTTTTTTTGAGTTTGCCGATCCTTTTAGGAATGATCAGACAATGTTAGCCACATGCTACCTGGTAAATATTTTCAAAAGTTTCAACATATTTAATCTGTCCCTCCAATGTTTTAACAATGCATGAGAAAGTAATTGCATTTTGAAAGAAACTCTTGCTCTGAGAGAGCACTTTGAAAATGAATGCTTGGGACAACTTCCATTATTATTTTGTCATTGCTGAAAACACTGTGTGTCACTCAGAAATAATCATTTTTAAACCCTTCTCTCTCTATATATTTTAATAACATTAGGACACAGAATTTGTTCAACCCATATATGAAAATCTTCCACAGTGGAAAGTTTCAGTGTGCTTTGAAAGTACTTATTAAATCTGTGAGAATTTCAACATTTCCCCAGTTCTGGGAAACAGAATTTTCTAAGTCATGGCTAAGAATCTTCCAGAGTGCAGAGTTTCAGTGTGCTTTGAGATGTCTTCCTAAAAACATGAAATTTTTGTGGTTTGGAACCTTTGCAAGAAAAGGGCTGGTTAAGCTAGGAAGATAGAAATGTGTTAGCCAGGCTGGTGTTGTGGTGTAGCGGGGTAAGCCATTGCTTGGAGCACTGGCTGCTCTACTTCTGATCCAGCTCCCTACTAATGCACCTGGGAAGGCAGCAGAAGTTGGCCCTAGTGTTTGGGCCCCTGCTACCTATGTAAGAGACTGGATGGAGTTCCTGGCTCTTGGCTTTACCCTGGCACAGCCCTGGCCATTGTGGCCATTTAGGAAGTGGACCAGCAGAAAGGACAATCTCTCTGTCACTCTGCATCTCAAATAAATAAATAAATAAAAATTTTAAAAAGAAATGTATTAGCTAACTGTTTGACAAAGTCTTTGGTGGCTAACATTGACAAAGCAATGCCATTGAAGACCTTCTGTTTGGATGTGCAAGACTCTTGATAGCTAAAATACCCATTGAAATTAATGAGATAAAAAGACACTGAAACCAGACTTATGAATTACTGTTTCACAGATGATGAAACTAAGATTGTTTTTAAATAAAGCATTTCAATTACATTGTTGGATTTTAGCTTTTTTTTTTCTGATGGAGGATATATGTTTTTGATAATAGCAAAAACAATTTGTGCTATTAATCATATGTAATAATGTTACTTATTGAAAATATTTTATTTCCTCTTCTATTTTTGCAGTCCATACTTCCATACATATTTTATAATCTGTCATAATTTAAGTCCCTAAGGACTCAGATCATGGGGAAGTTGCTTCAGGGTTTCACTGGAGGCTAGAGAGGGGTACAGTGTATGTAAGTAATGAATTCAACAGCCGGGAACTAACCTCTCTTCCTGTAAGCTGCTGTGGGATCCATTGCTTTCTATGTCTGTGAGAGGTCATTGGATTAAAAGAATAGTAAAGTAAAAATGTTGATATCATTCTGCTTAAACACATGTTATCTTTTTGTAAAAAATGGAATTATACTCTATCCATTTAAATAATTCTACAATAAGACATTTATACTTATTTTGTTGAGAGACAAACAGAATTCCCATCTGCCAACTCTCTTCCCAAATGGTAGGAATTCGATCCAGATCTCCCATGGGGATGGTAGGGATTTGACTATTTGAGCCATCACCTGCTGCCTCCCAGCGTGTGAAGTCACAGGGAGCAGGGATGGGGAGTGGAGCCAGGACTCCCACTGTGCCCTCCAGGGTGCTTCATCCCAACCAGGATCTTAACTGTTCATCTAGTCCATGCTACAGTCATCTTTCCAAATTAGTCAGAATAGCTCTAATTCACTCATCTGATCTTTATATCGGGATCCATAATGTGTGTGCCCCATACATTAGACATGTTGCTGTGGAGAGAGGTACACATTTGTCCCCAGGTTAGTTCTTCTCTCCATCTTTTATTTTCTTCCTTTGAGGATTCCTGCACCTAATACAGGAAATGTGGCAATAAATATCCCCATACATTTTTTTTACCTTATATGAATTTTTTTTTTCATTTATTAAACTTTTATTTAATGAGTATAAATTTCCAAAGTACAGCTTATGGGTTACAATGGCTTCCCCCCTCCCATAACTTCCCTCCTGCCCGCAACCCTCCCCTTTCCCGCTCCCTCTCCCCTTCCATTCACATCAAGATTCATTTTCAATTCTCTTTATATACAGAAGATCAGTTTAGTATAATTTGGGACATGCTCAATTGGACTTGCCGCAAATGGTGGAGTTAGAAATGTGCCAGGGGATTCCAACCCATACATTTTTTTATAAAAGATTTATTTCTTTGAAACACCGAGAAGGAGAGAGAGAGGGAGAGAAAGAAAGAGACAATGAGAGAGATCTTCCATTTGCTGGCTTACTTCTCAAATGGCCACAACATTCAGGCATGGGCCACACTGAAGCCAGGAGCTAGGAATTCCATGTGTCTCCCACATGGGTGTCAGGGGCCCAAGCACTTGGGCCATCATCTGCTGCCCTCCCAGGTGCATTAGTAGGGAGCTAGATTGGAAGCAGAGCAGCTAGGCTTGATCTAGCACTCTGATATGTAACCCATGTACCACAACAACGACTTCCTTGTATTTTTTAATTTCTGTAAGATAAATTCCCACAGTGATCTTTTAGGGCAAAGCTTATACAATAGGCCCTCCCCCGTATCCATAGAGAATCTGTTATGAAGCCTAATTTCTGGATGCCTGATAGTAACAAATCCTACGTCTACTTGTTGCTTTTCCTAGTCCTTGTATAACTTTCTGTGATAAAGTTTAACATAAATGGGGTACAGCAAGAAATTAGCAACAATAATTAATAATGTAATGGAACAGTCATCTCAGTCCTTTTAAAAAGTTAATGGAAAATGGCATTAAGTAAGTTAATTTTAATAAAAATAATGTGAAGTTTTCCAAAAAGTTCATAAAATTGTGTATTATGGAACAAACTAAATGCATGGATCTCAATTTTTTACACATCAAAATAAACTTTGATTTTAAAGCAGTTTTCTCACAAACATATATCTCACAATATACTATAATGTGATATACCATGACTGAACAGAGAATTGTTTACTTCTGGAATTTTCCATGTAATATTTCCAGACTTTGGTTGAGTTGGGATAACTGACACTGTGAAAAGTGAAAATGTGGATAAGGGAGGACTCCTGGGTGTATTTTCAGTTTTTGTAAAATGTATTTATTTGAGAAAGAGAGAGAGAGAGAAAGAGAGAGAGAGAGAGAGAAAGAGAGAGAGAGAGAGAGAGAGAGATTTTCCTTCTGCTGATATACTTAACAAATGCCTACAACTGCCAGGCTGGGCCAGGCCAAAACTAGGAGCTTGGAACTCAGTCTGGGTCTCCCACATGGATGGCAGGGACTCAAGTACTTGAGCCATCCTCTGCTGTCTCCCAGGGTGAGCACTAGCAGGAAGCTGGATTAGAAGCAAAGGCAAGACTCCAAACAAGGGACCCCAGAATGGGATGTGGGTGTCCCAAATGATTTCTTAAGCACTGCACCACATACCTGCCCCTATTCTCTGTTTTAATGGGCACTGTCATACGACTTTTCAAGTAAATGTGTAGCAGTTTACAATCTTGCCAGCAATGAATGGAAATACTTATTTCTTCCCATGCTCACCTATATAAAAATTTTCATTTTTATTCATTTTTGTCAAGTTGCTTAGTAAAAAAAAATGCAGTTTTGTTTAAGTTTTCTATTTGTGAGCATGATCATATTTTCACTCATTTGATAACTGTCTTATTTTAGCTTATTCACTGAGCCTCCCCACCTCCCAGACCCTGTTGCAGCCTGGTGGACTAAAGCAACAACGATTGATTTAGCTCCCACTGCTGTGGGTCAGCAACTGGGACTGTGCTCAATTGGGCAGTTTTGCTTCTGGTCTTGGCTCTGCTCTCTCCCAGGGTTGTAGTCATCTTCTGGCCCTTTAGGTGGCTCTGGGGGTCGGGATGTAGCTGGGGAGGTGAACGAGCCATGTGTCCATCACCACCCCCAGACAGAAGGGTGCCTGTGGCCACATTCTTCAGTGCCACAAGACAGAGCAGGCCCCAATTCCAAGCCCAGTCTTTAAGGTCTCTTTCTTCCTTCCTTCCTTCCTTCCTTCCTTCCTTCCTTCCTTCTTTCCCTTCCTTCCTTCCTTCCTTCCTTCCTTTTCTTGCTCTCACTCTCCCTCCCTCCCTCCCTTTCAAGATTTGTTTATTTGAAAGGCAGAGTTACAGAGAGGCAGAAGCAGAGAGAGAGAGAGAGAGAGAGAGAGAGAGGTGTTCCATCTGCTGGTTAACTCTCTAGATGGCCGCAATGGCTGGAGCTGGGCTGATCCAAACCAGGGGCTTCTTCCAGATATCCCACGTGGGTACAGGGGCCCAAGGACTTGGGCCATCTTCTTCTTCTGCTTTCCAAGGCCATAGCATGGAGCTGGATTGGAAGTGGAGCAGCCGGGACTTGAACCAGTGCCCATAGGGGATGCTGGCACTACAGGAGGTAGCTTTACCTGCTGCGTCACAGCACTGGCTCCCCAAGTACTTTCCGAGTCTCTGATCACCCCACACTGGTTAATATCCCACTGGCTATAGCACAGCTCATAGCCAGTTCAGACTCAGGTGTTGCTCCTTGCTGAGCAGGAGAAATTGCGTGGTCTATTAATTTTTCATTACTGCAGTGAAATAAATTTATAAAGAGAAAAGGTTCTGTAGGTTGAAGTCCAAGAGCAGGTGGCCCCATTGGTTTGATATCTGGTGGGGGCATGGGATGGTGATGGCCAGGTGTGTGCAGGAGAGTGTCATGCTGAAGCAGGAAGCAGGGAGAGAAGATGGGCCCAAACTCAGGCTTACATAGCAGTTGCATTGCAGGACCCACCTCCCAAGGACACCCTCAGGGACCTGTGGATTCCCCACTAGTCCCACCTCTCAAAGATGCCAGCAGCTCCTGATAGAACCATGCTGAGGTCCAAGTCTTTCACAGACGGTCCTTTGGGATTCACTGAACTTTCAGAGCAGTGTGTAGGCTGTGGTTTAAATCTTCTACAGGAGTCTCTTCCATTCCTTTTTCTCTGCATTGCTGTTGTGATCCTTGGCCACTTTTTCCCCTTATTCAATCTAAAGGAGGTTTTACTGACTGATGTTAACCAGTTTCCTGTCGTGCACATTGCAAATATTTTCTGCAGTCTTTCATTTGTCTTTTGGTTTTATGGTATCATGTACTAAAAATGATCTCACTTAAGAAATTCTTTCTTATTCCAAGGTGAAGTGATGCTCATGTTGCTGGTGTTCTTTTCCCTCTGTCGTATAGCTATTTTAATATTTCTGCCTACATCTGTAATATCTCTGGCATACAGTTTTTAATGGAATAGATATTAATTATCTTTGATTTATTCCATCATTCTGTATTAAATTTGCCTATTAAATGAAGCATTGTTTTCCATCACAGAATTGAAATGTTGTTTTAGTTACCTAGAAAGTTCTCATATATAATTTGTTAATGGGGGTTGTTTGGTGATATTCTTTTTTGATAGAATAATTGCAACTCCTAAGGATTTGTCATCTTGGAATAGCTGACAAAACGAGCAAGAGATATGCTCAAGGATGTTCATTGCTGCATTCAATAGTGAAACATTTGAAACAACTCTCTTTTTGAAACAAATGATTAAATAATCGAATAGAATAGGAGAATAATGTTCTGCTATTGCAAAGAATGTATTCCCACTAATTCAAAGACATATGGTTCAGTGGGGGAAAAAAACACTGCAGAAAGTCCATATAATATGATGCTAGTTACTTTGTTATTAAATTATCTGTGTGTCTACTTCACACAACTTGGGATGACTGTGTCCTTTTTCAGAGTGCCTGAGTTCAAGTCCTGGCTTGGCTCCTGATTCCAGCTGCCTGCTAATGGGCACCCTGGGAGGCAGTAGGGGATGGCTCAAGTGCTTGAGTCCCTGCCACTTAGATGGGAGACCAAACTGAATTCTGGGCTCTCCTGGCTTTGGCAGGGCCCAGATCCAGCTGATGTGGGCATTTGAGAAGTGAATCAGTGGATGGGAAATCTCTGTTTGTCTCTTTGTATCTCTGCTTTTCAGATAAACTAGCTAAATAAATAAAAATTTAGAAGTTCATGAAAAACATGTATTGTTGTTTTACTTATCTGAAAGGCAGAGGGGGAGAGGGAGAGGGAAAGGGAGAGAGAGAGAAAAAAAAGTCCATCCCTTGGTTCACTCCCCAAATGTCTACAACAGCTGGCTGGTGCTGGGCCAGGCCAAAGCCAGGAGCCTAGCATTCCATCCAGATCTCTCACATGGGTATCAGGGGCCCAGATATTGGGCCGTCTTCTGCTGCCTTCCCAGGCACATTAGCAGGAAGTTGGATTGGAAGCAGAGCAACCAGGATTTGAACAGGTGTTCCGATGTGGGATGCCAGCATCACAGGAAGCAGCTTAACCTGCTTTGCCACAACACCGGCCCCTGTGCATGGATTTCAAAACCCTTTGAACCAAAATAAGCTGACCTTTCTCTTGTACTTTCCACAAACTTGTTGAAGTCTGCTTGCACATTCTTGGCTCAAACTAGCAAGGATCGTGATAAGTGAGCATCAGGGGCCATGACATAGCCTCTCTCCACTTACACCTTGCTACTGTGTAAGTTCCTGAGGCTGAAGAAGGAGGGGGTACCAAGTTAACAAACCCATGGAGGGGACCCTTCTACTGGCAGCATTCCTGTAGGCCTGAGCTTACTCTCTGTTACTTCAACGGCTGCCACTCAGGGCAGAAAGAAAATTGAGTTACAGTGCACTAAAGATGCCCTCTTTTGGACACCACCTGAATTTGTGGCCTGTAACTCACGCCCTCTACCTATATATTCAGATAGGCAGAGAGAAACATCTGGAAGGGTTCATAACAAGCTGTTCCCTGTGGAAACAAAGTTTAATTTCCTACACTGAACATGGATCACTTTTGCAATAAAAATGCAAATCCACAAAAATATTTCAAAGTATGTCATGTTCATTGTAGGCAATTTGGAAACTATGAAAAGTACACTTAAAATTAAATCATCTGGATTCCCACCATGTGGAAGTAACCATCACTAATATTTGTGTTTGTTTTATTTCATGTATATGCATGCATGTATATTCCATGTATGTTTATATTCTTTTTTCAAAATCAAAAGGGTGTTGTTTTTATTATCATCATCTATTTTTTTTAGGTAATACTGTTAATGAGAATTTTGCCATGTTATTAAATATTCTTCAAAACACTCCTTGCTCGTAAAAAGGTACATGCTCTGCAGGGTACATCCTATAATTTTTAAATACAGATGAGAAAATGAGGGTCAGAAAGGTTAAGTAACTTACCCAAGGACACCCAGCTAGGACATAGCGCAGCTGGGATTTGAAAATAGATCTTCCTGGTTATTAAGGCCAACCTTCCCAAGGTTGGAAGAATTAATGAACAGATGTCATAGTTGGACGGATGGCAGCCGATGCGTGTGGGTCTTTGATCAATGTGTTTTCCTCTTCCTCCCTGGTCTTGCCTTCCCCCTGCAAGGAAACTCTTACATTCTCATGGGCTTCTACCTCTTGGTTGTTAGCCTTGGTTTATCCCAAGCCTTCCTGGGAAGCCCTGGCTGCTTGAACTGCTGCTTCTGCAGCTCTCTGTGTTGCCTGCTGGAGCCTCTGCTTTGGTGCCCTCTCCTCCCCGAGGTTCCAGCTGATGCCCTTCTGCAGCCAGGCCCGGGCTGTGTCCCCTTTGCATGCCCTGCTCTGACGGTGCCATGCAGTCACCCTGTACCCACCAAGACCTCAGAAGCACAACAGAGCCTCCACGCGGGATGAGATTTAAACACTGCAGGCTGCCAGGGTTCTCCCAGAGCCCCTTTAAATTTAAAGCGATCAATCCAGTGAGTTATTGTGGGAGCAGTAACTGGGTTTCAGCTGGGGGAAGTCTGGGCTCTATAAAATTCAGATAAATCATTCCAGAGATATATATCTAGAGCTCTAAGTCACTCAGACATCAATTGAGATGAATGCTTTTCCAATTTCCTCTTCAGAAGCCACATCTCTGTGTGTATACCCCCAGAATCTGCATTCATGATCATCCCAACAGCTTTGGGGGGATGGTAGATGGCATGGTGCCAAGCTCTCCCAGGGTCTGCATGCAGCTGGACTTCTTTTTCTTAAAGATTTGTTTATTTGAAAGTCAGAGTTACACAGAGAGAGGAGAGGCGGGGGGGGGGTGTCTTCCATCTGATGGTTCACTCCCCAATTGGCTGTAATGGCTGGAGCTGCGCCGATCTGAAGCCAGGAGCCAGGAGCCAGGAGCTTCTTCCAGGTTTCCCACACAGGTGCAGGGGCCCAAGGACTTGGGCCATCTTCCACTGCTTCCCCAGGCCACAGCAGAGAGCTGGATCAGAAGTGGAGCAGCCGGGTCTCGAACCAGCGCCCAAATGGATGCTGGCGCTTCAGGCCAGGGTGTTTATCCATTGCACCACAGTGCCAGCCCCTCAGCTGGACTTCTAAGAGCTGAGGCCAAGAAAGGCACCCTAGGTCAGAAAACTCCAAGGCCTCCTTGAAGAAAGATGATGTGCAGCAGGACAGAGAGCCCTGTGAAGAGAGTTGCAGGGACCAGGCAGGCTGCAGAGGGCTTGTCCCACAGATATTTGGATTCAGTGCAACAATGATTATGATAATCCCCCTGGTCCTTTACTGCCAGCCCAAGAGGTATGACAGGCAGAACCATACCCCCTGCCCCACAGCTACTCATGTCCTAACCCCCAGAATCTCTGGCTGTGCTCAGCTGCATGGCAAAGGAGAATTACAATTGCAGGTAGAATTACAGTTGCTAACAATACACTGACTTGAAGATAGGGAGAGTATACTGGATTATCCAGGTGGGCCCAGTATAATCATAAGAGACCTTAGAAGTGAATGAGGGATGGGGCTGGCACTGTGGTGTAGTGAGTAAAGTCACTGCCTGCAGCACCAGCATCCCATATGGATGCCAGTTCGAGTCCCAGCTGCTCCACTTCCAACCCAGCTCCCTGCTAATGTGCCTAGGAAAGGCGGTGGAAGATGGTCTGAGTGATTGGGCCCCTGCTACTGTTGCTGGAGACCCAGATGAAGCTCCTGGCTTCGTTCTGGCCCAGCCTCAGCAGTTATTGCCATCTGGGGAGTGAACCAGTAGATGGAAGGTTGATTTTCTCTCTCTCTCCCTCCCTCTCTCTCTGTAACTCTGACTTTAAAATAAATAAATGAATCATTTTAAAAGAAACGCAAGAGGGAGGCAGGAGAGATGAGGCAGCAGAAGACATGACAACTGGAAGAAGGCACGTAGAGATGCAACATTGTTGGTCTTGAAGATGAAGGAGCTGCAAGCCAAGGAATGGGAGCGGCTTTAAAAGTTGGGAGAGGCAAGGAAAGAGCTCGGTTCTAGAGTCTACAGGAAGAAGCACATCCTTGCCATTATATTTTTTTTTCTTAAGATTTATGTATTTATTTGAAAGTCAGAGTTACACAGAGAGAGAAGGAGAGGCAGAGAGAGAGAGAGAGAGAGAGAGAGAGAGAGGTCTTTCATCTGCTGGCTCACTCCCCAAATGGCTGCAGTGGCTGGAGCTGCGCCAATCCGAAGCCACGAGCCAGGAGCTTCTCCCAGGTCTCCCACGCAGGTGCAGGGGCCCAAGGACTTGGGCCATCTTCTACTGCTTTCCCAGGCCATAGCAGAGAGCTAGATTGGAAGTGGAGCTGCTGGGCCTCAAACTGGCACCCATATGGGGTGCCGGCACTGCAGGCGGTGGCTTTACCTGCTAAGCCACAGTGCTGGCCCCTGCCATTATCTTGATTTTAGTTTGGGGTGGCCCATGTCAGACTTGTCACTTACAGAACTCCAAGATAATAAACTTGTGTTGTTGAAGCCAGCCAATTTGGGGTAATTAGTTCAGCATCAATTTAGCTTCAATAGAGAAATCATGTAGGTGATATCTTTTCTATGCACCGATAAGGAGAAAGTCTCTCTCTGCACCAGGGGCTCCAATAAGACCTACCTGGGTAGAGGGAGGTGGAAAGGCATCCATGTGAACTTGAGCTAGTTGTTGGCTCAGGTGTGAGGACTCATGCGGCCCGGAGGCAGCTCAGGTGGGTTGGCTGAGAGGCAGGTCCTATATACCAGGTGCTAGGTGGAGCTTGACCTCAGAGGACTCTTGGTGGGCAGCGTCTCATTTTCTAAGGGCTAAAACTGGCACAGTTCACTTGAGCAATAATCAGCTGTTGGCCGATTGGAACAACTGTGCTCAAATTTATTAATTTTAGGGGGACAAATTAACTTTAAAAAGGGATTTTACTCAATACATTTCCGTGTGACTCCTTTGAGTTGAATATGAGAGATTTTTTATTGCGGGCATTGGCAAGTTCTAATTTTTTAAAGCTTTCTGAGTCATGGATTTTGTGACCACCTGCGATGGTCCAGCCACCATCTGGCAAAACTTGTCTCCAGCCTGCTTCCAATCTGTGGTTATGGGCGATGTCCCCCAGAGGATTAGGCTGGTAATTGTTTGGCCATCAGACTATAGCTGGGTAGAGCTAGAGAACGTTTTGTCCATTTCCAGCACGTTCACTCCAGATCCCTGAGTTCAGATCCTGCCTCTGAGGGCCATGTGTTTGGCCCAGCATCCTCTATCAGAATGCATGGGTTCAAATCCCAGTAACACCACCCATTCCAACTTCCTTCTAATCCACACTGTAGAGGGAAGTGAGTGTTGTGTCAGGTGCTTGGGTCTCTGCCACCCATGTGAGAAACCTGGGTTGAATCGCTAGTTCCTGGCCTACCCTTGGCCATTGCAAGTATTTGGGGGAGTGACCGGTAGATGGAAGATCTCTATCTGTCTCTGTCTCTCTGCCTTTCAAATGAAGAAAATCAATTTTATAAAAATCCTGACTGTGTTGTATCATGGCATATTAGAGTGTCTCTGAACCTCGTTTTCCTCATCTGTATAATATGCATCATGACAAGCTGCTTCTTAGAGCAGCTGTGAGAATTCAAGGTGCTACACCACCTACTGCTCTGAGCACATTACCTGGCACAGGAGGAGGCATCACACAAACTTTGTGGAGGGGCTGGCATTGTGGCCTAGTGGCGTGCCTGGATCCCATCTAGCAGTGCGGGTTCAAATGCTGGCTGCTGTGCTCACAGTCCAGCTTCCTGATGATGATAACCTAAGAAGGCCGCAGATGATGACCTAAGACTTGGGCCCCTGCCACCCATGTGGAGGGCCTGGCTGGAGTACAGGGCTCCTGGCTTCAGCCAACACAGCCCTCACTGTTGCATGTATTTGAGAAGTGATCCAGTGGATGGAAGATCTCTCTCTCTCTCTCTCTCTCTCTCTCATCACTCTGCCTTTCAACTAAATCAATAAATAAATCTTTCTAAAAATTTTGTGGGAAATGGAATTAAAGGATAAATTTATTTGGGTGCCAAAAGTTTTGAAATCCCTACTGAGAAGAGGTCTTTAGAAAGTTCCTAGGAAATGTATGCCATAAATAGTGCATGGGCTCAAAGTCTTCTTGCACCTAGATAAACCTATCTTCCAGTATCATTTCTCTGCAAACTCTCTGAAGTACCCTCATAGAGTTAAGTGCTGAAATGTAAATAATGATGTATCCCATCGTTACTCTAGTTTTGGAATAGGTAATGTGAAAAATTGGAGAAAGCTGTATTGATGATCAGTGCAGGAATTAAGAATGGACTGTAGGGGCCAGTGCTGTGGTGTAGTTGCCACCTGTAGTGCCAGCATCCCATATGGGTACCAGTTGGAGTCCTGGCTGCTCCATTTCCAATCCAGCTCCTTGCTAGTGCACCTGGGAGAGCAACTGAAGAAGACTCAAGTGTTTGGACCCCTGTACCCACTTGGGAGACCAGGAAGAAGCTCCTGGCTCCTGGCTTCAGATTGGTGCAGCTCCGCTGTTGCGCCCAACTGGGGAGGGAACCAGTGGATGGAAGAACTCTCTCTCTCTCTGCCTCTCCTCTCTGTGTGTAACTCTGACTTTCATATAAATAAATAAATCTTAAAAAAAAAGAAAGAGCATCTGTGGGGCTGTAGGCAGATCATTCTTTGGGGCAGCAGCAGCACCAGCAGCACAGGTGACCAGAACACAGCAGCAGCCGCCCACCAGGGATGCCCCCTTTTATACAGGGTTACACAATAGTGGCCGTTAGCTAGCGAATTACCCAGCAGAAAATGTGTCAGCTTTACTGGGCCTGCTGACCAGCAGAAAATCTGTCTATCACTGGGACCTACCCAGTTGCCATGGAGATACAGATAAAGAGGACATAGCAGCATGCAGTCTTGACACTATTAATCAACATGCTTACCTGGATTTCTTACAGTTCCAACAAAGATACTGAGTCCAAAATTTGTCAAGTTGAGACCAGGTAGCTAACAAATCTGGCACGGAAAGCCTAGACATTGACAGATCCCATCAGTCTAATCGGGATGGTGAAATACTAGAAGAGGAAAGGTCTTGATACTTAGTGTCACCCTGTCTTGAGCATTAGGCTAGCCCTAGGTTTCTCAAGCATGGTGCTATTGATATTTGGGGTTGGATAATTATTTGTGGTAGGGGCTTTCCTGTGCATTGTGGGATGTTCTTAAGCCTCTCTGACCCCTAGCCACAACATACTCTTAAGTGTCCCTTTCCCCTAATTACTGCAACCCAAAACATCTCCCGACATTGCCAGATGTTCCCAGGGTGCAGGAGCAAAATTGCTCCTGGTTAATGACCCCTAGGCTAGGCATGAGGTTACAAAAGTTAATAGGAATCAGCTTCTGTTACCAAAAATCCTGCAGCTTAGAAGGGTAGACCCCAAGAGCAATGGGAGTCGAGTCAGCCACGGGACTGACCCTGTGCAGCAGATGCTGCTGAGAGGAGCTAGAAGCACCTGGGAGGTGGGGCAGGATGATGCTGTCATCCAACTGCTTTGCTGGGTACAAAGAGGTGTGGTCTTTTCTTGTTGGATACAGAGCAGTATTTGGAGTGCCGGTTTTGGTGCAATCAGAAGGTGCTACTTTGTGCTGCTCTGTATTTTGCCTTCCTGTGTCTGTTCTTTCTATGTTAGCTTGGGCAGCGTCCATGTCTCGCTGCTTGCAGGTTGTCTGTCTCTCTAGCATCCAAGCCTCTAAAAGTTTCTAAAACTAAACCTAGTGCCTACCCAGGCCTCATGCCAGACTAAGGATGCCAGGTTTTGCTAGGGATGGGGCTGGGCCACAGGGAGTGCTTAAGGCTTCCCAGGTGATTTAGATACGCAGGTTGAGAACACCTGGATGCAGGTAAGAGGCTGGCCTGACATGGGGTTTGAGTACAATGGACTAGAATCTCCCAAAAGCTGCTGTCCAGGACCAAGCTGGGTCACATCCATAAAGTCTGGCTATGGCCACTTCTAGGAAATCAAAGCTCCATTTTAATTTACAAATAGAACTCCATTGATTTGAAAAACAAATGCAGATTAAAATGAACTTTTTAAACTTAATGTCAGAAAACATTTTATTAATGCCAGTTTAAAACTCAGTGTCCACTAACCGAGTGTTTTTTTAATTGAATGTCAAAATACCTCAACAAAAATGTTGTAAGTAGCTTTTCTTCTAAGCTACAGTCAAGTTCTTCTCAAGAGCTTCTGTTAGCTAGTTTTCCAAAGATACACTCCTGCAACCTTGCTGCCTCCAGTTTTCCTTAACATAAACTTAGAAATAAGGAGTGATCATATCCAATTCAAACACTATTTTTTGACAGGCAGAGTTAGTGAGAGAAAGAGAGAGACAGAGAGAAAGGTCTTCCTTCCATTGCTTCACTCCCTAAATGGCCGCCACAGCCAGCGGGCTGCACAGATCCGAAGCCAGGAGCCAGGTGCTTCCTCCTGGTCTCCCATGTGGGTGCAGGGCCCAAGCACTTGGGCCATCCTCCACTGCACTCCTGGGCCACAGCGGAGAGCTGGACTGGAAGGGGAGCAATCGGGACAGAACCGGAGCCCCAACCAGGACTAGAACCTGGAGTGCCAGTGCCGCAGGCGGAGGATTAGCCTAGTGAGCCGCGGCTCCGGCCCCAATTCAAATACTTTTAATGGACTTGAATTCAGTTAAGCTCATTTCAATTTTTTTTAATATTTCTTTATTTGAAAGTCAGAGTTACAAAGAGGCAGAAAGGGAGAGGTCTTCCACCCACCGGTTCACTCCCCAGATGGCTGCAACATCTGGAGCTGATCCAGTCAGAAGCCAGGAGCCTGGAGCTTCTTCCTGGTCTCCCACGTAGTTGCAGGGGCCCAAGTACTTGGACCTTCTTCCACTGCTTTATCAGGTGCATTAGCAGAGAGCTGGATCAGAAGTGGAGCAGCTGGGACTTAAACTGGTGCCTGTATGAGATGTTGGCGCTGCATGCAGGAGCTTTTATCTGCTACACCATAGTGCTAGCTTCGATTAATAGACACCTGTGGTGACTGCTCTATGCCCAACACAATTCTACAAAAGTTAGAAGGCAGACAGGTGAAGCCCAGTTTCTTTAGGATGTGTATATGGCACAAGGGACATGCATTTATGCCCTTGGTCTGCCCATCCATCCACCTTGGTAGTCCCAGCCCAGAAGGCAGGCAACACATGTTCCTTAGAGAAGGCAGATGGCAGCCAGGTTCACACCACACCTTCCTCGGGAACCTTGGGGAAAGCTGTGGTCAAGGGAGACCGTGGCAGAAATTCAAGAGGGGTTTGAGTATCATGGGAGTCAAGAGAACCAGGTCAGGACATGCGGGTCCAACCTCCCAGTGAGACCAGCACATGTGGAGAAGGAGACCAGAGCAGACCAGCCTCACCTGAGGACAGTGCTCAGCTGAGAGCTCCTCTGCTGGACCACTACGCCATGGAAACCATGTTCCCTGGGACAGCAGTGGGAGAAGAACGAGTGGCAGGTACCTGGGAGACTGAGCATCCCCCAAGCCTGCAGTGACCAAGGTACAGGGTCCTGATGCCACACTCATTTCCCTGGCTTCAGGGATGGGAGTGGAGGCTTGAGAAGAAAATTCTGGAAAATAAAAAGGCTACGTTCTCTTTGCACATCTAAATAAAAGGCTAGGTCATTTTGTGATTCAATTGTATGAGAGCATCTAAAATTTTGTGGAAAATGGCACTAAAAGAAATTTATTTTGATGCAGAGGATTTTGCAATGTATGCATATGAGCGGTCTTCAGAAAGTTCATAAAAAATGCCTATTATGAAAAAAACTGTGCATGGATTTCAGATTTTTTGTGACAAAATACATATCTTCTAATTCCACTTTTTGACAAACTTCTCGAAGTGCCCTCATATCTCATGTCGTCTGTTCAGATGTGTTGTTCACCGCTTCACTCAGGAGATATTTTTTGAATTGTGTGTCATAAATATGAGTTCTGCACAGGAAATCACCACACTCAGTAAGACAGACACAGTCTTCACCTGTGGGCCCAGCGTCTAGCAGCGAATAGCCCAAAGCACTTCACAGGCTTGCTTTCGTCACACTTCACGCACAGCTTCTGTTGCTTATTTTTGTTACCACTTTGAAATTAATTAATTAATTAATTTGAGAGCAGAGAGAGAGAGAGAGAGAGAGAGAGAGAGACAAAGAGCTCCCATCCATTAGTTCATTCCCCAAATTCCTGCAACAGCTGGGCCTGGGCCAGGCTGAAGCCAGGAGCTGGGAAGTCAATCTGGGTCTCCCACGTGGGTGGCAGGGACCTAAGCACTTAGTCATCACCTCCTGCCTCCCAGGATCCCCATTAGCAGGAAGCCAGAACCAGAAGTGGAAGCTGGGACTCGAACCCAGGCATGCTGATATGGATTCAGGCATGCTAACCTGGTTAAATGCCTGCTCCACCAACTTTGTTTCGTGGATGAAGAGGAAAAAGCAGGGCCGGCCCTGTGGCTCAGCAGGTTAAGGCTGTGGTTTGCAAATGCTGGCATCCCATGTGGATGGTGGTTCAAGTTCCAGCTGCTCCACTTCCAATCCAGCTCCCTGCTAATGGCCTAGGAAAACAGAGCACCTGACACCCATGTGGGAGACCCGGAAGAAGCTCCTGGTTTTGGCCTGGCCCAGCCCTGGTTGTTGCAGGCTTTTGGAGAGTGAACCAGCAGATGGAAGACCTATTTCTCTGCTCTGTCTGTCTCTTCTCTCTGTCTGTAACTCTGCCTCTCAAATAAATAACCTTTTTAAACAAAGATGAAAAAGCATTAGTTACAGCAGGATGAAGTATGAGAGTTCGGTGGATTGGGGGAACACACACACAATGAAAGGCAGCCATAAACCCCTTTCACAAGAGTTATTGAAGCTACCAGCCCCATGTTCTGGGGAACATGTGTTCAGAGCTGTCCCGAGTCCTGTGGGCAGAGTTTAGGGGCACTGTCTTCTGTGCTAGGAGGAGACTCTTAGGCATAGATCCCAGGGCAGGCTATCGGGGGTGGTTTGGCCCATGGACCTTTCCTGTTTCACTGCAGATCCTGACTCATTGCTTGTGGGAGTAGAGGGACGCTCAGGGTTTGTCATGGAAGGTTGTAGGTGTCAATGAGCTGGGGAGCAGGGTAGGCATTGAGTGTTCAACAAGGCTACTCCTTTTCCATGTGCTTCCCTTTGTTGATAGCTGAAAGTGTACACACACACACACACACACAAACTACTGTGTAGTTATAATCAGAAGTCTATGGAAATCCATGAAAACACGGTTACAATGCTTAGATCCAAAAAAACAAAAGGCAAAGGAACCCTTATGCCAGAAAATAGGATAAGGGAAGCGCTTTCTCTCTCTCTCTCTCTCTTTTAAAGATTTATATATTTATTTGAAAGGCAGAGTTACAGAGAGGCAGAGGCAGAGAGAGAGGTCTTCCATCTGCTGGTTCACTCCCCAGATGGCTGCAATGGCTGGAGCTGCCCTGATCCGAAGCCAGGAGCTTCCTCTGGGTCTCCTATGGACTTGGGCCATCTTCTACTGCTTTCCCAGGCCACAGCAGAGAGCTGGATCGGAAGAGGAGCAGCCGGGACTTGAACTGGTGCCCATATGGAATGTCAGCACCACAGGCAGTGGCTTTACTGGCTACACCACAGCACCAGCCCCAAGGGAAGCTCTTAACATTGACCTCAACTCTGAGTTTCCTGGTAGGCCAAGCAACACGCAGAAAGTGGCATAATGCATAGTTCTCAATACTTACTACAAAGAAATTAGGACAGTGGTTCCTAACTTTATTTTTCAAACACTGGGCTTCGGGTATTGGTTATCACGTGAGTTTCCAGATAAGGGACACAGCACAATATGATAGTGTCTGTACTTGCAGTTTTACAAACAATGCAAATGTGATTCATATGGCTGCTTCTTCTATCAGCCCTGGCAGAGAGCCAAAGGCTTAAACAATGCGATATTCTGGTTCAAGTGTGAGTTTTTCTGTGGAAAGCTGAAGTGATATCATCCAGACTTGGAGCTTCCCCGGGATTTGACTTGGCACGAGGCAGAGCTTAAATGCTCTGGGGGAATTAAGGTTCAGTGTTTCTTTTTTTTTTAATTTTTTTATTTATTTATTTTTATTTATTTTTGACAGGCAGAGTGGACAGTGAGAGAGAGACAGAGAGAAAGGTCTTCCTTTTTGCCGTTGGTTCACCCTCCAATGGCCGCCGCGGTAGTGCGCTGCGGCCGGCGCACCGCGCTGATCCGATGGCAGGAGCCAGGTGCTTATCCTGGTCTCCCATGGGGTGCAGGACCCAAGCACTTGGGCCATCCTCCACTGCACTCCCTGGCCACAGCAGAGAGCTGGCCTGGAAGAGGGGCAACCGGGACAGGATCGGTGCCCCGACCGGGACTAGAACCCGGTGTGCCGGCGCCGCAAGGCGGAGGATTAGCCTATTGAGCCACGGCGCCGGCCAAGGTTCAGTGTTTCTTAGGCTGCCTTGCTGGCCAGCTTCCATTTAATTTTTAAGCACCTTCCCTGATGCCCAGAGGCTGAGTTGGGTGCCCTACTATTTGTTCCCATAATGCCTTGTGCATCCCCCCAACACAAACAGAGACCCTGCCCCCATTATTCCCATTGTGTGTCTGTGCTGAAGGTGAGACCCTGTTCAGTGGGCATGATCTTGGTTGTGTTTGTGTTTACAGCTCACACACTGGCCTTCACAGGTGTGTATTAGGTGCACGCACAGCAGACTAGTTCACGGTACTGGGCCGGGTAGTACACCGAGAGATCAGAGTCTGGGCTTTGGCACTAATGCTGGCTTCAAATCTGGGGCTGACCTGCCCTCCATCTCTGGTACCTTGGGTCGGGAAAAGGATCACTCAGTGTCCCTGTTTGCTCACCTGTAAGATGGCACTGGCTGTAGTACCTACCTTGTGGCATTGCTGAAGGCATTCATGGCATCGACCTGTGGAATACACATAGAAGAATTCTGGCTGCATAGAAGTTGCTGTATAATTGGTGATCATGTTCGGCTTCTCAGTGTTGGTGGGCAGATGTGCTGAGCCGTGGCCCGTGCTGGGCCTGCCATACAGCTACCTGTAGGTCCTGTGCCTAGGCTCCCACAGGTGTGTGCGGCTGGGCTGATGTTTGTGTACACACGGATTGGCCAGGCTGCCTCTGTCTAGGGCGAGGACAACCCCATGCACCCTTCTCTGAGCTCCCTCTCCAGCCCACTGGGGTGTGTTTGTTGAAGGATGTCCACGATTCCCAGTCTCTGAGGCTTTCTCGCCTTCTCTTGTGGCCTCTCACAATGCCTCAGAGTCCCCTGGGAGACAATCCATTGAGGGGTCTCTTGCCATTGGTAGTCCTGGGCTCCTCTCGTGGCTCAGCTGTTGTGATATCTGCAACCTCAGCTGTCTCCATCTGCAATAGTGGGGATCATGGTAGCCCTTAAAGGGCTGGCTGTTGGAAGGTTTCAGTGAGGTCCCTCTATGAGCGTGCAGGCATTGCTGGAACCTGCACGTGGTCAGCACACACTCGATATTAGGACGCTGTTGCTGGTGACTTTGTGAGACCCACAAGGTCAGACTCTCCAGGCCACGAGCTCAGCATGGAATGCTTCTCGGTGAAGAAAGCATCAAGTCCCAATGTGGCCTTATCCCAGCCAAGGCCCCTAGAACTTCTTTGTGAGCAGGGATCCATGGAGAGATGAGGGCTCGCTCATAACCCCTCCCTTCCTGGTCCTCTCGCAGCAGGTGGGCTGCCTGGCATTCAGGTCCTGGCCTGCCCAGGGACTCTAACCTGTGCATGGCTGAGCTGTGATGGGGAGTGTGAGAGCTTTCTCACCTGTAGATTTTTAGTCATTGATCCTTCTGTAGGACTGTGTCAATTGTTGGCTGCCTGTGTACATCCTGGCCATGGTTGGCTTCTTATCACCCTTCTCGTCCTGTTTTATTTTTATTCTGCTTGAAAAGATGCACAAGTGTTTGGCAAAGAAAAGGTTTAGGAAAAAAATTATGTACTTTCCAACATCGTGTGCAGAATGTGGTGTGTACAGTGGATTGGTGGAGGGGACACATTTGCTTTTGTGCCAGGTTTTGACCTGGAGGGGCCAGTCCAGACCCGGCTCTGTCCCCAGCTGCCTGTGTCCTGTCACCCTGGTGAGCTGCCTGTCTTTGCTGTGGTTTCTGTCTCCAGACTCGGCAGCTTGGGCTTCTTCTAGGCCCCACTTTGGGGTGTGTTGTGGGCTCCCTGGCCTTAGAGTAGTCTGTCTCTGTAATTATGATCAGTTCTGAGGGCAAGCGGACCTTTCACTCTTTTCTGCATGCACCAGACTTGAATGACCTCTGTTGTCCCTTCAAGTCCCCTTATTCCTCCAGCCCATCCCCTCCACCAAGCCTTAGCCCCTCCTCCTCACCCCCCACTGTCACGTCTCCCATCACAGCCTGCCTGTTCGCAGGTCACAGCATGACTGGCCCCTCAGCCCACCTGCCCCAGCACAGCCTAGTCTGGTTCACCTACAGCTTCCCTGTTGCTCCTCAACCCGCCTTTGCTGAGGACACAGGGTACCCAGGAAACCCTGAACCTATATTTATGTTGAAGGAGCCTGCATCCCCTGTTCTGTAGATTTTTAAATCATTCATCCTCTAGAGGGATGTGTTGATCAAAGGGAGTCGGGTGTTTGAACTCCTTCTTTCAACAGGCTATTATAAATCCCAGGCCCTCATCCACATCTGACTGATGCCACATTGGTCCTCCTCTCACCTTGTCTTGGTGTTCAGCTGTTTTCATTGAAATGGGCTGTGGAATGAAGCTGTAGGACAAGATCTGACATCCAGTCCTCCAGGAGTGATGAACAGCACCAGAAAAGGCTTGATCCAGAATCCTCTAGAAAATCACATCTGTTCTCCAATTCCAAAGACCCCATCGCCCCCCAACAGCCTCCAGGGCTGTAGGAGCAGCGGATGGAGCTTTTCCTTTTCTCATCACAGCGTTTGGGTCAGAAATTTCACCTTCTCCAAATTTAGCAAAGAAATTCTGTATGATACATTTTGGTTCCTCAGCTGGGTTCACAATTCTTGGTGCCATTCCAGTTGGGTCACTGGCTTGCCCTCTTCCATCAGCTCTGACACAAGCCATGCTGGTCTTGATCCGCCCCCTGCGGCTACTTTGTATCATCAGTCGGTGTTTCTAGTTGCCATCAGTAGAAACCTGCTCTAGTTAGTTTGGGCACAAAGGGCATTGACTGACTTCTGATAGACTTTCTGATGCGTGGATGACTAGTTGATGAGACAGTTCTGATTGGCAGTTCATGCTTATCCCCTCTGCCCACCAGACTGCTCTAAAGTGACAGGAGAGACCCACGAGATCAAGAGAGAGGAGGCAGCAGTAGATGAGAGCTTGGGGCCAGTTTTTGGAAGAATAAAGTGGATGGAGGCAGGATGGTTGATGTGCCATGATGTGGAGTGGGTAGGTGTGCAAAAGAAGACAGGAAGAGGAGGAGGAGGAGGAGGAAGAAAGGCAGATGATGTGAAAGGAACAAGAATTAGAATGGCATTCAGAGCTTAAGGGTAACATCAGTGCTAGAAGACATTGGAGAAACACTATTTCTGTGGAAGAATTATGATGATCCAAAGACTGAATCAATATGATAACAAAATAAAACAAAGGCCATGCATACAAAGACTCAAAAATGTACACCCCACGCACCCCTTCTTAGGAAGCACGTGTAGGATGGGCTTCATAAAAATAAAGCAAACCACCAAAAAGATAAATGCAGGTAATAATGGGTGTGGAGACTCTAGGCAGAGGAGCAGAAAGAAAAGTGTGAGGGTGACCCCTGGTCCTCCAGAGGACAATGGCCTCAACAGGCACTGGGCAGAGAGGGCTGTGATAGCGTCTCAGGGCATAGGGAAGTGAAAGGTTATTTTACACGGTTAGACATTGGAGAAATATGTTGTAGCACTTGGGCAAATAAATACAAATCAAGGCCAATGTTAGCAAGAGAAGTTGAAATTGTATAAGCAAGGAAATAATATAATCATAGCCTGTTTGGCTTAGAAGAGGATCATATCATAATAGTGTCAACACTTAATTAAAAAAAAAGCTTTGTTGAGGTATAATTCACATATCAGAATTCACTAATATAAAGTATATAATCCAGTAGGTCTTAGTATAACCAGAACTATGCATCACAATCAATTCTAGAACATTCCATCATATTAAAAAATCCATAATCATCAATGATCATTTCCTATCTGCTGCTGCCCCCATCCTTTCCTTCTGCCTCTTGATCCTGAGCAATTACTTAACTATTCTCTGTCTCTCTCTATTTGCCTATTCCAGACACACTTTAAAGACCCTTCCTCCTATTTCACTGTAATGATACATACTTTAAACAACCTGTTCCTACCAATCCCTTCTCCTTAACCACCTGAGCCTCTGGTCATCACTGTTCTAACTCTCTACTTCCATGAGGTCA
This sequence comes from Lepus europaeus, assembly GCF_033115175.1. Lineage (NCBI taxonomy): Eukaryota > Metazoa > Chordata > Mammalia > Lagomorpha > Leporidae > Lepus > Lepus europaeus. Next base: position 75,745,531 of record NC_084843.1, on the reverse strand, counting down.
GCTTGTTTAGATTCCACATATAAGTGATAGCAGCCAGCATTTGTCTTTCAGTGCCTGGATTATTTCACTTAACACAGTGGTCTCCAGGTTCATTCACATTTCTGCAAGTAACAGGAATCCGTTCTTTATCATGGCCAAATAGTATTCCATTGTGCATATGGAGCACACATTTGTTGTTGATTTATCTTCTGATAGACACTTGAATTGATTCCACATCACGGCTATTGTGAGTAGTGCAATGGCAAACATAGGGGTGTGTATTGAGCTTAAAAATTGTGATATAACTAGATTGGAAATACTGGGAAGGAGAAAGAAAGAATTGGGGGGAAGTTATAGGAGAGATTTACTTCCGCTTTACCGTATCAGGATGGTGCTGGGTAATGCTCATGTCTGCCATTCATCAATCAAGGATAGCAGTGTGAGCAGGCCTGAGTATGGCTAAGAAATGAGGAAGCAAGACCCAAAGAAATATCTAAAAGCATTACAAGTGTTTGCCTCCAGGGAGCAGGACTAGGGGAGTCCAAGAGACCAGGGACTGCTATCGGTCAACAGAAATCCTTTTTTAAAAATATACTGCTGTTTTAAAATAGTGCCTTTAAAATTATGACTTAGTACAGAAAAATAGGTTTATAAGCTATTGTCTGTTTTTGTCACATTGTGCTTTGAAATTACTCTGTTTGTCCTCCTTTGGATAACATGTGATTGTGTCTCATTCAGCACATTGGTCTGACCAATATTAAATATCAGGTTTTTAAAATAAGTATTATTTTCCCCAGTACTTGTAAAAGGTTTAAAAACAGAGCTAGTGAGAAATAAAAGGAGCTTATTCAGATGCTATTGGGCCACGTGCAGAGGTGGGCAGAATGCTGGAGGAAGCCATGGGAGGCTGGCTGGGCTGGGGGCGGGAGGGGCATGGGCACGTTACTCCTGGGGAGAGCCTGGGGAAGATGCCATCTTTGTTTTGTGTGCCTATAACAACATGCTTCAGACCATGCAATTTATAAAGAAAAGAAATGTGTTTCTTCTAGCTCTGGAGGCTGGGAAGCCCAATGTCAAGTGGCACCCTCTGAGTGCCTCCTTCTGTGGTGGAAGGGAGAAGGGCAAGGGTGCAGGAGGTAGCAGGAGAGGGAGAGACTTGCTCTTAGCAGGTGCTCACTCCTAGGACAACAATCTTAATCCATGTCCTAAATAGCCTTCATCACCTCTCCCAGGCCCCACTTCTCAGCAGTGTTGCATTGGGAATTATATGTCCCAGCCATGACCTTTGGGGAAAGCATTCAAACCACAGCAGACCCCATCACTGCACTCCCAGTGCTGCCTTGGTCACTACAAGTGAATTCACTTAGATCTTTGGGACACTCTCTCAAGTCTGGGAGCAGTGCAGTGGGCTAAGTCCCATGCTGGCCTCTGAGAGCTGAGATGGGGAGGGATGTCCTCTTCCCTGTGTAGCCCCTGCTTCTGGCCAAGAGGCACACAATGGGAAGCGCCGTAAGTTCAGGATGTAGTCCAGATGCTACAGCTGCCTCTTTTTTTTTTTTTTTTTTTTTGACAGGCAGAGTAGATAGTGAGAGAGAGAGACAGAGAGAAAGGTCTTCCTTTGATGTTGGTTCACCCCCCAGTGGCCACTGCGGCTGGCGCTTCATGCTGATCCGAAGCCAGGAGCCAGGTGCTTCTCCTGGTCTCCCATGCGGGTGCAGGGCCCAAGCACTTGGGCCATCCTCCACTGCCTTCCCGGGGCCATAGCAGAGAGCTAGCCTGGAAGAGGGGCAACCGGGACAGAATCCGGTGCCCTGACCGGGACTAGAACCCGGTGTGCTGGCGCTGCAAGGCAGAGGATTAGCCTGTTAAGCCACAGCGCCGGCCTACAGCTGCCTCTTAATACATCCCATCTGGCAGACCCTTTCCCTCTCTCCTAAACCATTGGGAACCTGTTCATGCAATCTTACCATATATTGAGACCCAAACACCAGTCTGGCCTACATCCCAGATTTTTCTGAAGAAGAAAATGCAATCTGGAGAAATTAAAAACAAACAAACAAAAAAAAAAAAAGAAAGAAAGAAAGGAAAGCCTCAGAGTAGGTTCCAGGTCTTCTTGATATACGACATTTCTCCTGGCTGATGGAGCATGGCGCTAACCTCACACAACTTACCTGTGCTAACAAATCCAGGGTGCAGAGGCTCCCTAGTGGTCTGAACACTCTGCATGCAGCAGTGGACTGATTCCACCAACATGCCATTGACAAGGGTGAACGTGTGTGTCTCTGTGTGTGTGTGTGTGTGTGTGTAAAACTCGTCACTTAAAACTGTATGGGGGCCGACGCTGCAGCTCACTAGGCTAATCCTCCACCTTGCGGCGCCGGCACACCGGGTTCTAGTCCCGGTCGGGGCACCGATCCTGTCCCGGTTGCCCCTCTTCCAGGCCAGCTCTCTGCTGTGGCCAGGGAGTGCAGTGGAGGATGGCCCAAGTCCTTGGGCCCTGCACCCCATGGGAGACCAGGAGAAGCACCTGGCTCCTGCCATCGGATCAGCGCGGTGCGCCAGCCACAGCGCGCCAACCGCGGTGGCCATTGGAGGGTGAACCAACGGCAAAAGGAAGACCTTTCTCTCTGTCTCTCTCTCTCACTGTCCACTCTGCCTGTCCAAAAAAAAACAAACAAAAAAAAAAAAAACAAAAAAAACCAAAAAAAACTGTATGGGAGGCGGGTGCCACGGCTCAATACACTAATCCTCCACCTGTGGCGCCAGCACACTGGGTTCTAGTCCCGGTCAGGGTGCCGGATTCTGTCCCGGTTGCCCCTCTTCCAGGCCATCTCTCTGCTATAGCCCGGGAGTGGAGTGGAGGATGGCCCAGTGCTTGGGCCCTGCACCTGCATGGGAGACCAGGATAAGCACCTCGCTCCTGGCTTCGGATCAGCGTGATGCGCTGACCACAGAACACCAGCCACGGCAGCCATTGGAGGGTGAACCAACAGAAAAAGGAAGACCTTTCTCTCTGTCTCTCTCTCTCTCAGTGTCTGCTCTGCCTGTTTAAAAAAAAAAAAACAGTATGGGGTCGAAGAGGAGGCATGAGCCACATTGTCCCCAGGAGCATGGCTGCTGGGCAGTGGTGGATCCGTGGATCAGTGGTGAAGCAGTAGGGGTTATGAGGGGAGGGCAGGCACCAGCGTTGTTCTGTAGTGGGTTAAGCCATGACTGGTTATACCAGCATCCATATGGGCCCTAGTTCATGTCCTGCTTCCTGCTAATGCACCTGAGAAAGCAGCAGAGGATGGCTCAAGTGCTTGGGCTCCTGCCACTCATGTGGGAGATTCAGAAGAAAACTCCTAGCTCCTGGTTTTGACTTGACCAAGCCCTGGCCATTGCAGCCATTTGGGTAGTGAGCCAGCACACAGAAGATTCTCTCTCTCTCTCTCTCTCTCTCTCTCTGTGTATGTGTCTCTTTTTGTGTGTGTGTGTGTCCCTCCCCCTCCCTCTCTTTCCACAATTCCACCTTTCAAATAAATAAATAAATCTTTTCAAGAGAAAAAAAGAGAGGGGAGGTTTCTGTCCACCAGTCCTTCCCTGCCCTGCTCCCAGCCTTCATGGGTTGCTGGTCCCACAGCTGGAGCAGCTAGAATGTGGCTGTGTTCATCACTGATGCTTCTTATCCTAAAGGATGTGGGACTCTCCAAGCTAATTGGTCACCGTGATCCTGCCCTGTCCCTGTGGCCCTTCACCTGCTGCCCGAGGCAAGCCTTCACCTTGTCCCTGCGCACACCCGAGATGGCCCATCTCTCAAACTTTTACAACTGGCCTCTCCAACTTGTGGCTATCCCGGGAAGTTACGCCTGAATTCATCGTCTTCCTCGGGGAGCCTGCCACAGCGTTTGCTTTGCACCTGCATCCAGAAGTCACATAAGGTTCCTTCTTGTTCATTCTTCACTCAATTTCCAGCTAAGGATCATAGCTCCTCACTGTCTTCTTGCTAAACACTTCAAACTCCACACCCTCGGTTCCGGTCCCATGGTCGCTGCCCTGGCCTGGCCCTTGCTACCACTTTTCTGGATCATCATAGCTGCCCTCCAACTGATTCTGTCAACATCCCTTTCAACTCCACATGGCCAGACCTGATCATGACCTTCCCATCCCAACTTCCTCTATCGGACCCCCGATGCCTGGAGTTTCATTTACACCACTGTGTCACTGCCCTAACCTTAGTGTCCTGTGAGCTATCAAGGTCTTCCTTGAACAAAGGAGCCTCATATTCTTGGGAGGAAAGTCAGGTGTACACTGAGTTCAGCCAAGTTCACAGGTGTCTGTGATCCAAGAATTTCTCTGCTGATATGCTTTGTGCTTCCAAAGTGGGGGCATTAAAGCACCACAGATGGTCCCTGACTTAGCATGGTTCCACTTAGGATTTTCAGACGTTATAGTGGATTTATGCATTTCTAACTTACACTGAATTTATTGGGATGTAGTCCCATTGTAATTCCAGGAGTATTATCTCAGACTTTGTGATCATAGATTTTTTTTAGCATCTCCTAAGACCTTCCATTCCATAAAACACATCCTGGGAACTCCAGTTTATAGGGTAAAAGTTAGCCCCACTGCATGGAATACTAAGACCTTCCACTCCCTAAAACAGAATATGGAAACTCTGGTTTATTGTGTAAGAGTCAGCCCCACTGTGTGGAATAAGGCCCTGCTGACTGGGCCTGGCAGAGTTCCAGGTGGTAACTCCTGCCTTTGGCTACCGAGCCTCCCTCTCCTGACCTTCTGTGCAGCCAGAGCAGCAGTGGAGATGGAGATCACTTTGCACCTTTAACTCACCTTTGATTGGTTCTCAGGCCAGACAGTGCCACATCTGCCTGAACAGGCAGTGAGCACGGGAGAGCCAAACACGGTGAGCGAGAACCTGCTAGGAAGGGTGTGTGCGGGCTCAGGCCATCTCCACAGGGTGAGTCTGCCTGATGTAGATGAGTGCAGATCTGCTCTCGTGCTCCTTGTGCTAACTGGCAGGACCCTACGGAGTTCCAGGGTGGTCTGAGTGTTTGGACAGAGCCTGGCTTCATGCAAGTGGGTGAGGACTTACTCAATGCACTCAGGAGGAAAACGAACCTCTAGGTAAGGGCCACAGGGAAACACTGTTTGATAACGGGTAGAGGAATGGATCCAGGGTTCTTTGCATGGATTATACTTTCTATACCATACTGCATACATGAGTTGATCAACTTTTATGGCTCATTTTGCTGATCATTGATGGTTACTTCATCTAACAACTTTAGAGCCAAATCTTCATTCACGAGATATGACTCAGTCATTTTATGGTTTGAACAGGATTTGTTTCTCTGAACTTATGCAAACATTTAAATCCCGAAGTCTTACGTTAACAGTTAATGGGTTAATGGGATTGAGAGTGGAGACGCGTTCTGGCTATGGTGACAGAAGGCAAGGCCTGGGGAGGTGTTGTATTGACTTAGATTGCTGCGGTGGCACCCATCCTGATGGCTTTATGCAGAGAGATACATGGGATGGAGGAAGTGTGTCCTCCCTACATTGCCCTGCTGCCTGGCTCACCATGGGAACCTCCCTCTGCACCTGTTCTGCCCTGGGCATCTTGCGGCCTCAGCATGGGGCTCTGCTGATCTTGTACTGTGATTCTCCCAACAGTAAGCCAACACAAGCCTTCTTCCTTCCAAAGAAGCTCCTCTCGGGAATCTTGTTCTTAGTGATGAGGAGCTGGCTGACAGAACCTTTATCCCTGCAAACCCAATACCCTGTCTCATCTCTAGACATCCCTGTGTTATCTTCTTAGATGCTCCATAGCCACAGTGTTCTCCCCAAGCAGCCAATACCTTTCTAGATGCTTTGCTCTGGTGATGGGTGTGTGTATAGGGTGGGTGGGGTGGGGGGTGCAGGTGTGAGAGACCCCTAAGGGCAAAGCATGATCATATTTGCTTTCTGACTGTTTGGTTTCCTTCTGGAGGCTGAGGTGCAGGGAGTTACATGGGTGGGGTTCCTGGCACCCCCAAGTCTGGCACTCATCCGCCTGGGGTCTTTGTACTCAGACAGAGGCTAAGAGGTTGTAAAACAATCTATGCTGAGGACATTGAAGAAAACAGATTGTTCCGCCATGCTCTGTGTTCATAGACTGCTGAATCCTCTCCTGCTATTCCCAGACCTCAGGGCCCCACCATGGCCTCCCGGTCTGTTTTCACCAAGCCAGAGACCAGGCTGGGCTCCAGGTTGTTGATGTGAGCAGCGGATCATGGTCTAGATGCTCCTTCTCCTGCCCCAGCCCTCCAGGCACCTCCCTAACTTCCCATGCCCCAGATCAGGCCTGGCTTGTTTCCTGGCAATGCCTGGGCTCCGAGCTCCTCCCCAACACCCTGAAGAAGAAGCTCTTGTCTCCAGAAATGAAAAGAAGGTATTTTTCTTTCTATTCCATTCTCCACAAAAGTCAGGCTCATAAAAAAGGATACAAATTACACCCAGCAGCTCTTATCAGCCTGGTAAAGAATTGCTACTTTCAACTTTATTGCCTTAAAAAGAATTCAGCTGCTTCCATCTTTTAAAAACAATTTGGGTTGAGGAAAAGAATTAGGTCTGGGTGCAGAAGCATTTGGCTTGGGCACCCCTGGGAGGGGTCGAGGTATTGACCTTGAAGGCAGATGCTTTAATTGAGCAACTCAAAGCGGTGTTGTCATTCTCCCAGGGAAGACGTCTCCCCCTTGGGTCTGTGTCTCTGGGCAAGGCCAGGAGGGACTCACCTGCTCCAAGCAGTCTCCACACCCTCCCTGATGCCATGGGTCCCTGGAGCTGGTCCTTGGGTGCAAGCAGTAGCATGAATGGGGAGATACCGATGGGAGGGAGAGGAGAACATTTCCAATCCATTGTGGACCTTGCTTTGCTTGTATCTGAGCAATCACTTGAAGCTGGAGCTGACCAGCACATGTGTGAGGAATGGCTTTGCACACCCACCTGCCCCCTAGGAGCCAAGCCCCTGCCCTCTGGCAGACTGAGTCATGAGATTGTTCCCATCCTACACTGCAGAGGCTGGAGGCTGCTCTCCCCAAGCCAGATCAGAGCATAAGAAAGCTCAGAGGAGATTTGTTCTGCTGCAGATCTCCATCCTCAAAAGGGATTTTGTGACAGTGTCTGTGTGGCCAGGGGCCTGAATGCCTTGCTTCTCTGTGAGGCAAGATTGGGTAGCAGAGCCAGGGCCCCGGTAACTCCCCTTGGGACACAGCCTGAGTCCTTGCAAGAGTGAGAACACATGTGGCTTTCCTTGGCTTTTGTGCCCTGCAGGTGGAGGGGTGATGATGGACCGTTGATTAAAAGCCAAGTATCCATCGGCCGATACTCACCGGCCTCGCCTGACTCCCACTGTCCGCATTGATCTTATTAAGCAGACCGTGCCTGCGAGCAGACCCCATTTCATTTTCCTGCTAATATTAACGTTTCCTCATAAATTGTCCGCATGTAGCATATTCTCACTTTTTATTACAGCAAATTGCACGTCCTGCACAGTGCTGGAACCTGTCTCTATTTCATCTGAAGGATCCGCAAATGATCTGTAATGAATCTTCATCCCCCCGAGGCTGTGGCTTGCTGCTTCTGCCCTGCACACAAAGGGGGCGGGCAGTGTGGACTGGCCTGGCTGTTTATCTCAAGCGTGGCCGGCAGGGAGGAGAGAGACCAGAGAGGTCTTGATCGAATAGACAGTGCCTCGAAATTGTTCAGTTCTATCACATTTTTACGTGTACTTAATCAGTCAGCTTTCCTTCTTCTGTTTTTTCCCCAACAGCAACATGATAGTTATTCTGAGGTCCCCCCCCCCAAAAAAAAACCACCAAAATCTAATGCTGAACATTCTCACCAGTGCTACAGTGATATCTTTGCAGACGCCACTGATCAGCCAGACAAGTCCAGAGCTTACGATGTTGTTAAGCAGAATGGATTGGCACTCAGCACAGAGGAAGAGAAATCCGAGCCCTGGTAGAAAAATTCCAGGATCCCATCATGTTCTCTTAGGTTCCTCGAGGTCGTGGCATGTCGCATTGACTCACTTTCTTGTTCGCTTTGCTTCAGTCTTGGTTCGGATGTGTAGAGGGAGGGTGTTGTTTTCAAATACAGGCAGGACTCACTTTGCGTAGCACAGTGTAAGTTGAGGTCAGGTGCACACAGAACCTGCAAGCAAGGACACGGGCGGCACACATGCAAGGTTTGCTTCACGCTGTCCTGTGCATGGCTAAGGCTGTCTGGACGTCCATGTTCCCTCTCGTTGCACTGGGCTTCCCACTATGTCCCTGGCCTTCCTCCTACTCAGCAGTAGAGGCATACTGAGTGTGGATGGCTGATTGTTCATCTCAGTGACACCTTCTGAGGTTCCCTGTCTGCAGGTGCTGCCTCCCACCAGGGGCTTCGTGATGCCCACACCAGGCTTTGGCGACTGGCAGTTCAACTGAGCCAGGTGTTCTGGAGGGGGCGTGGCAGGAAACTCTGGAAGCCAGGACCACACTTTGTCAAAGTTGCTGCGGCTCTTCAAGCCCCCCTGGCTCTCTAGGCATCATTGTCACCTGCATCACCTCACAGCTCAGCGGCTGCTTGAGCACTGAATGTGTTTGAGAAGCACTGAGAAAGAGCTGTGTCCTGCTGAGGTCCGGCAGAAAGGGCAGTGGGCTTTGTATCTGGATGGCCTGGTTACACTGACTTGCTGGGAGAAACTGGGCGAAAGCACTTAGTCCCCCGAGCCTCTCCCTGTAGGCTGCAGCTCAGAAGCCAGGTTGTTGTGAGGACCCCAGAGGGGACCATGCATACCGGGCTTGGTGAGGGGTCTGGGATGCAGGAGGTGTCCTGGAAGTGGCAGCAATTACCCCAGCCTGCAGCCATCCCTTCCTCCTCTGAACACCTAGGCAGCAGGCTCAGATCTGCCTTAGCAAGGGGGTCCTCTTAGCAGCCCCCTGAACTGTGTTCTGAAGCTGCCCAGGGGCAGGTGGGTCATACCTTCTGCAGATGGCCTGGCTAGAGCTGGGAGAGATCGTCCCAGCTGCACCATTCCTCAGGTACCCACCTGCCCCCTGTCTGCCACATCCACTGTGCCAAACCACCTTTCTCCTTGGGTTTCCTCTCCCCACCAAGGACAGGAGCCGTGAGATTTAAGGATGCTATGGCAGAGGGACTCACGAGGTGGGTACAGAAGACTCACCCCTGTCCCAGAAGGGTCTGGGACAAGACTGTAGACAAGCAGCCTGCTTGGGCTTGAAGTTCCCCAGAGCATCAGTGAGTAAGGATGGAGCCAGACGTAGAAGCCACAGGAGACTTGGGGGGTGGCTTTCTGCAGAAAGTAAGGTCCATCAAGGTTGAGGACACAAGGCTGGGATAAATGGGGAAGCAGCCGGGCCCTTATCTTGGCCCTTTGCCCATGGGGGTAGGGAGCACAGAGTGGCCCGAGATAGTTCAAGGTTTCTTTGTGGCTCTGGGGACAGCATCTGAACCTGGGGCCTCATGGTAGCTGCTTTGCTGATTTTCTTATAAACAAGCTCCTCAAATCAGTGACTCCCCTCTTGGGGTCTGGGAAGCGTTGTGCTTGCTCTTGCTTGGAGGGGCAACGTGAGGGGTGACATAGCACAGAGAGAATTGTTTCGAAGTAGCATGTTGTGGGGAAGGCAGCAGCAGGTCTTTGGAGTTAGCTCAGTATCTGTCCTTGGGAAAATGCCAGGCCCTGGGCTCCGTGGGGGGAATGTTCTCAGATCTCAGAATTGGGGTTTTCAGAAGATGCTAATTGTCACCAAGCTTCCATTATCTTGGGCTGCCAGCGTTGGGAGGCGGGTGCCTGGGTAAGTGGCAGACAATGAGCGCATACATAAATAAGTGGCACCATTTGCACTCTGTAGAATAGTAGAATAAGCCCTCGGCAATGGGGATGGAAGGCTTCCATGGGGAGGTTTTTTCCACTTCACATACTCTTCCATGAGCCAAGATAAAGGGAAACAGGCTTACACGTAACAGTGCAAGTGGAGTGATGGTCTCAGGCGCACGAGAACAGGTTAACCTGGAGAAGGGAGGAACGGTTGCTCAGACAGGAGGAGAAAGATCCTCCTGTTCCCCTGGCCACAGGGCCAGGCCCAGGTGCAGGGGCTCACACGCTTTCCCGGGTGAGGGTTTGGGCCCTTTCAGGAGCAGCGTGACCAGGGCATAGGACGCAGCTGCAGTCTGCAGAGTGCTAGCTTGGACGTTCTGCCAGATCTGTCGGATGGAGTTCTCCACCTCCTAGCCATGAACAGGGGACACACGTGCTGCCTGGCTCATTTAGGTCATGGGGAGTCAGAGGCGTGTGTGTGCTGTAATGATGTGGGGCTGTGGTGTTCAGGTATCAGGATGGTGTTGCATAAAAGCAGGCTCTTGATGCCTTTGGCAATGGCTCCACCTTGGTCCTGTGCATCAGGCTGAGGACAAAGCTGAGGATGCTTCCCCCAGAGCGCTCAGCACCGCTGTCTTCTCTGCTTCCTTGTAGGCTCTTGGATATCAGAGTTGATCCTCACCACCGTGTGGTCCAAGAGCAGCTGTCAGCCCGCCCAGCTGCAGTCCAGGCCAGCTGCCCGGCACCTGCCATTCGCACAGTGTGCTGGGAATGGTTTCCATCCAGAGCCTGCTTGGGAGCCAGGAGCTGGAGCCTGGCCTGCATCCACTTCTTGATGGAAACCGTGGGATCAGGGGAGCCAGAGTTGGAACCCAAGTATTGCCTGCTTCCGGTGAATGGGTAGGATGGCTTATTGCTGTCCTGTGTCACTTATATCTCAGCTCTGGTGATGCCGTTGGACTTGGAGAAGGCACATGGGATTCAGACTGGGGCAGCTGCTTGGGGACAAGGGGACATTCTTCCTTCCCCGTTTGATCTTCCTAGGTGTGGGAAGGGCAGCCACCCCCAGCTTCCTTTATTAGGGCTCTGCCTACGTCAGCAGATTTTCCTCTCCAGGAGGCGGCATGTGACTGTCAGTATGTGTGTGTCCACACATATCCAGCTCTGCCCCTGCCAGCCTCGCCTACCTCCACTGGCTGCCCGTGACCACCCTCCCGTGGGCCAGCTACTGCCCTCAGCGTCTGCTGTCTCCTCCATGCCAAAGGGGCTGGAAGGGAAGTCAGCCTTGGAAATTCCTACCTCTTTGCTCTCTTCTAGAATGTGTGTTTGCCAGCATGTCACAGGATGCAAGAGCTGGGCATACAAGATCAGATGGTTTGGCAAGCCTTGAGGGATGACTCATAGCAACAACTTAGCCGGGCAGCCCAGGCTGTCCCGAGGCATTGGGCCACCCAGGCTGTCCCTTTGGGCTCATTGAGACCAAGTCTCTGACTCCTACAGGAACCGTTTGGAGCTTCTGCAGTTGTTCAGGCTCCTCCACCACCCAGGCTCCTCCGCCACTTGCTGCTGCTTCATTCAGGCCCAGGGTAGAAGCCCAGGTATAGGGGACCTAGCTCCCCACCTGCTGAAGGCGACTGACAGGGGGAACCCACCTTGAGGGACTCCACTCCTCCCTCCCCAGAGGGTCCAGGAGCTGCCCTTTCGTTGACCAGCTGGGCCAACACTCCTCTGCGGTCCCCCACCATGATGTACGGCTGTAGGATGATGCTGTGGTCCAGGTGAGGGAGGCACGTGTCTTTGAGCTCATAATGGGCAGGGCTGTATTCGTTGTCTTTTTGCCACAGTCTGGCTCCGCCTGATGGCAGGGACAAGGCTCCTGTTTTGTTCCTGTAGCCAGGAAAGCTAGGACAGCTGCTGTGGTGTCTATGGAAAGGAGGAAGGGAGGAGAGAATGTCCTTGGACACATTCAGAAGGAGCCACTGGATAAAGACCAGACAGGGGACATGATGGGAAGGGAGGAGGAGGACCCCGTGCTGAGTGACGATCCACAGCCAGCTCCTTCCTGGGCTCGGAGCCTTGCGTGTGATTTCATGGAATCCTCCCCATCACCCCGGGTGGGAGGTGTTCATCTCAGGTCGGGCAGACTTTGAGACGAGGATGTGTGTGACAATGGTTTATTAAGGAGTAATCCTAGGGGAATTCTTAAAAAAAAGACAGCGGGGGTGGGTACAGGAGAGGACGTGGAGCAGAGAACAGAAAGAAGCCAAGTGAGGTAATGTTGGCTCCATTCTGCAGAGGAAGACAGATGAAATCACACCAGGGGACAAGTCCTGCAGGGAACAAGGCAGCAGGGGTCTGTCACTGGGGTGCCCAAGGCCCTTGGGTAGGGCTGTACATTCCCTGGGCACCGTGAGTGCCAGTCCAGATTCCGCAGGTAGAGTGGAAGACGTTTGTGGCGAGGAGTGAACACACGCAGGGAGCCCCTGGGCTTTAGATTCCCTCCCGGCTCCGAGGGGAACGTGGGCAGAGCGTCCTCAGCACTGCTGGTTCTCAAATAAACTCTTCCTGGGCATGGAGGCTGCAGCTCCAACAACAAAGCAGCTCCCCCAGATCGGGACTCGAACGTACCCTGCCTGCCAGGACTCCTCCTTACCGCACTTGCTCTGCATAGAGGAGGACCCTCCTCCACCTCCACCTGCTGCAGCCATAGCTGGGAGGGAGAGGGGAAAGGGCAGCACTTAGAAGGGGAAACAGTGGCTCTGGCAGGACCCTGCCCCCTGGGCTGTGCGCCTTTAGGGCTCTACCCACGGAGCGGGCAGCTCTCCAGTGATGGCAGGAGGGAGCAGGCAGTGTTTTTGCTAATTGTGCAGTAGCTTCACTGTCTGGCCATCCATCCCAGCCTCCGTGTGAGTGAGTTGCACCCTCTGGAAAAGGCTTCAGCCACAGTATTTATCTCCACGTGGGGAAAAGAGGCTTAACAAATTAGCTGATGTTTAATTGGTGAGAGAATGTAGGACAGGAAAGTTGGCCACTGGACCTGCGGGGTTTTCTGACCAATTCTCCCTGCCGACAGCTTCCTGCGCTTGAGTCCGATAGCGGGTGGCAAGGCTCCTGGGGCAGCTGGTGCTCCCACCTACTCCCTGGGGTCTCCCAGCCACTGAGGCAGATCCTCTGCAGTGCTGCTCTGCACAGGAACAAGCAGAGGCCCTGTCACCTGCACAGGTGTACGTGCCCCTGCACATTGGCGTTCTGCTGTCAGGGTTGGAGCTTTGAGACAATGCAGCATTTCAGGGACATCACCTACATGGCTGTTTGCAGGCAGTGGAGCCTGGAGCTCTGCATTTTCCCACATTCCGTGGGCTTGAGAGTGAGAGTCAGGGCTGTGGGGTGCCCGTGCATGACCGAGTGTCACCCCCTGCTGTGCTGTTCCAGCACTTTCCTTGGCACTTCATTTGTTTGCAAACACCCAGGCACATCCTGTGATGGGACCTGGAGTCATGGGAGGCAGCCCCTTCTATCTTGAGCTACTTAGAAGCAATGAGTTGCTACCTCCCTCCCTGTTTCTAAATCTACTTGCAGAGGCTGCAGGAGCAGCTCCAGGGTCTCTTGCACATGACAGTTCTTCACGTGTTGAAAGATGCCCACGCTGTCCTGGCCTTCTGGTCATGAGTTTACACTGCCCCACTGTATGACCCAGCCCCACTGTGCGATGTGCTCCATCTTTGGTCATACGCCAGGGTGTTGCTCTCTCACTGCATTTCCCCATCTGCCCCTCTGCTACTGGGAATCAAGTGCAGGGCTCTGTGTCCAGCCTCATGAAGCAGCATCTCTTGAGACTCAGCGTTCTAGTCTTCTGAGATGTTAGGATGTCCTCTGGGCTCTGGAGCAGGTGTCAACTTGATTAGGGTGCCACCATTGTCCTCCACGTAGGCATTCAGGGAATACCCATCTGCCGGGGACTGGGGTGAGCCAGAGCTCAGCGGAGGGTTATCAGACCAGCCATCTCCACTTCTCTTTCTTCACCTCCTCTCCAGGAACTCGGGGGTCTGAACAGATCCGTGAAAGGCTGTGTGTTGGGAGCAGAGGGCTGTGGGCTGGGAGGCCAGGGTCCTGTCCTAGCTGCCTCTGCTCCACCTGACTGAGGGTTTCTCCAGATCCACTGGCTCTTGAGTAGCTGCAGATTCCAACAGGGCTTTGGTTTACTGGCTTTGTACAATGGGGACACAGAGTGTCTTTGGGACGTGACTCCATGGCATGTCCAGGTGCACAGCTTGGCATCTCTCAGGGCCAATTTTCTTCCAGGTGCAGGAGAAGGCACCTGGAGCCTCTCTCTAAGATAGGAGAAGGAGAGGCCAACATGCCAGCATGTCTCATTTATCGCAGCAAGATAGGATCCCCAGGGCAAGGCTTGGGAAAAGAAGGTAGTGAGGGTGCTGGTGTTGGTAGGACTCCCAGGATGCAAGGTTGCAAATGAGCAAGTAGAATGGCAGGGCTGGAATCCACAAAGGAATATGGGACAGCAACTTCCTGTCTGCTTCCTGGGAAGGCTGGGGACCAGAGCATGGCTCTGTTCTCCATATTTGCCTCTTCCTGAGACCCAGGACATAAAAGGAATTGACAGGCATTGGCCAACAGCAGGGGACAGGTGTTGTCTGCATCTTACAAAGGAGCAAATGGAGACCACAGTGGTTCAATGCAGGTGCAGTCAAGGCAGCCCCCTCCAGTCCTGGCTTCTGACTCTGTTTGTCTAACCAGGTGCTAGCACCCTCTTGTTCACAGGGCTCAGCAGGGGCCCCTGTGCCTGCCCGTGGTGCTCTGTGGGGGCAGTCTGTAAAGCACCAGGGTTCTCAGGCTCACCAGGTGTGTCCATGTGCTCTGTTCCCATGCACTCTCATCTTTGCCAGCAAAGCTGTCTGTCTGATGTGGAGGTTGTTCTGCCACAGAACCCCGTGCAGTGCAGGGTGCGCATCTGGGGGCTTCTCTCAGCATGGCTGGTGCCAGCTCTGTCACCTCTGCCCCTCCTTCTTTGAGAAAAAGCCAGATCCCTGTGTATTGATGAGGAAGGACATTCTGGATATGCTGATCTGTAAAAACAAACAAACAAACAAACAAACAAAGGAGTGTTCTGACCTAATGTATATTTTATAACCTGATTTTTTTACTTTTTATTTTTCTTTATTTTTTAAAGATTTATTTTGCTTAGTTGAAAGGCAGAGTCACAGAAAGGAAAGGGGGGGGTGGCTGGGAGAGGTCTCCCATCTGCTGGTTCACTCTTCAAATGGCTGCAGTGTCCAGGGCTGGGCCAGACTGAAGTCAGGAGCCAGGAGCTTCCTCCAGGTGTCCCATGTGAGTGCAGGGGCCCATGCCTTTGGACCATCTGCTGCTTTCCCAGGTTCATCATCAGGGAGCTGGATTGGAAGTGGAGCAGCCAGGATTCGAACTGGTACCCGTATGGGATGCCCGCACAGGCAGCTTTACCTGCTACACCACAATGCTGGCCCCCAACCTAACTGAGCATTTATCTTAGCAGTTAAGGCGTCTACATCCCACATCAGAGTATCTGGGTTGAGTTCCTGGCTCTGGCTCCTGACTTGTTTCCTGCTAATGTAGACCCTGGGACCCAGTAGTGATGGCTCAAGTGATCAGATTCCTGTCACGCACATGGCAACTTGGATTGGGTTCCTAGCTCCTGGCTCTGACCTCAGCCCAACCCCAGCCATTGTGGACACTTGAGGAGTAAACTAGCATTTGGGAGCTCTGTCGGTCAGTCTGTCTGTGTTTCTGTCCCTCAAACAAAGAACCCCACAGCTGTCTGATGAGCACTTGCAGACTTGACTGTGAAACGTTTTGGAACGGCAGACAGACAACCTTCAGGACATGAATTTGGAGGGATAGGTGGGGGCAATCTCACTACTTTGGTATTTTCTTAAATGAGGAAGGATTGTGGAATGATTTTGAGCATTCTTATTGTTCTGTATTTTTCCCAATAAAGAGTAATAAGAATTACATTACAAAAATACCAAAACAAAGAAATGGAGCGAAGAAGACTACAATCCTAGAGCCTCTCTGAGGTCCGTAGATGCCTGGTGCAGTCCCAGGTGGTCAGCAGGCACTAGGCACGTGCTCGCTGTGAGCATCCTTACAGAATGTGCTGGAAAACCCTTTGTCCTTCCCAGCTCCTCCGCTCTGCTGGTTTTTCAGCCAAGGGAGGGAAAAAAGCTCTCCTAGACAATTTCACGAAACATAGCAAGTAGCTGGTTCTTCTCTGCCTTGGCCTCCGCTCCCTTCAACTTCTCAGCTCCATTTGCCAAACACCTGCTACGGGATGGTGGTGGCGTGAGGTCCTGGGATACAGCAGTGGACACAGACCTCTGGCCTCCAACCAGATGGAGTCCCCAGCCTGGACAGGAGATAGATGGAAAGCAAGAACACTGGTAACTGCTCTTTGTGGCTCAGCTGCTCTAAGAAAGAGAACAAAGCACTCTAGGAGAGAGTGATAGAACGGGGTCACTGCCCAGGGGCTAAGAAGAGCCCAGTTCTTGGGGGCCGGAAGAGTAGAGGGCAGCTCAGTGTTGCTTGGCACCAGCAGATGAGCTGCCATCAACGTCTCCTTCCAGCATCCCAGTTCCACAGCCTTGGGCAGTGATGGGATCCATCGCAAGGCATCCCTGTGCAAAAGTGTTTGCTGATATCTTTAGGGAAGGGAGGTGTGCCCACACCTCCGGCCTGCGATGCCAGCAGGGCCTAGGGCTTCTGACCTTGCTCCAGGCTGGTGCACAGAGCGAGGACGCACAATGGGTAATCAGTTATCTGTGTTCAGATGAGAGCTCATGTGGCTAAGGCAGCCAGAGCGGGCTCCAGGGGGATGGCATGTTTTGTGAAGAGAAAATTCTGCAGGAATAGTGTTTACAAACGCCGTCTTGGCAGTCACCCTGCGTGTGTGCTGGCTTCTGGCTGGCTTCTGTTCATGTCCGTTCTCTCTCTCTCTGCAGGCTGTGGAGACCAACTTGGCTTCCAAGGACAGCCACTGGGTCTTTGTGAATGAGGTAAGAGCCCCGGAACGGTGAGGGACGTGGCCTGGGCTGACACCCCGTCTCTCGGGAGACCTCCAAGCAGTCTTTTCATTTCCAGTCCTGACTTGGGGGGCTGGAGCGAACTGCGGGGCTCCACTCTGCCAAGGCACAAGGTCAGAGGATTGCACTTGACCTGCACAGATGCTGACGTAGAGGAGGTGGGAGCCAGGGAAAGAATCCAGACCTGAGTCCACCAGGAAGTCGAGAAACAAAGAGAAGTAGAGTCGGGTATTGGACGTGCAGCAGGGGCTGGCTGCAGAGGTGAGGCTCAGCTAGAGCAGGGGGCTGGGGCACAGGGCCAGGGAATGAGGAGGGAATGGAAGGTGCTGAGGCTGTGTGGGAGTGTAAGCAGGAGTGCAGACTGTGTGCGTGTGTCTGGGTGTGAAAAAATGTGAATATGTGGTAAGTATGTATGTGAGAGTGTGTGTGTGTGAACTGTGTGTATATGAGGGCGCAGGGTGTGAGTGTGGGTGTGTATGTGTGTGAGTTGTATGTGTGTATGTATGACTTGTATGTACAGGTGCATATATGAGTGTGTGTATGTATGAGTGGAGGTGCATGTGAGTGATGTGTGTGAGCATGTGTGTGCAGCCAGTAAGAGTGGAGATCAGAGCTCCCATTTAGAGGAGAATGAAGAGATCTCTCCCATGACTGGCCATCCCACTGGCTTGACCCCTGGGAGGAATGGGGATGCAGGGAGTCACTGGGCCTGGTCTGTTCTTTGTTAACTGCACCTGCGCAAGCCCTGGCTTGCCCCATGCTGCAGGCATTGTCCTGGTGTTGCGGGGTTCTGCACCACATGTCTTTGCTTTCCTGAGGAACCCACTCTGCCCATATGTCCATGGAGGAGGCACCACCTCGGGCCTCCTGTGCCTCTGTCCCCTGTGAGCCTTTAACGGAGAGCTGATTTGGTTTGTGCCTTCAGCTGCTCCTGAATTAGCGGATCAATTTCCAATGGTTTCATCCTGGAAGATTCAGTTTATTAGGTAGTAATTTCTTCCTTTATGGTGTGTGTTTCCTCATTAGCCCGGTGCTAATATGGTGGAAGCTGTTTGTTTTTGGGGGGGGTGGCTATTGTTAATAATTGCGTAGGTGGTGTGGCAGAGTAGCTCCTCGCAAGGTCCACCTCTCTCGTGATTTTCCTGCGCGATTTCCCACCTCTGGAGCTGGCCAGCAGCAGACATGCGCAGTGGCTGTCTCTGGCCGTGGCAGTGGAGGGGTTGGGCTGGTAATTAGGCGAAGGGGCGTGACTGCCGCCTCCCTCTTTGCAGAGCCTGCACGAGCCCTCCTTGATCCTGGGGAAGTTTTGATTCTGTGTGCTGTGCAGGCCTCTCCACGGGTTCTTCAAAGCCAGCTTTCCTTTGTTCCAGAGAAAGGGAGCCTTCCGTGTGCCCTGAAGTCAGGTGTCTGGTGCCGGCTCCGCTCCTCTGATCACTCTCCAGGTTGAGCAGCCGTTGTCTCTCCCTTGCCAGTCTTCAGATGTGCGCTCTAGTGGTTTTACGTTTTCCTTTTCCTGCCCAGCCCCCCTGGAGCCCTCTGTTTGCTTCTCCTGACTCGACTCCCAGTGTGAGGCATCTTTAGGGTGTTCTGTGCACATCCATCGGCACTACAGCAATCCCTGATGGCCAGAGAGAGTCAGGAGTCCACCTGTCAGAGCCACGAGGAAACAGCCTCACCCAAGAGCATGGTGGTGCACCCCCGCCCCCATCCCCCCATGGCCAGCCAGGCGGTGCTCACTGACCTGTGAGCTTCTTCAAATGTGAGGAAGTCTCAAGAAACCCTGGTCTCCTTCTTAGGCTTCCTTCCGTGTAAGGAGGCTCTGCTCCTGGGAAGGCAAGGGATAATGGCTAACAATTTTGACCTCCTATCATGTTCCAGTTACTATCCACAGCTATTATCAACCCCATTTTACAGATGGGAAAATGGAGGTCCCCTTTCCCAGGGTCACACAGCTGTGAAATGGTGCATCTGGGATTCTCTGGGAAGACTCTTCTCTAAAGCCCTTCCTTTGCAGTGATGGGACCGTGCACTTGACCTTGGCAAAGATCCTGAGCTCATTGTCAGTGTCTGAGTAAAGGCAGTCTGTAGGACTCAGGCATGCACACTATCAAGGACACTCTTGAGCTGCCCGGCTCATGGACATTCCCTGGAAGTCTGTAATCCAAAGGCTGGATTTGAAAGGCAGAGTTACAGAGAGAAAGACAGAAAGAGAGATTGATCTTCCATACTCTGGCTGCAGTGGCCAGAGCTGGGCTGGCTGAAGCCAGGAGCCTGGAGCCTCCTGTGAGTCTCCCACATGGGTGGCTGGAGCCCAAGGATCTGGGCCATCCTCTGTTGCTTTCCCTGGCACATTAGCATGGAGCTGGATTGGAAGTTGAGCAGCCAGGACCTAAACCAGTGCCCATATGGGAAGCTGGCACTGCAGATTTGGGCTTTAACCTGCTACACCACGGCGTGGGCTCCTCTTGTGAAGTTTTGACTCATGACACTCAGTGTAGACTCTGGTTAATGGGGGAGGTGTTCTCTGGGTTATGTGTGGGCTTAGCCTTGGGAGCCAGCCATATTCAAAAGCACTATTTCCTGTTACAGCATAGCCCCATGGAAAATAGAAGCCCTGGAGAGGGATTTGGCCTAGTGGTTAAGACACCAGTTAAGTTGCCTGCATCTCTTGGGAAATGCTCTGGTGGTGCAGTGGGTTAAGCCACCGCTTGCAATGCCAGCATCCCATATTGGAGTGACAATTTGAGTCCTGGCTGCCCTGCTTCCAATCCAGCTCCCTGCTAATGTGTCTGGGAAAGCAGAGAAAGATGGTTCAGTACTTGGGCCCTGGCCACCCATGTCAGAGACCTAAATGGAGTTCCTGGTTCCTGGCTTTAGGTGGGCCCAATCCTGGCTGTTGCAGCCATTTGGGAAGCAAATCATAGATGGATGATCTGTTCCTCTCTCTGCCTTTCAAATAAATGAATTTTTTTATTTTTATTTTTTTAAAAACTTATTTATTTATTTGAAAGTCAGAGTTACACGGAGAGAGGAGAGGCAGAGAGAGAGAGAGAGAGAGGTCCTCCACCTGATGGTTCACTCCCCAATTGGCCACAACAGCCGGAGCTGCGCCAATCCAAAGCCAGGAGCCAGGAGCTTCTTCCGGGTCTCCCAAGTGGGTGCAGGGGCCCAAAGACTTGGGCCATCTTCTCCTGCCTTCCCAGGCCATAGCAGAGAGCTGGATCAGAAGTGGAGCAGCTGGGACTCAAACTGGCGCCCATATGGGATGCTGGCACTTCAGGCCAGGGCATTAACCCACTGCACCACAGCGCCGGCCTCTAAATGAATCTTTTTAAAAAGATACCCTCATCCTCCATCCTAGTGGCCAGGTTCATATCCCAGCTCTGCTCCAGTTCCAGTTTCGTGCTCAAGTGCATCCTTGGAGGCAGCAGAGGGTGGCTCATGTAATTGGATTTCTGCCACCCAGATGCAAGACCTGGATTGAATTCTGACTCCTAGCTTCAGCCCCTTGGCCGTTTGAGGCATTTGGGGAAGGAACCAGTGGATGGGAGCTCCTTCTCTTTCTCTGTTTCTTCTCTACCTCTCAAATAAATAAGCAAACATATTTAAAAATCCACCAAAAGTCCTGTTATCATTACAGCATTAGGCTCTTCTTGCTCTGTAAGGCTTTTCAGCCGTCCACATATAGAGCCACAGACAAAGCGTGTCCAGGTACCATTTTGTCATATACCATGACTAGGGATAGGATAAGGCCAAATAAAATGATGTCAAGGACATGCATTGGATGGAGGCTCCCTGTGCACCAGGATCTCCAGGACACAACTGCTGCACCAAGTCCGGGTCTTCCTGTTTCTGGAAACTGCCCCCCACTCGCCTGCAGGAAGTCCCACCCCTCATAAGAGCTCAGACCTCCAGCTCTGCCTCCCCCCACCTAACACTTTTTTGTTTTTGGACTTCAGCTGTTCCCCTCCTCCCCTCATTCCTTCCAGGGTCTGTCCTCTAGTTTCTTCCTGTATATTTGACTTTGTGTGTGTGTGTGTGTGTGTTTCTGGATTCAAGATAAACACTCAAGGGCACAAGTTTTGTTTGCTTTAAGCACCGGTTTTCCTAAAATGCCTGCCCCCTCACCGACGAGTACTGGTGTTGCATATCACAGAGACCTGTTTTATTTGGAGGAGAGGTAATTGGATGCAGAGGACGACTTGTGAGTCTGGGAGAATCCCTGACAGGTTTTGCAGGTCTGTGGCTTCCACTGTGGCGACACTGGCAAACAGATGCATTTTGGGATATAAACTGTGTTTTCATGGGTTGCTTAAATTACAGGATACCATGGAGTTGGGTGGGGGATTCAAAAATTCTTGTGGAAAGCATTAGTCAAGCCGGCTACTAGGCTGTGAGTCCCCTAAGGACAAGTTCAAAGCCACTACATCACCAACTCCTCAATGCCTGTGAAAACAAGAGATGCTTATAAGGTTTGGTTGAAGGCAGGTCGATGTACATGACATGGAACAAATTGCATTGATGTGCGCTTGCCAGTCTGCCTCAGAGAAGAGACAAAGGTAGCAATTAAGACCTGAGCCTGAGACATGGAAGGGCCACTCTCAATGGCTTATTAGAGGACTCAGGTTCAAGGCCAGGGAGACCTGACTCGCTT
Source organism: Lepus europaeus (assembly GCF_033115175.1). NCBI lineage: Eukaryota > Metazoa > Chordata > Mammalia > Lagomorpha > Leporidae > Lepus > Lepus europaeus. Next base: position 75,723,963 of record NC_084843.1, on the reverse strand, counting down.
CCAGAATCTCTTGACCAACTGGGGTACAGTGCTGTTCTCCACATGACATTGGGAGATGCCAGCTGAGTCGGTCATCCCCAGTGACTCGGAGACATCCTTAGTGTTGAGTGGAGTCTGCACACAGAGGACAATGCCCTGCTCTAGAAGCTCATCATCTGGCCTGTTGGGGACTTTCTGCTGGAAACTCTCACATGGGATATGCGAAAGGACTATCCAGCTTCCTGAAGAACCGACTGCAATGCGGACTTGAAGCACTGTGCTTGCTCTGGGCTGCTCTCATGGCTAGACTAAGTCCTGCAGACGTGGAGCCACAGCACATGTTGGTGGAAGTGGTTGAAGATGCTCTATAGGCAATGGAGGAGCACACATACAGCCTCTGCATTTGGGTTTTCTCAGGGAGTGAGGCTTTGTGTGCTGGCCAGTGGGTCAGCTGGGGCCAGACAGGAGGCGGCATCTCAGGAGGGAGGAAGCATAATGGGCAGGCCCTCAGCAGCCCTCCCCAATGGCCAGCATACGTCCACGCCTCCCATGTCCCATATCCATGACCTTGCCCTTGAGCCCAAGACCCAGAGACCCAACTGCATTCTTTTCTTAAAACTCTTTCTTTAATTTATTTTAAAGGCAGAGATGAGAGAATGAATTTCCCATCTGCTGGCTGTCTCCTCAAATGCTTGCAACATCTCAGGTTGGGCCAGGCTGAAGCCAGGAGCCAGGAACTCAGTCTGGTTCTCCCACATGGGTGATGGGGACTCAGTTGCTTGTACTTCCCAGAAGGAAGCTGAACTGGGGAGTGGAGCTGGGACTTGAACTCAGAAACCCAGATATGGGATGTGGACATCATAAGCACCATCTTATCTGCTGCAATAAATGCTCACCCTCCCCAACTATATTCTTTCTATTTTTTAGAGATTTGTTTATTTATTTGAAAACAGAGAGAGAAAGAGAGAGAGAAACCTTCCATCTGCTGATTGAGTCTCCAAAAGCCCACAACAGCCAGGTGGGTGAGGCTGAAGCCAGGAGCCAGGAACTCCATCCAGATCTCCCACAGAGGTGGCAGGGACCCAAGTCCTTGAGCCATTCTCTGCTACCTCTCCAGGCCCATTAGCAGGGAGCCGAGTCAGAAGCAGAGCAGCCTGGCCTCCAACCAGCACTGCTGTTGCAGGTGATGGCTTAACCACTGTGGCATAACCTTGGGCTCCCCAGTTGCTAGGAAACCCCTTTGCCACCCCAAGCTCAGGGCACCTCTCTCTGGACCCACTCCCCACCTGGCTCCCAGCCAGTGCTCCTGGTCTCAGAGACCACTGCCCTCATGCTGTGGTTGACACTCCAGCCAGTGGAGAAGAGCCCATCTCAGCCCCCCTGAAGGAGCCTGGCTCCACTTACCACCCTCCTGTCCGTCTTCCCCTCCCACTCGCTGTCTCATGGTGCATCCCTGTGAGTGCATCAGTGACTTCTTGTTTCCCATATTTGTTTTCTTCTCCTGGCTCTGCGCTTTGGCCATGACCTTCTTCCACCTGTTTACCTTTCCGAAATCTCAGGTTGTCCGGCACCTCCCTGGCCTGCAGGTTTCTGTTAAACACTGTCTGCCGAGAGGACCTCATGGGTTTCCCCTGTAGGGCTGCTCTCTTGCAGTCCTGTGCTCCCCACCCCAGCTCTGCGGGACTGTGTGCACCTAACTCCCTGGACAGCCTGTAAGGGAGGGCCTGCCTCTCCTTTCTGGTAGACTCTCTGATCTCCAGAACATACAACACTGGGAGCTTGCAAGTTTGAACTTGCACTACTGCTGTCTGTCTCTTGCTTCCCCTACCTAGACTCTGCTGGTCTAATGTCGTACATGTGCAGGAAGATGAACTTCTCAGTTCCTCATGGACTAAGAAAGCCATGATCTGCTCCACAAGCTACAGATGTCAGAACCCTTGTTTCATTGCTCTCTGTTTTCCTGCACGTCCCAAGGGCACCAGTTCTTTCTTGGTGACACATGCACATTCCCCTTAGTCTTGCACCCGCATAGGGGTGATATAGTGGCCTGAGAGACACTGATCAGAAGTCCCCAAATTATACCTGGGGAATGTGTGTCCTGCTGGTTTGTAGGTTCTTTGTGGAAAATCAGTCTATGATCAGGTAGAGTGAGACATGGGGGTCTTCTGCTGGTGGCTTTGAGTTCCAGTGCCTATGATGCCTTTCCAAGGAGGAGGTAGTGGTCACCATTGGTCATGTGTGTGTGCTTTCCCCACACACTCCAGAGCCTTTTGTCTTTGGGTGCTCAACTCCACCCTGCAGTAGGTGGCAGGATGGGAAAGTCCCAGAGAGCCTCTCGTCACATGCAGCTGTTCCGTGTCATGTCCTGGGAGACACCCTAAGGGCACGTCATCAACCTGTTCTACCTCTTTGGCTCCTCCTGCACAGAAGGCTCCCTTGGTCTTGCCCTGCAGGCCACACCCCCACCTTAACACCTCCATGCTTAGTCATCAATAACTACTTCCTGAAGATCCTCCAGGGTACAGAGCCAGCTTCTGCTCTCTCAACAGACCTGAGTCAACCTTCCCTAGTTCAGAGCATCCTCTGAGTTAAACAGAGGACAAATGGGATTAGGTCCCTCATAGACAAAGCAGGGTAGGAGACGCTACCACTCTTATTGAGGAAAACAAGGGAAAGACCATGGTCTTAGGCTGGATCTCAAGGCTTGCAGACATCTCTGTTTGGGACACAGAGAAACAGAGGGAGGGAGGAGATTTAATTGTTTTCTTCCTTTCATTTCAAAGATCCTAATTCCACTGGAATATTAAGTCCCTGTACCATTTAGTGGCTTCAAATTTAATTTAGTACCACTCAAAAGCAATTAGGTTTATTGTAGTCTGTTCATTTGTGTCTCTCCCTAGCTTCACTTCTCAACCACTGCTGTAGCCCCAGCTCAGAACCCACAAACGGAGAACAAAAATTACCCTTTATTAGGCATTGGTGGAATCAGGTGCCGTCTTTGAATCACCACGATCTTTTTTTTTTTTTTTAATTTTAAAAGTAATAGCTTTTTGAGGTTTAGTTGACATACAGCAAGTGTGCATACAAAAAAGTACAACTTGTTCTGTTTGGCATATGTAGGCATCCAGGAAACCGAACCAAAATGCAGATACTGAACATGATTCATGACCCAATGGGGTCCTTGTACCACTTGGCAATCCCACCCTTCTCTGCCACTTGCTAGGAAAACTCATCTATTTCTGGTACCATATATTGTTTGCATTTTCTAGAGTTTTATATTAATGGACTCAAATAACACATACCCTTTTCCCTTTTTTTGGTATGGCATACTTCACTTCAGGGTAACTATTTTGAGATTCTGTTGCAATGTATAGTGCTAGTTACTTCCTGTTACTAATGGGGAGTGTTCAGTTACTTGGATGGTATACAGTTGGGTGATCCAGTCACCTGCTGATGGACATTTGGATTGCTCTAGATTTTTGGCTTTTATAAATAAAGCTGCTGGGAACCTTCGTGTGTCAGTCTCTATATGGAAATTTGCTTTCATTTTTCTGGGGATGTCTGTACACAGTGTAGTCTCTGTTTTAAGTTTTTAAGAAACCATGAAGTGGATGAGAGCGCTAAGCTGCTCCACATCTTCTCCAGTGCTAGGTATGGGCATTCTTTTTGACATTCAGCGTCATAGTCTGGTGAATAATGATACTGAGCATCTATCCATGAGTTTATTTGCTATCTTTATCTATGTATCTTCTTCAGTGAATTGTCTGCTTAAATATTTTGCTCGTTTTATTGGATTAATTGCTTTCTTAGTGTTGAGTTTTGAAAGTTTTTTATAAATCCAGGATACAAGTTTTTGTTTTAAAAAAGATTATTAAATTTATTATTTATGCAGAGTGACATGGATGGGGGTGGGGAGAATGAGAGATGTCAGCCTACTGGTTTACTCCCCCATGGCTGCTATAGCCAGGACTGTGCCAGTGTGAAACCAGGAGCCAAGAACTCCATCTGGGTCTCCCAGGTGGGTGGCAGGGACTCAAGTACCCACTCCAAGATGAGATCAGGGCATCACAAGCTATGGCCCAACCCACTGCACTACAATGCGCACCCCAAGGATGTAAGTTCTTTATCCAGTATGTACTTCACAAATATTCTTTTCCAATTTTTGCTGGTAGTTTTATTCTAAAATTGTCCTTCGAAGAGCAGACTTCTATTTTAAATCATATTTATTTTTAGATGGAACAATTTTTAACATTTCATATGCACATATTATATACATACATGTACACGCTGTTTTTCTTGAAAGCACTTATTAATATCATATAATGTGGGATTTGGATGAAGTCCAATTAATTTTCTCCTTTTATTGATTATGCTTTTAGTGTAATATTTAGAACACATCTGAACTTTCTGTACTCTCAGTGATCTTATTTTCTTTCTATTTTAGTGCCAATCCCACACTCTTTTGACTCCTCTATCTTTATAATAAGATTTGAAATGAGATTTTGTTAGCTGCCCATTTTGTTTTTGATTTTTCAAGTTGTTTTGGCTGTCTTAGGTCCTTGGGATTTTCATATGAATTTTAGAATCAGCTTGTCAATGTCTACAGAAATGCTGACTGGAATCTTATTTGGAATTCAATTGAATCTACAGTCCAGCATGGGGAAGACTGACATGCTGACAGTATTGAGTCTTCTCACTCACAAACGAGGTGTACCACTGTAATTCTTTAGGTTTTCTTTAGTTTATTTCAACAATAGTCCATCATTTTCACTGTTCAGACCCTTCACATCTTTTTTGATTTATTCTTCAGTATTTTGTGTGGTGGAGGCTATTGTAAATGGTATTTTAAAAAAAATTTCAGTGTCCAGTTGTTCAAGGATACCTTGTTGATATATGATTGATTTTTGTGTAATGATCTTGTATCCTGGAAACTGGCTAAACCACTTGCTAATCTTGTAGGATTTGTTTATTTATTTGTAGACTCCATGAGACTTTCCACATTGACTGTATTTGAGAGTATGACAGTTCTACCGCTTCCTCTCCATCAGGAAACTTTTGATTCTTATTCTTGATTAGTACTTTCAGTACATCACTGAATATAAGGGACAAAAGCTCTTGTTGCTGGTATTTGGGACGGACACACCCTGTGTTTCACTATTAAGTGTCAGAGTAGTTGTAAGTTGTTTATAGACACCTTGTATCAGACTGGAAGATTTCCCTTTTATTTCTACTTTAGTGAGAGATATATTTTTTTATCATCAGGAATTGAGGTTGGAGACTATCTAATGTTTTTTCTGCACCTACTAAGATGACCACCTGGCTTTTCTTTATTCAATTTGCTAATTTTATGAGTTACATTGTTTGATTTTTAACGTTAACCCAACCGGGCATCCTTGGAATAAAACCTACTTGTCATTTTTTTCTTTGTCTATATTGTTTCATTTGATTTGCTGATGGTTTGATTAGACTTTTCCTCCTATGTTCACAAGGGATATTGGTCCCCACTCCCCCTACCCTTCTCGTGTTTTTCCTTGGCTTTGGTTTTGGTACAATGCTGGCCTCAATAAACAAAATAATGAATAAGTTGGGAAATATTCTCTCCTTGTAAGATACTGGAAGAATATTTTTTTTGTAGAATTGCTTTATCAAGTGTTTGTTAGAATTCACCAATGAAGCCACCTGGGCCTAGATGATTTTTTTGTTATGTATGTGTAGTGATGATTTAACTACAAATTAAATTTATTTAGAGTACACAGAACTATTTTTTCTTGAGTGGGTTTTTGTACTTTGTGTCTGTCAAGGAATCTTTCCTCTCATCTAAGAGGTCAAATTTATAGATGAGTTTATGATATTCCCTTTTGTTTATTATTTTTATCAATTTTTTATTTTTTAATTTTAATTCTTAATTAGTTTTTTAAGATTCAGTGTACTTTGTAGATACGACTCTAAGAACATAATGATATACCTATCCTTCTAATACTTACTTGTTGAAGCCATATGTAGATGATCTCCCACTCATTCCTGGTACTCCTAACTTGTGTCTTTTTATTTTTTCCTGATCAAGCCAATAAGAAATGTGTTGGTGTTACTGATTTCAAGACACCAGTTTTTCATTTCATTGATTTTCTCTGTTATTTTTCTGTTTCTTTTTGTATTGCTTCCTGGTTTTTCTCTTCACTACTCCTTTCTTTCTGTTTAATTTAGCTTTAATTTTGTGTCTTTTTAAAAAATATTTTATTTATTTATTTGGGAGGTAGAGTTACAGACAGTGAGAGAGGGACAGAGAGAAATGTCTTCTTTCTGTTGGTTCACTGCCCAAATGCGCTGATCCAAAGCCAGAACCTAGGAGCTACTTCCTGGTCTCCCACGCGGGTGCAGGGGTCCAAGCACTTCGGCCATCTTCTACTGCTTTCCCAGGCCACAGCAGAGAGCTGGATTGGAAGAGGAGCAGCTGGGACTAGAACTGGCGCCCATATGGGATGCCGACACTGCAGGCAGAGGATTAACCTACTGCATCATGGCGCAGGCCCTAATTTCGTGTCTCTCTTCACCTCCTTTGGGGGAAGCTGTGATGGCTAATGGTAGGCCCTTGCTTGTCTCCAGTGCTGTTCCCCATTCCGGGACTCAGTGGCATCCCATGCATTTTGATATGTGGTGTTAGTCAAAAATACTTTCTTTATGTTTTTTCCTGCTTTGACCCATGAGTCATTTAAAAGTGTCTTGTTTAATTTCCTAATACTGAGAGTTTTGCAGGGATGTTTTTGTTTCAGATTTCTAGTGTAATTCCTTTGTGGTCAGAGGATGGTTTTTCTATTACTGGAATCCTTTGCCTTTGTTGAGACTGATGTGTCTAATATCCTGACTTTCTTGGTAGATGTTTCATGTGTACTTGAAAAGGATGTGCAATCTATTACTGTGTGGAACATTCTAGAAATGAGAATTATGTCTTTTTAGTTGATAACGTTGTTTGTATCTTCTGGGTCCTGGATGATTTTGTGTCTACTTGTTCTATCAGTTATTGATAGAGGTGTATTAAAATATTCAGTTTTTTTTAACTTTTATTTAATGAATATAAATTTCCAATGTACAGCTTATGGATTACAATGGCTTCCCCCTCCCATAACTTCCCTCCCACCCGCAACCCTCCCCTCTCCTGCTCCCTCTCCCCTTCCATTCACAACAAGATTCATTTTCAATTCTCTTTATATACAGAAGATCAATTTAGTATACATTAAGTAAAGGTTTCAACAGTTTGCACCCACATAGAAACACAAAGCGAAACATACTGTTTGAGTACTAGTTATAGCATTAAATCACAATGTACAGCACATTAAGTACAGAGATCCCACATGAGGAGCAAGTGCACAGTGACTCCTGTTGTTGACCCAACAAATTGACACTCTAGTTTATGGCACCAGTAACCACCCTAGGCTGTCGTCATGAGTTGCCAAGGCTATGGAAGCCTTCCAAGTTCACCGACTCTGATCATATTTAGACAAGGTCATAAAAGACAGTGAGGATAGTAACCAATGATCCTAAGAGTGGCATTAACCAGGTCAGAACAATTATACAGCATTAAGTGGGGGAAGAGGACCATCAGTACACACAGGTTGGGAGTAGAGCCATTGGTGGTAGAGTAGAGGTTATGATTACGAAGGAATGAGGCCCAAGTGCACTAGATAGGGTCTAGAACAAAGGACAGAGTCATTATTAGATGTGCTAAGAAAGGTGCTGTCTAAGCTACAATTAAGTTTTCTGATTGAGAGGCAAATAGAACCTGACAGAAGGGGCTTGATAATAATCTGGTGGGCTTTAGGACTTGTAAATTCAGAGGCCCAGACCTACCTATCTCTTCACATGGGGTATATCCTAAGGGAGGTGTGAACCTCCTAGGGGAAGGCACTCTGTTGACTTTCATTACTTGGCTGGCCTGGGAGGAGAGCTGGCCACGTAAAGGCAGGTGGCATCTCTAACAAGAAATTTACAGTTCTGCCTGCAATGTTGCTGACCCTACTTGGCCGTCCCCTCAGCTGCAGTGGTCACTTTGGAAGTTGGGCTGAGTGAAGGGCTTTTCAGCTTAGAGCCAATAAGATCTGTGGCTCTGACCTGGGCATCCTTCGACTCCAGGGCAGGTCCATTTCCAGTGATCCAACTCTTGGCAGAGCTGCCAGGGCTCTTCACAAGTTGACTTCTGCTGAAGCCCAGGCTTACCACATTGAAAGCCACTGCAGTGGACTGGCCTGTTGGGTCTCCTTGAGGGCAGATCACTGTACAGATCAGCCATTAATAGGCCTGCCACCCATTGCTTCTGATGCCGAGCTTTCTTTTCCTCCTGGTTTGTGTTCAAGCAGACCAGAGGATGCAAGTCAAGGGAGTGCCCAAGTCCCATCTCTAATCTTCGGTGGCCTGAACTACAAGTCTATAGTTACAGGCATGTTCTGTAGTAATTTTTCTAAGGTAGACAATGCCCATGAGGAAAATTATATTCTCACTTCTCACTCAAAATCCAAAATATCTGGTTGAAATAAGATTCCTTAAAATCATGACATGCCATAGACCAAATTTGATCATTGTTACAAGGTGATTATTCAAATCTTTGAAAATAAGCACATATTTAAATAACCCATAGCTCTTAATAAAAATTCAGCTATTTTTGAACAATTAGAATTTAACAGACATCAAGAGAACCTAATAGATTACTTTAACACATTGCTTTAACAGAGAATCAGATTTTAATTCTATGTCAAAGAGAAATTGAGCTTCCTGTGATCTTTTGCTGTGAGGTTTCCTTCCTTTACCTTCTTTCATATTGATGATCATGTTTCTGTGTTTCTGTGTGTGACACATCTTTAAGCATCTTTTGCAGGGCAGGATGAGTGGCAACAAATTCTTTCAATTTCTGTTTGCTATGAGAAGTCTTAATTTCACCTTCATTCACAAATGAGAGCTTTGCAGGATATAATATTCTGGGCTGGCAGTTTTTCTCTCTTAGTATCTGGACTATGTCTCGCCATTCCCTTCTAGCTTGTAGGGTTTCTGATGAGAAGTCTGCTGTGAGTCTAATTGGAGATCCTCTGAGAGTAATCTGATGTTTCTCTCTTGCACATTTTAGAATCTTTTCTTTCTGTTTCACTGTGGTGAGTTTGATTACAACATGTCGTGGTGAGGATCTCTTTTGGTCATGTTTATTAGGGGTTCTATAAGCTTCCTGTACTAAGATGCCTCTGTCCTTCTCCAAACCTGGGAAATTTTCTGCTAGAATCTCACTGAAAAGGCCTTCTAATCCTTTCTCCCTCTCCATGCCTTCAGGAACTCCTAGAACCCGAATGTTAGTTTTTTTAATAGTATCCTGTAGATTCCCGACAATATTTTTTAGATTTCTAATTTCCTCTTCTTTTCTTTGGTTTGCCTGTTTCCTTTCCTGTTCTCTGTCTTCTAAGTCTGATATTCTCTCTTCTGCTTTGCCCATTCTGTTTTTAAGGCTCTCTAATGTGTTTGTCATTTGATCTATTGAGTTCTTCATTTCATTATGATTTCTTGTCACTATCACAGTTTCTTGTTCTACTAGTTGTTTCATTTCATTTTGATTCCTCCTTAATATTTCATTTTCATAAGAGAGATTTTCTATTTTGTCCATTAAGGATTTCTGTAGTTCAAGAATTTGTTTTTGAGAACTTCTTAATGTTCTTATCAATTTTTTGAGATCTGCTTCTTGCATTTCTTCTATCTCATCATCTTCATAATCTTGAATTGGGGTGTCTTCTTTGTTCTTGTTACTTCGGTTTTTGCGTTTGTTGTTTGGCATGTTGGAGATATTTGGTTTCTTCACTGTGGTGTTTTTTCTTATTATACTATGAGTCTAGATTAAGTGGACTGTCTGCTTTCGATGGAGCCTTAGAGGCTTGAGATGGGTGTGGCCTGGGAGCTCTGTTTGGTTCCTCAGGGTTGAGAGTGTGCCAAAGGTGACACTCCCAGGTTAGGCGTGATAAATCTCTCTTTCTTTCATTCTTTATTTTTTTGATTCAAAAGGGAAGTAATTCCACACAGCTGAACATAATTGGAGGTAGTTAGCAGGCGAATGATATACCCACAGGAGCCAGAGATCTGAAGCTCTTTCCCAAGGACCACACAGGGAATCTTTGCCGCCCTCGGTGTGGGCTCCAATTCTCCTGCAGTCTCCCACTGGGTTGCCAAGTTAGATCCTAATCTCCTGTTATTTCACCCCCCACCAGAGTCAGGTTTTCTGCTAGGCTCAGGGCCGGTGCAGACCTGAGGTTGCCCTGCTTATGACGTATGTCCAAAATGGCGCCTGCTCTTTGTCTTGCTCGCCTTTGAGAGGTGAGGAGAGAGAGAGAAACTTGTGTCCGTATTGGTCACTTTTTTTTCCCTCTTTCTCTTCTACTTAGCCTGGTGAACTTTTCCTCACGGAGTTTCAAGCCTCGTTTCCTCTAGTCTCCTCTTTCCGCTTTCCCGCTGGTGTCTCGGACTATTGAGGTTCAGCTCACCTCGCGTTCCAGCGCTGGTGTGTTGAGTCTGCCGCTGGTGTCCCGAACTTGGGCTCCCACACTCTCACGCAGGTCCACTGTGAATCACTAGTTCTGGAAGAGTTTCCTCTGCTGTTTCTTCCCCTACTGTTCCTTGAACCTGCAGTATCTCCACTTTTATTAAACTGTGTCTTCCCGGACTATCAATGTGCTCCCTTCCTATTCCGCCATCTTGCCGCTCTCCCAAAATATTCAGTTTTAATTGTCACTTTGTTTATTCCCCTGAAGTTGTATTAGTCATTGCTTAATGTATTTTGAAGCTCTGTTATGGGGAACGTAAATGTTTATGTCCTCTTGAAGACCAGGTAATTTGTCGGTAAGAAATGATGTTCTTTCTCTCTGGTAGCTTTCTCCTCTCTTAAATATACATTATCTGGTATTAGTACAGCCATTCCAGATTTCATTTCTTTTACTTTAAATTTACTTGTTTCTCAAGTTTTTTCCCTGAAAGCAGTGCTTACTTTGGTTTTGCTATTTTATCCATAGCAACAGCCTCGGTATTTTAATGAGGGTGTTTAAATAATTCATGTTTAATGTGACCATCGAGATGTAGGTGTAAAGCCTACTTCTTCCACTTCGTACTTGTTTCCTTTTTGATCTGTTTTCCTCTCTTTTTAACCTCTTTTGGAGAGATTGAAAACTTTGAATGATTCAGTTGTAGCTATCTTGTTGGCGTATTGATCGAAAGTCTTTGAAAATTTTTATAGCTGCTTTAGGATTTTTAATATGCCTCTTTAATTCATCATGATCTACTTTTAAGTGACTTTATACCATTTCACATATAGTGTAAGTATTTTCCAATAATATACACTTCAGTTTCTCCTCTCCTGGCCCTTACATAATCATTGTCATATATATTACATCTCTCTCTATATGCATATATGTGCTTATATACACATGTTTATTTATAATACGTAATATGCACTACACTACATTGCTACTGTATTTATTTAAGCAGTCAATTATCTTTTCTATCTTTATTTTATCTCATATCTGTCTCACATATGCCCACTTTCTGTTTTGCTAAGAAAGAAGTGTTTGATTGTGTGACCATTCGCTCCCACAGCTGCTTCCCTGAGAACAGGTGCAAAACAGTAGTCGCAGAACAGTCAGTTGTCATTTAAAGGGAGGTGAAGGTTACCAAAAAGATCTTGCATGGTTTCCTGCATGTTCCCATTTTAGGTGCTCTTTGTTTCTTTGTGAAGATCCAGGTTTGGTCTGGTGTCAGTGGTGCGCCTGCAGGATTCCCTTCCGCATTTCTCACAGTGTGAGTCTGCTGGTGATGCATGCTTGCAGCTTTTGACATCTTTCAGTCTTTGCATCTCTGACCATGACTTTATTTCACCTGCATTTTTGAAATGTATTTTTGCCTGGTACCGAATTCTAGGTTGACAGTTTTTCTTTGAGTATTTTTAAAATGTTGCTCCCTATCTTCTTACTTTCATTATTACTTATTTTTGTGTTATGTTCATGTCTTCTATCTCTGATTTCTTTGAAGTTTCTCTCTCGCTCACTTTCATTTTGATTAATTTAATTATAATGTGCCATGCAGTTATTTTCTATTTTTTGTACTTACACTTTGTTGAATTTCTTGGACTTGTGGGTTTATAATTTTTATCTATTATTTCTTCAAAATATGGAAAATTTTGTCTGCTACTTCAAATATTTTTTTCTGCTTCCCCAGCTTCTTACCTGAGGTTCCTAATTGCACCCATATTAGACTCTTTAAAGGTGTCCCATATATTGCTGGTGTTCTTTTAATTTTCTTTTTGTTCTTTCTACCTTTCATTTTGCATAATTTTATTGCTATGTGTTCAGAGTCATTGATCTTCTTTTAATGTCTCATCTTTCAATAATCTCATGCAGTGTGTTTTTTATCTCATACATTGTAGTTTTGATCTCTAGAAATTTGAGTTTTTTCTGTAAATCTTCAGTGTCTCTACCTCCATTCAAAACATTGTATTTGTTTTAGAGGGAGAGGGATGGGGTAGGGATAAGGAAAGAGAGAGGGAGAGAGAATGTGTTCCCATTTGCTGGTTCACTATCCAAGTGCCAGTATGGAAGCCCAGGAGCCAGGAGCTGTATCCAGCTCTCCCTTGTGGGCGGAGTCATTCTCATGACCCCCAGGCTCCACATTAGGAGAAAGCTGGAGTAAGGAGCTCAGTCTAGAAATGAAACCTGGAGACTGTAATGTGGGATATGGGCATGTTAACCAGCATCTTCCTCACTGGGCTGAACATTCACCCCTCTGCCTACATCTTTGAACATGCATTATACCATTATAATAGCTATTTGAATCATTGTCTGCTACTTCTCATCTCTGTTTCAGTTCCGGGTCAGTTTTAATTGACTGATTATTATTCTATTTTTTCTCCTTCTTACTTATGTTTTCTTATTTTTTTTAAATTCCTGGTAATATTTGCTCATAAGCCAGATTTTGTGAATTGAATTTTGTTGGATGCTTTGCATTCATACATATATATGTATATATTGAACGTTTTTCTAAGACACAGTTCTTCGGAAATAATTGATTTTCTTGTCTTTCTGATTTATTGAGTGTTTCTGGAGTAGGACTAAGCCTAGGGCTAATTATTTCGCACTATGGAGCTGAACTCTCTAAGTATTTTACATATGCAGTTTTGCAGTCTGGATGGTTGGTGGGAAGAGGTATTTTCCCGAACCCATGTGAGCTCCATAGACTGAAACCTCTGATCGCTTGGGCTGTTCCTCTCCAGCCTCAGTTACTTCCTTGGATGCATGCCCTGCCCTGCATTCTGCTGGGGAGTCCTCTGGGAAGGAACATGTTCTTCCTGTGCAGCTCTGTGTTCTGTGCTGTGAACTCTGCCTGTTTTGGTCTTCCAGCATCTCAGAACCACATCCTTCACACACGGCTTCTGTGGGTCTTCTCTCCCCACTGCACTGTGACGTGGATGCACCCCAAGGAAGGCATCTGGTCCGTCATAGGCTCATCTTCTTTCCTGTCTCAAGAATCTCTCTTTTGTTGTCTGATGTGCAGTGTCTTGAGAAAACATTGTTTCCTGTATATTAACCTAGTCTTTTTGATAATTTCAGGCAGGAGAGTAAATCTGATCCCCATTTCTCCATCCTGGTCAGCTCTGTCTTCTTGTTTAGCACACAAAATGCTCTGGTTTTGTAGAGCATATTTTGCATGGGGAAAGACAGACAAACAGGTAATAATTAAATATATCATCTGATAGATTTGGCGGATTCTGTGTAGAATGCTTCAACTATATAAGAAAGACAAAGGCATTGGGTTCTAGTGTACACAGGAGGCTGCAGAAGACTTCTATGATGGCGTAACCTTTGAACAGGAGCTATAGGGAGCTACACGGGCTACAGGGAGCTGAGCGCACATCTAGAGAATGGCTCTGGGTGGGCGCCTGGTGGGCAGGCTCTGGGAGCAGCACAGAGGCCAGTGTGGCTGATGTAGGGTGAGCGATGGGAGGAGGAGCAGGAGGCCAGGGCACACGAGCTTTTGTGGACCCTTGTAGGACAAGCGGCTTCTGTTGTGCATGGAGCAAGAGATTGACAAGCTGTGATTTATTTTTTTAATCATGTGCTCTGGAAGTTTCCTTCACAATATCTAAGAGGTAAGGAGAGCATGGAGGGCATATAGAAACCATCTAGCAGACTGTCGTGATTATCTAGGGAAGGAGGAGGGTGGTTTGGGCCATGAGGGTAGAATTAAAGTGGTGAGAAGTAGTTGGATTCTGGATGTTATTGGAAGATGGAGCCGATAAGATTTGCTGTTGGATTAGATGTAGGTTATGAGAGAAAGAGAAGTCAAGGATGATTCTAGGGTTGTATTTTTTGTTTTTGGCTTGAGGTTCTGGAAAGGGAAGATATTTTCTGAGCTGAGAAAATTGCAGGAATATAGATTTGAGGGGTAAGATTAGGAATGTGTTCATTCTGAGATGCCTACTGGAGCAGCAAGTGGAGAGATTAACTAGACACATGATAGTGTGAGTCTGGAGCCCCAGCAGGGGGCGAAGCTGGTGGCGTGAATTTGGGAGCTTTGTCTATACAGTGAGTATTGAATGTTACACAATTTTATGAGGTCACCAAAGTATCGCTAAAACCAAAAGAGACCCCAAACCCTGACCCCCCGAGAACAGGCATGGCCAAGGAAGGAAGAGAAGCCTCCAAAGGAGACTGATTAGGAGGTGGCCAAGGTGGAGGGAAACCAGCTAGAGGCTGGAGTCCCGGGAGCCAAGTGAAGGAACCACGTCGGGGCAGCCTGCGAGCCCACAGCTGCCAGATGCTACTGCGAGGACTGTGTGAGGATCAAATGGGTAGACCTACAGGGAATAGCCCAGCACAGGGTCAGGCAGATAGTAATCACCCTTAAAAGAAATATTATGTAAGATCTCTGTCTTTAATGTGCTGTACACTCTTATTTAATGCTATAACTAGTACTCCAACAGTATTTTTTTTCACTTTGTGTTGCTATATGGGGGCAAACTGTTGAAATCGTTACTTAATATATACTAAACTGATCTTCTGTATATAAAGAGAATTGAAAATGAATCATGATGTGATTGGAAGGGGAGAGGGAGCGGGAAAGGGGAGGGTTGCGGGTGGGAGGGAAGTTTTGGGAGGGGGAAGCCATTGTAACCCAGAAGCTGTACTTTGGAAATTTATATTCATTAAATAAAAGTTTAATTAAAAAAAAAAAAAGGGATCCTTGGGCCAGCACTGTAGCATAGCAGGTAAAGCCACTGTTTGCAGTGCCGACATCCTATATGGGCACCAGTTAGAGACCTGACTACTCCACCTCCGATCCAGCTCTCTGCTATGGTCTGGGAAGGCAGTAAAAGATGGCCCAGATCCTTGGGCCCCTGTATTCACAATGCAGACTCAGAAAAATTTCCAGGTTCCTGGCTTTGGGTTGGCCCAACTCCAGGCATTGTGGCCATCTGGGGAGTGAACCAGCAGATGGAAAATCTCTATCTCTGTTTTTGCTTCTGCCTCTGTCTTTGCCTCTGCCTCTCTGTAAATCTGCCTTTCAAATAAATAAATAAATCTTTAAAAAACTAAAAAATGACAGGGCTCCTTATCAACAAGTCACTAATGTTCGGCAGGAACGTTATAGCCTTCGGATCTTAATCACCAATTTAAGGGATACTTCTGGGTTCATTAACCTTTCTTGAGGTGTGCATGCTGGCAACATAGCTTGCTTCATGCTCTGGATGAACCTGAATGGCAGCACTTACAGCCGTGTCCTGGGCTTGCTGGCACCCCTGTCCACCCTTGTCTCTGCCTTTCTAACTGCTGTGCATCCTTAGGATTTCAGCTCCAGCTACCTGCTGCACCTGTGCGGCACCTGTGACTCTCTGTCTTCACTTTTTGTTTCTTTTTTTTAAAAAGGAGGTATTTTGTTTATTTAAAAGGCCTGGTGACAGGGAGAGGGAGAGAGAGAGAGAGAGACAGAGGGAGGGAAGGAGGGAGGGAGAGAGAGAGAGAGAGAATCTTTCATTCTCTGGTTCACTCCCCAAATACCTACAACAGCCAGGACTGGGCTGGGCTGAAGCCAGGAGCCTGGAACTCCATCTGGTTCTCCCACAAAGATATCGGGGGCCTGAGGACTTCCACTGCCTTCCCAGACACATTAGCAGGGAGCTCCAATGTGGGATGTAGGTGTTGCAAACAGTGGCTGTGCCACAATGCCAGCTCTACTTTTTGTTTTGTGTCCTGGCTCCCTACCATGATATATCATTCTGGAGGAGCTCTTATGCATTCATCATGTATGTACTTGATACCTAGAAAGCACTGAGGCTTCAGAAGATGTGTACCTTATCCTCAGAGAGCCTGTGGTGTCCTGGGCAAGGAACCTATGCCCGTGGATCCCTACACCACAGCCAGCTACGGGCTGTGGGAGCTTTTCCCAGTGCTTTTCTGCTCGCGTCTAACCCCCCGCTAGAGACAACCTGCTGTTGCTGTGGAATCAGACTCTGTGTTTTTAGACGTGAGTCAATTGTTCCTAACAAGTGTATTGCCGTTTTGCAGCGTTTTGACAGAAGAATGCTTGCGAAAGGGAGGGCTGACACTTAGACAGTTTTAAAAATAGCTTTAATTACCACGTGCAGCAGATGTCTCTGAAAACTAAAGGTTAGTGTCTTTACCTTTCTGTGTTTCCATCCATCGCTCTTCCCCGTAAATGGATTCTGGTGGATTCAGATGAGCTTGCGACTTGTGCCACAAAGGCCCTATTATCTGTGCCTTCTACCCTGCTATTACACCTCCTTTGCCAGGCTGGGTAGTCATTATGCACCCCGTGGAGACATGGAGCAAGTACGCTTGAGGCACACGTACACATACAAACACACACACGCACACCTCACACGTGAGATTGCTGCCATCACAGCCAGCTCTGGCAGAGCTCACAGAGGGCCCCTCCAAAGCTGGAAGCTGTAACAGGCAGGAGAAGCCCCCAGAACTTCTCTGCACAAAGTGCCTGTGAGGATGCTTGGGGGCTCACAGAGATGGTAGTGTCTGCTTCCAAAAATGTTACATGCAATGGGACAGCCTGTCTCTTAGACCTGGATGAAGAACCCAAGTGAATATCGTGCAGTTTGAGACAGGAGCATGAGACAGCTCTTGAACTGTCAGTGATCAGAAGCAGGATGAAGTTTCCAGCAGCCCTGAAGCCTGGCAGGGCTTCTGGTCAGGAATTGCTGCTGCAGAGCCAATGGGCTGAGGGCGGTGCAACCTGAGACACCCTCTGCTTACCCTTTCATGTCTGCTGCTTTGCTGTGGGGCATTGCCACAGGGAGCGGATTTGCTGCCCTCAGAAACAAAGGAACTCATATTGGTGAGCCCTACCTGTATATGCAGCCCTTCCATGGCTGCTTTATAGACATTATTTCTAAACAAATTACATTTGTCAATTAAACAGAAGTCAAGATAGTTGATCCCAGTTATGACAGAATTGTGTTCTCTCTGCTCTCCAGGATGCACAAAGGACCCTGGGTTTTATGTGAACATCAATCATAGAAAACCAAAGGAAAGGACACCAGTGTGCTTTTGAAATTGAAATTATTGTTATTTTTTATTTAAATGGAAGAGGAGGAAAGGAGGTAGGAGAGAGACAGAACTCCCATTGACTGGTTCACTTCTCAAATTTCACAACAGCCAGAGCTGTACAGGGTCTGGAACCAGGGGCCAGGAGCCAGGAAATCAATCCAGGTCTTCCACGTGGGTGTCAGAAACCCAGCTACCTGAGCCATCACCACTGCCTTGCAGGATCTGCATAAGCAGGGAGCTGGATGCAGGAGCTGGAGGCAGGAATGGACCCCAGGCGCTCTAGTGTGGGACTCGGGCACCTGCTCACAGAAATCACTGTGTCTAAGAGATAACTGCACCCTCATATCCTCATGTTCTTTACAGCGTGATCCTCGGTAGTCAAGACGTGGTCAAACTCAGTGACCAGGCATAGATGAAGGGATGTGTATCCTCAAAAGATATTTATTTTTATTGAGGGGGAGAGAGAGAGAGAGAGAGAGAGAGAGAGAGAGAGAGAGAGAGATCTTCCACCTGCTGGTTCCCTCCCCCAAATGGCCATAACAGCCAGGGCTGGGCCAGGCCCTCTGTCTGCATCTCCCACAATGGTGGAGGGGACTCAGGCATCATGTGCTGCCTTCCAGAATGAGCATTAGCAGGAAGCTGGGTGGGGAGCAGAGGAAGTGGGACCTGAACCAGTTCTCTTACATGGGATGTGGATGGCCCATGCGGCAGCTTAACCCGCCATACCACAGTCCTGCCCCGATCATGTTAATTCATTTGATTTAGCCATTTCCCAATGTGTGTATGTTTAAACACATTGTCATACACCACAAATATAGTCAGTTTTATCAGTGAACAAGAAATAAGTAGAAAATAAATAATAATGGGTCCCGGCTCAGCGCTGCGGTGGAGGTGCTCATCTCCCATCCACACCCAGGACCCAGTGCATGGAGCAGACCGCTGGCCTGAAGGGACAGGACTCGACCATGTCCCAGCCCCAGTGGCGGGAGGCCACCGGGGCAGAGGAAGAGGCACAGATCCCGCCACACAACGTGGGAGAGCCGTGGGACTCTCAGGCTGGGGAAGAAGCCTCGTCCTCTGAGCCCAAGGAGCAGCCGGAGACCCTCGCATCTGCAGAGGAGGAACCAATCCGCATTTCCCCCACTGACTGCCCACGCCCCCCGCACTCTGTGTTTCTCCCTCCAACAGCGCCCACGTCTCAGGCCACATTTCCCCCCACAAGCACGTGTCTACTGCACACCGTGTTTCCCCCTCTGACGGCGCCCGTGCCCCAGTCCAGTTTTCTGCCTCCAAATGGGGTCCCTCCTTGTTGCTTTTCCTTCCAGGGGGGCTTCCCCCCAATCCTCAACTCCTTGAACTGTGATGCAAACTCTTTTCCAATATCGGATATACTCCGTGCTTTGACTCCTGTGCCACTGAAGAGCTTAGCTTTTTTTTTTTTTTTCCCCAAAGCAAAGTCAAACTCCATTAGGAAGTTATGTTCTATAGTAGAATGGATACATGTTTAATAAACTTTCCACTTGAGCGATAAAAAAATAATAATAATAGCAGTAGAAGAAAGACCTCAGTAGACACTCAATGAATCGCAATCCACTTTGAGCCTCAAGCTTGAACATGTTGATCCCCATCCCCCCAAGGCTGGGAGACCCCATGCCCAGGGCTCAGCCTGCCTAAGTGATTGGCAGCCTCTGCTCTCTGCAGGCCCACCCTGGGAGCAAGAGTGCTCAGAGGCTAGGCAGACCTGTCTCTCTCCCCATCACTACTAGAAATGTCCAGGCTCAGCCACTCTGGCCAACTCCATGCTCCAAGTCACAGAACACTCTGGAGACAATCATCACTGTGAGTTCACCTGTTTTCTGTAAAAGATGTATTGATTTTATTTGAAAGGGAGAGAGAGAGAGAGAGAGAGAGAGAGAGAGAGAGAGAGAGAAAGAGAGTGAGAGAGAGAGAGAGAGAAATCTTCCATCTGGTGGTTCACTACCCAAATGGCTGCAGCAGTCAGGGCTGAGCCAGAACGAAGCCAAAAGCCCAAGAACTCTACCTGGGTCTCCCATGTGGGCAGCAGGGGGTACACATGCTGCCTTCCCAGGTGCATTAGCAGGTGGGTCATAAACTGGCACTCTGATATGTGATGCCTGCATCATACGTGGTGGGTTAACCCACTGTGCCACAATGCCAGCCCATTATTTCTATTTTTTAAAAAAGATTTATTTTATTTGGAAGGCAGAGTTACAGGGGCAGGGTGGGGGAGAGTTCACATGTTTTTTGAAAGAGACTATCTTGAGAGAAAGAACTTATCCTGTATAGCGTAAAACGTTGCTCACTCACCTCTGTGTGAGTGTGCAGACAAAGGATAGTGGAGGCAGAGGGACGCAGATGGAGGAACGCAGAGAAAGCTTACTCTGATTCTTGCCGATTGTTCTGCAGTAGTAAAATGTAATATAAATTAGTATACCAGTGAATTTTCTTTTCAGACATCCTTATCTATGTAGCTTATTTTGGCACATTGAGATTTCACTGGAATGTTCATCTTTGTGTCCTACAGTTTTCAGTGAATACTATTAGCATTTTATCATGACAGTAAATTGCATTTGAGGTAATATTTCATGGCTTGGTTGTATTCTGTTGTTTGCAGGGGTTGTAATTTATGCAAATCTCTATTGTTGGAAACTTAGATCGGCTAATGCTATTGTAAATAATGTTGCAGTCATTCTTATACCTACATCTGTGGCTGTCCCTTTGCATTGGTAAAAATGTGATGGTGGCATCTGAGACTCTCAAAGGGTCCTAATCACTCTATCAGCATCCCTGTTTGTCCCAGTCTGTGAATGTGAATACAATCAATGATCTTTACCAGTTTTATAGATGACAAAAAGGCTCACTCATTGTTAAATGTGTATTTCTTTGTTCATTAGCCAAGTCAAATACACCCAAGTCCTTTGTTCAGATGCCTTAGTGTTCTTTGAATCAAGCTTTTTGACTTCCTGAGAGAGGGATTATTAATAAGATAGCACAGAGGATAAGGTGGAGACTCAGAAAAGATCTAAGGTGTCCCAGTCGTGTAAAGATAAGCTGGAATTTTCAACTCAGTTTTTTTCTTACTCCAAGACTGGTATTAGGCCCATATAAAACCATCTTTAGAGAAGTCTCTGTCAATGGGAGATATGCATTGATTTATGTCTTTTTTTTTTTTTTTTTTGACAGGCAGAGTGGATAGTGAGAGAGAGAGACAGAAAGGTCTTCCTTTTTGCCGTTGGTTCACCCTCCAGTGGCCGCTGCGGCCGGCACATCTCGCTGATCTGAAGCCAGGAGCCAGATGCTTCTCCTGGTCTCCCATGCGGGTGAAGGGATTTATGTCTTTTAAGACTCAAATTTCTGCACCAAGCAAAGTAAATCTTATTATATTGGAGTAGGTCATTTTAATTTCTGAATCAAAACTTGGCTTCCCAACTTGAAATGACATGGACGTTTCTACATAGAATAAACTGAAAAGTCATGAAAGTTCCCCAGTTGAAAAGAATGAGTCAGCAGGGTCAAAGGGCTAAAGAAACATAACATAAAGCAGCTTTTATGAAGAAACCTGAGAATCCTGCTTGTTTAGGGTCCTGGCTGTGCTGTGTGGCACTTGTCAAGGGAGTCACTGAAGCCCCCCAAGATGGCCTTCTGTGACGGAACAGGACCCTTCCCATCCTCATAGGGGTAGAGTCTCATCCAAATTCTCTTTTTCATCCCAGAGATATACATTGTTCACCACATCCTTTTGCCCACAACTGTGGCTCTTCTGTAGTTCTACATCCTCTTTGTGGATGAGAATTTTGGAGCCAAGATTTTCTCAGTTACTTCCCTGGGACTGTCTGCTTCTGGGCCATGCATGTCCACTATAGGATTTCATATCATTAAATAGGAAGCCTCAATGGAAACTTTGCATCTGACATAATGGTTAAGTTTTACAGAAGCATAGTTTCTGCTTTTCTGGCTTCCAGAAACACTGTATTACCCACCAGGACTTTGTACCGCAGCTCCCACGGCACAGCCTCAGGAGACATTGCCCCTACAGTTTAGAAGTGGTTTGTCCCCTCCAAAACTCATGTTGCAACTTGGTCCCCAGTGTCATAGTGGTGGGCCTTTTAGGAGGTTGATGGGTTGTTAAGAGGGATTGATGTCTGTGTTGTAGGAGTGATGTCTTGCCCTCACACAACTGTATTAGTTACTACTGTAACAGGGCATTGTAAAGCAAGATCCTTTCCTCCTCCTCTTTTTTTTTTTTGTCTAACCTATCTCTCAGTGAATGATTTCAATGCTAATTCATGTTGTTTTGTATGTTGATGGTTAATCTTTGACTATGGTGTGAGGTTTGGGTAAATTTCCCTCTTTGGATCTTTTGCCAAAAATCAACTGACCTTCCAGTATGTGGATGTACTTTGGACTTTCTGTCTATTCCATTGACCTGTATGTGTTTCCCTCCAATCACACTGTCTGGTTTTCTTCAACTTAATATGTCATCAATTTTGAGATAACATTTTTAATTTACATTAAGTCAAAGGCTTAATGCTCAACCAAATAAAGAGTTCACAAAATGAAAAGTGAAAAGACCATAGTTGAGCAGGAAAATAGGCAAGGGCTATAAACAATAATCAAGTGAAAAGATGTTCAACTTTAATCACATAAAGTAAATCTTGAAACCGTCAAAATCATTGAAACTATAGTAGTATATAATTCTTAACAACTTGTTTCACACAGATTTAAAACACAGTTTGACAAACCAGTTATCTGCAGCAAAACTTACAGACACAGGCATATCCTTCGTTAGTTTTTATTTTATTTCCCTTGTATAAGGGAGAACTGGCAGTGTTTGTGTGTCTGTGTTCAGCTCATTCAACTCTACAGGATGTCATCCGGTTTTAACCATTTTGATGCAAATGATAGAATTCCATTCTTTTTTGTAGCTGAGTATTAACCCATTGTGTTATATACATTTCCTTTATCTATCCATCTGATGGTGGACACACCTTGGTTTGTCTGTTGTGAACAGTGCTTCTATAAGCATGGTTGAACAAGTATCTCTTTGAGAGAATGTGTTCATGTCTTGAGTTTGTATCCAGTAGTGGTATTGCTGGGTAATATAAAGTCTGTTTCCAGGTTTTAAAGAAGTCTCCCTACTATTTTCCATGCTGTCTTCATTATATAGCATTATAGTTAGCCAGTCTGGGAAGCTTCTCCAGCATTTTATTTTTAAAAACCTTGTTTCTACCCTTCTATGCCTTTCCCATTTTCACGGTGCTAGGATTAGTGTGAGGAGAGTGAGGCACCTGGCACAGAGGATTTAAGAGGAATTCACTCTCAGGTTTGTGACAGTGCCTCATCCAGGTGTGGCCCTGCCTTTGCATATACATTTTGGAATTAACTTGGCAGTTTCTAGAAAACTTGGCTTTGATTTTAATTTTAATTGTGTTGAAGCTGGAGACAAAGGGGCATAGAATAAGGATGTTCACCACTGTTCCATAAACTAAGTGTATCTTTCCATTTATTTAGATCCTGCTTAATTGTTTTCAGTGATGTTTTGCAATATGTAAATTAGTCTTGTTTATATTCATCCCTGTGTATCTAACATTTTGACATACATGTCAATGGTGTTACATTTTCAATTTCAGTTTGCAATTGTTTGCTGCCAACATGTAGAAATACAATTGACTTCTGAATATTGATCTTAGTTTGCCTCAACTTTGCTAAACTCACTTACTAGTTTGAATAACGTTTTTGTAGGTTTCCTGGGATTTCCCATATAGACCATGCTCCCATCTATGAATAAAGAAAACTATACATCTTCTTCCCAACCTGGATCTCTCTTATTCCTATTTTCTTGTCCTGTTTCACCGGTTAGAACATTCAGTACGGTACTGAGCACAAGTAATGGGAGTGGTCATCATTACTGTTTTCCTGATTTTATAGGAAAGCATTTGGCCTTTCCCATTAATTATGAAGTGAGATGCTGTTTAATTACAGATGCTCTTATTAGGTTGAAGAAGTTTTCTTTCATTTTCATTTGGCTGAGTGTTTTCAATGTAATTGGATTTGTCAAATTCTCTTTATTCTTTTGAAACGATCACATCATTTTGATTCTGTCAACCCATAGAAATATATTGAATTATTTTCAGATGTAAAGTCAACCTTATTGACTGGCCCCAAACACACCTGATCATGGTGCTTTTGTTCTTTTATTGAATTAGAAGAAGTATTTTAGGTAAAATACTACATAAGGTATTATATTTTGGTTTTATAATTTCTCTAGGATGTTTTTGTTTATTTATGAGAGAGGTGGGGGGGGGGAGAGGGAGAGAAGAAGAGAGCACTTCCCTCTGCTAGTTCACTCCCCAAATGGCTACAATAGCCAGGTCTGGGCCAGGTTGAATCCAGGAACTCCATCCTGGTCTGCAGGCTGGGTGGCAGGGAACCAAGCACTTGACCATTTTCGGCTGCCTCCTCAGGTGCATTAGCAGGAAGCTGAATTGGAAGAGAAGGCAGAATTCAAGCTGTCATTCTGATAAGGGATCCAGATGCCCCATGTGGCAGTTTAATCCACTGCACGGCAACACTCACCCCTAGTTAAGCTATTTAGAGAAGTTTTGTATCTGTTCATGGGAAATATTAATCTGTGGTTCTCTTGTCTTATAAACCCTTTGCCTGGTTTGTTTGCTCTGGTGGTGCTGACCTCTGGAATAGCTGGATATGAGGGCAATTCAGAACGTTTTAATTTCATTCCATAGGCTTTTTGGAGTGCTCTCAGATTTCCTCCTCTTCAATTTTCTGAAAAAAGGTTGTGTAGAATTGGTATTATTTCTTCTATGAATGCACTTAGAATTCACCAGTGAAGTTATCTGGGCCCAGACATTCAGACCTTCCTCCCCACAAGCAGACTCCTCCCTGGAAATATGTAAAGAATGAATTCAAATTCTTTGGTAGTGTGAGAAGTAAGCCCACCTGAGACCACCTACCCACCAAAGGGTGGACTCAGAAACATGAAGGAAGCAGAAGGTGAGTTTATTGATAACCAGTCTCAAGCGCAGTGACCAGCAGGTGGAAGCAGTCATTGCTCTCAATAGTTCTATTCATTTTATCCCTATTACACAGAGACCCCTTCCCCTAGTTTCTTATTTGTTGAGCAACTCAAAAGGCACAATCTAATTTTGATACAATGCCTAAGGTGGCAGGGCCAAGGGGACATTGGGGGTTGCTGAGCAGGTAGGATGGGGAGGAGGAGGTTATGCTGTGGAGGCAGCAAAATCCGTTTGTTCTAGCAATTCCAACAACTGACATTGAGAGAGAACTTATAAGGAACATGCTGCGGTTGCATAGTTGAGTCAAGGGTGCAAGAACTGCTAAGCAAGTTCATCAGTTGACCTACCTTGAGTTTTTCACTTAGTGCCCTTTGCAGATGGAGATTAGGCCCTGGCATCATGTCTCTACTAAGGCCAAGTAAGTTCTGAAAATACACCACTGGGTCACTTCTGGCAGAAGATGCAGGACTCTTTAGGCTGCCTGTCTCTTTCTAAGAGGGACGTGGTAGTTTGGTAGCTTGTGTTTTTCAAGAAGGTGTTCTGTTTTGTCTGAGTGCCTTACAGATCTCATGTGTGAGTGAGGAATTCTCTTTCTTCTGATTTGCTGAAAAAGTCTCCCTTTTGCCTTGTTTTAATTGTGTATAGAACTCTAGTGAGATATATTTTTCCCTCACACTTAAGAGATTGTTTTTGATGAGTGATCAACTTCTTATTTTTGTTTCTCCCAGAATATTGAGCCTTTTTCCTCTAGTTGCTTGTAAGATTTTTATTCGTCTTTCTTTGTTTATGTTCTGTGTTTATGTTCTTTGTTTATGTCTTGTGGTTCTCATAAACTCAGAAAAATTTTGCTCATTACTTATCCAAATACTGTTCTCTGTCTTCCTTCATGAACTTCAGTAACATGTAAGTTAGGATTCTTGCAGTTGTCCCATTCTCACTAATGCCCTTGTGATTTTTCCCTGTGTTTTCCTTGCTGTCATTCTCTGTTGCAGTACTTTCCAGTTCACTGGCTTTACTTCCATAATATCTCATCTGCTATTACTTTCATTCAGTGTATTTTACTTCTAAAATATCGTGTATTTATAGAAGTTAAATGTTTGTTTTCTATTTCTTTCCCTGTCATGTGCATTTTCCTTTATCTTCCTGACCATATGGTATGTATTGTATTTATAATATCTACTTCAGTGTCCTATCCTGCTAATTCTTCCATCTGTGTCATTTCTGGGTCTGCTTCTATAGATTTATTTGTCTCCTCACTGTGGGTTGTATTTACTGCTTCTCTGCATGCCTGGTAATTTTTGATTAGATAGCAGACATTGTGACTTAATGTATTGGGTACTTGATTAATTTTTAGTCCTTTAAATGTTTACCCACCTATGACACAGTTAAGTTGCTCTGGAATTTTTTTTGAAGACTTGCTCTGAGGGCTTTGTAGGCAGATCTCTTTGGTCTGTTGCTGATTTGACCCACCACTGAGGCTTGCTGCACCTGCTTCTTCCAGATAGCTCTTTCCCTGGACTCATAGTGTTTTCTCACACCTATGTGCTAATCAGTGCTCAAGTAAAGACTGAAAGAGAACTTTCTAAAGATTTCCAGAGGGATTTTTCCATGTAGCTCTCTCTTTGCTGATGTTGAAAGTTATGAACTTTAACTGCAGGCCTCTTAAGTCTGTAAAGTCTCTCCTCAACTCCTGACAGTCATTAGACTGAGTTTTCCTTTTCCGGTGCGTCCACCTGGAGATTCTGTCTAAGCAGAGGCTTGGGATCACCTCATTTGTTTTTCTTGGAGACATCGGTGTCCAGCTCTGTGTGTGGCTCAATGTCTGAAATCTACAGTATCATATATTTTGTTTGTTTTTTAAATTAAAGGTGGCATGTAAATTCAGCTCTCCTAATTCTTCATGGCTATTATTGACAGTCTTAATTACCATGCTATACTCATTTATCCTTTGGATTTGTGCTTTCTGATCTTTACGCTTGAGTCTACACAGCTGGGTCTTGTTCAGATGTCAGCACTTTGATATATTCAACCCTGGGCTGTCAACCTCAGAACCGCACCACTCCAGTGTGCCAGGCCACACAGTTTTACTTTCTCTTCACCTTTGGAAATTTGGGAGGGTGGGGATAATGTTCAGGATTTTAAAATACAAATGCAATTAAAATTTATGATTTTCCTTCAGCTCCTTGGGGGTAAAAAACCATGAAGTGTTAATGTGAGACATAAGGTCTCATTTTCCTGGTGGTAGGGACAGTTGTGCACAAATAGAAGCGGATTTAAATATTCCCCTGAGACAAACAAATAGGTATTGCAAACAAAATAATTAAAATGGTTTGTAACAAGCAAGCAAATGAGTGCTGTGAAGGATCAGCTGCTGTTATATTTATTTTTCTGTTTGAATATCTGCCTGGGGAGTAAGCTGCAAATTAAAGGAGCCAACCAGCTTTTAAAAATTTAATAACAGAATGAAAGGCATCGGCTTGTTTTATGGAGATCGTTACGTAGGTCCTAGTTTTAAATATTAAAATTTTTGAGGCTCCCCATGTGAGAGACTCTGACCTGCTGCTCTCCCTCCACTGCTCTTTCCTCTCTTCCTTGCTTCTTTCTCATGAGCTCTTCCCAGGCAGAGTGTGCAGCCCTGGGGAGCCAGCAGAGGGAGAGATGCCCTCTACCCTGCCCAGGGGCTGGTTTGGGGGTTTGGGTTCCACTCCAGCATAGCTGGGGAGAGGGATCTGCACTTGCAGTTTCCTTCTGGTTCAAGGTGGAGGGAGCACTGAGAATTCTCTGAACCGCATGAACTGAACCAGACGGTGAGCCGTACCGTAAAGGACCAGAAGAGCCTTCCGGATTTGGGATGTGAACGAATGCAATTTCCATGTGTGGCACTCTTGAGCCCCAAGTCCTGGGGAGGGTGCCAAGGATTTCAGGGAGGGGCTCCTTCTCTGCCTTCGTGAGCAGAGTCCTGACACCTGGAGAACATCCTGCTCCCCCACCCCCCAGCTGGCTTTGCCCTGTGCCCCCAACACATACCAGGGAAAGTTATCTTTTTTGTTTTTTTAAGATTTATTTATTTATTTGAAAGGCAGAGTTACAAAGAGATAGAAGGAGAGGTAGAGAGAGAGAGATTTTCTCTCCGCTGGTTCACTCCCCAAATGGCCTCAATGGCCAGAGCTGTACCAAACCAAAGCCAGGAGCCAGGAGCTTCTTCCCGGTCTCCCACGCATGTGCAGGGGTCCAAGGACTTGGGCCATCTTCTGCTGCTTTCCCAGCCCACAGCAGAGACCTGGATTGGAAGTGGAGCAGCCAGGTCTTGAACCGGTACCCATATGGATGCCGGCATTGCAGGCAACGACTTTACCTGCTAGGCTACAGGGCTAGCCCCAAAGCTATCTTTAGCCAGTTTATTTTTTTTTAAGTGATTTAAAACCCAGACAAAGACCTACAAAAGTGTACATTTCAAATCCAACTTGGAACATATGTCCAGAATATTGCACCTGAAAAAGTTAATGCAAGATTAGCATCACTACGCTTGAGATCCCATTGAATTACACTTGTCTGTGGACAGCTTAACAAGTTCGTGGAAAATTGCATATTATGAAAAAACTATGCATAGATTTCAGGGTTTTTTTTCACCCAAAAACTTATCCTTCAGCTCCATTTCTCAGTTTAATCTGTTGCAAAATACATTTTTGGAATTTTTCTTTTAATTCCAAAGTTGCAACTTGGGGAACTGCTTTGATCTGCATAGTCTGAGTCCATTGGAACAAAGCGGAACCACAGTGAGATGGGGAGGTTAGGACTGAGACCCTGCTGAGCTGGTGGAAACGAGGAATACAGAAGGTGGAGGGGAAAGAGGGAGAGGCAAAGGAGATAATAAGAACCATGGGCAAAGAGAAAGTACTCACAGGAGGCAGGAAAGAAGGAAGACGGAGATGCAGAGAAGGTGGATCCATCTCTGACAGCCCCCAAGACTGTCCACCATCCGCAAATAATCTGGCAGCCACAGGAGCTTCAGTGACTGCCCTTAGGAAATGCTGGGGACTTGTATGGGTCACTTGGCTCCTTGAAGGGCAAGTGTCCACCTTGGGCTTGTGATCAAATAGAATAAAATAAAATGTGATGAACTTCAAAGGCTGTAGAAAGAGCTTAAGCTTTTGAGTGACAGGGATAAGGAGCACTTGCTGCAAAACTCTGCTTCACCCATTGTATCCACTGATTTAAAGCCACTGTGTTATATCAGAACCCCCCTAGGAAGGACTGGGATTCCATTGGCAGACAACACTCAGAGAAATTACACACCCCTTTACACAGTCAGGAGGGGAGAAAATAGAGGTGGGACCCAAATCCTTCTGGCTCTCCATCTTGCACTCTTGTCACTGCCTAGACCAAGGCTTGCATTCCCCCAGGGATCTTGTTACAGGGCAGACTCTCAGTGGGTCTGGGGAGATTGTTTATCCCCAGCTAGCTCCCAGATGATGCTGGTACTGCCGCATCGTGGCCTCCACATTGGGAGAGAAGAGGGTCCTCCCTGGCAGTTTGCTGCATCCCAAGTAACTTAAAGAGACCCATGCATATCCCTGGAGCCTTAAGGGACAGCTCATGGGGCAGGGTACGACATCTCTGATCAGGACAGCCTCTCGCCATCGCCTGTCCAGGCTTCGACTGTGTCTTTCCACCCCCTGTCCCTCACTGGGACAAGTGTTATCTCTTGCAAGTCTTTGCCCACTGTGGCCTGAGCACTCCATGGGGGCCAGAATGCGGCTGATATTGTGAAATCCCTGTGGACTTCCTGGGAGTCCTGCTTCCAGCTCGATTTTATTGGATCCTTCTATTTTCTCAGCTTCCCTGAGCCAGCCTTGTCTGAAGTTTCGCTACTATCATTAACTTTAGATTACTGATACCAGGTTTTTTAGGAGGGAAATAAACTTTATTATTTCTCTAGAGATGGAGTCATGCTGATATCCACAGATGTTTGATAGATCTAGGTCCTTCCAAGGAATAAAAGGAAATGACTAATAATGTGATTACACAGCCTTATATAAAATTAGAGATCTATATAAATGTTTAATAAAATCCTCTCTGATATCAGAAGGCTGAGAAATTTTACTGGAGTCTTAAAGATCAGAAAACAACATATTTATGCATGAGTTGTGCATCTGTTTTGTCCAAATCTATATTTAGAAAAAAGAGATCTTTATAATTATAATTGCTATTTTAAAATTTTCTTCTCATAAAAATTTCGTCTTTTTGCTACTCAATGCAGTTTGCAGTGAGACCTCCGCAGTGGTTTTTTTTTTAAATAAAATATTTCTAAGAAGCATTAAAGACCCAGAGAGTGATAAAAGCAGCACCCACATGTCCATGCTGTAATCTGTGCCATGTTTAAGACCTCAAATGTTAAGAAATTGACCATTGCAGGTACAATGGGGATCTTCTCAGTGTTCTGTTACAGCTCCCATTAATTCCGTGTCTGTCAGGATACTTTGGACTTGAGTAAGAGAATTTGCTGAATCAGATCCCCTGAACAGTCTGAGAATTTATGATCTTGCCTTTGAGAAGGCACAGAGATAGGTTATGGGGCTTCAGGGAAGTATGACTCAGGCGCTAAGTGGCTTGCTCACCACTCCTGCCCTCTGCAGTGTCAGGGACCTGCCTGAGTGGAATCTGCCCATGACTCAGACCTCCAGGGCCAGAAGGGTGCTGCCTCTTCTAGGTGTTGTTAAGAATGAGCAAACCAGACTGGTGCTGTTGCACGCTGGTTAAGCCACCGCCTGCAACACCCACATCCAATATCAAAGCACCAATTGGAGTCCCAGCTGCTCTGCTTCCGATCCAGCTCCCTGCACGTGGGAAAGCAGCAGAAGAGGCCCAAGTGCTTGGGCCCCTGCCACCCACGTGGGAGACCTGGGTGGGGCTGCTGGCTTCAGCCTGGCCCATAAATCCCCAGCTGTTGAGACTGTTTGGGGAGTGAACCGAACTGGCAATTAGAAAACCTCTGTCTCTCCAACTCTCCCTCTCTCTCTGTAACTCTGCCTTCCAAACAAACAAATGCATCTTATATATAAATGAAAAAGAATATTGAAACCTTCTCAGAGTCTGCCAAGGAGAGCCTTCTCAGATCTCAACCATTAAAGGGATTCTCAGCCTCACCCCAAACTGCCTAGAGTAGTAGGACCAGAGAGGATGGCTCTGTCCCAAGCAGGATGCACCTCGTGTTCAGAGTCTAGGGTCACCTCCCGTGGAAGCCCATAGTGGAGGAAAGGGCACACAGAGGCTATGCCAGCATGGAAGAAGAGGGGCGAGGTTGGCAGGCAGGTTGTCTCCCTCCATTCCCCTTGTGGCCACTGCTCTCCTGAAGTCAGCAGGTGTCCATCACATCTCAACATTTGTTAAGGTAACCCATCTCTGCAAATGTACTGTATTTTATAAGGCATTTCATCTCATGTGCTTTAAAAATTATGTATTCGATTGTTTATTTATTTATATTTGAAAGGCAGAGAGACAGAAAGAGAGAGAGAGAGAGAGATCTTCCATCTGCTGCTGGTTCACTCCCCAAATGCTGTCTACAGCCAGGGCTGGGCCGCAACAAAGCCAGGAGCTCAGAACTCAATCTGGGTATCCCCTGTGGGTGTCAGGGTCCCAACTCCATGAGCCTTGTAGTGTGCACATTGTCAGGAAACTGGAATAAGAAGCAGAGCTGGAGCTGAAACCTGGTGATGCAGTACAGGATGCTGGTGTCCAAAGTGGTGTCTTAACCACTGTGCCAAACCCTCACCCGTCTTTTCTGTTTCTGCTCACTCTGTGATGTACATTTGTACGGGTAATAATGTAGTGCTTCAGTTTTATGCAGTCACGTTTTAGAGTTGCATAATAGTCCATTGTATAAATGCCATCGCCTCTCAGAGTCTCTTTGGTTTTTTGTTATGACATCGGAGACCTGAGTAGAAGTAAAGGAACAGGGGAGTCTGACAGATGCTGAAACTCCTGTGTCTCCCAGTTACCCTACTGACACTGTCATCGTGTTTATTCTTCTAGTTAGCAACAAGGAGTACTTGAAACACCGTTACTAGCCTCCATATCAGTTGTTCATGGCCTATTTTTTTTCTTTTTTGGTCTAAAGGCTTCTTTGAAAATTGGATACAGCCTGTGGGCTGTCTCCAGGGGAGAGTACACACGTGCTTGTGGCCATTGCATTAATGACAGCCACCAGCCCTGCTAAAGTCAACCAGAGACACTGACTGCAGTCCCACGTTCCCTTCCCTCTGAATAGCAGCAGTCAGATCTCATTCCCTTCCCTTTCTGCGCTCTATAGAAGCACAATTTTGCTTGCCATCAGTGAATTAAGTATGTGCCTTCTGGGAGAAGGTGGGGGTTGACTTTTCTTTAGAGTAATTCTCGGTTTTCTTTGATCTTAACCCTTTGTCAGTGAAGTAGAGTCTTATAGAGATTTCCTAATAACGTATTTGACTCAAAATGCAGATGTTCTAAGCTTCGGCATGCAGTATTAGTGGAGAATTAGAGTCAGGGAGCGTTTTTATTATTCCGTGCATGAAGCGATTTCTCACATTATATTGTATTCACAGACATCTTCCTTTAAGTGTGCTACAGGGTACAAACGAATCTTTTTCTTTTTTTACTCTTTCTGATGATGGTGAGAAGAATGTGATGTTACCTGGAAACCCCATCCCTCATTTCTTCCCTGCTTGTTTTAGTGGATACAATATTCTTATTACCTGACTGCAAATAAATACTTACAGCATTGAAAAGGGATTGAGATCTGTGGGTATTTTGCCATTGGCCTACTCTGATTCCATTGTCAATAAGTGCTCTAGTCACTCAGTGTTGACTGTTTCTAAAGGTGACTCCTTTGCAATGGTCCACAATTTTGTCTCTCAGTGGAATTCTGTCTTAAGTGAGCAGGACTGTTGGGTGGAACCTACTAGATAGTAGGAGGGGGAAGATAACAGAAGTTCATGGGGGCAGATTTCTAAAACAACAAGCAAAATGGGGTGGAATCTGCAGAATATTTGCCTTCTGGCATCCACAGCAGTGAGATGATCTAGTAGTACAGTTTGCATCTGGCCAGTGGAGGAGGTGACTCATGCTTCTCTTGGGCCTTTCATACAAAGCCCTCTTTCTATTGTTAACACCAGTGACCATAGGAGAAGACATTTATTGGAGGTCAATCTAAGTGGTAATGTGACACCTAAGGTTCATCAGTCCCACAGCCAGGACAATTGGGAATGGTTTCGGAGATAGGCTGTGTGTCCCAGACAAAGAACAGGGTCATGGGCTAAAGAACTCAAATTTCATACAATAGGATTAGCAGTACGTCTTCATGAAAGAAGAATAAGCCTGAATGGCACTCCCAAAGGGAAAGGACCCAAAGAAGTGGGCATATTTTAAAAAAATTTAAAATAGAAGCTGTCAAATGTAACATCCAGAGAGGCCAGATATATGATGAATTTAGATATTCTCAGTATATGCAAGCTTCAAATCTAATTTCTACCTTGAATGTGTTGGCCAAACTGTGGAAACCTTGAATATTCATTCTACATCTAAGTGAGGAATAGGAAATAAGAGATTAAGTCTAAAAACTAAATACACATGGAACCAAAGAGAAATTTCCTCAATCTGGAAACTTGCATCCTCCATGTATGGATTAATGAGAAGTGAATATACGATGCAAAAAGGTGAAGCAAGGAAAGTTTCCTATGTTGACTTTGGAGTTGCATGGTGGGGAGGATTTTCTCCAGAGCTGATAAACTTGATGTAGGTTTGTGCCCCTACTTTATACCACCTGTGGTGTCTAAAACCTAAATGGAGAACTTAATTTACAGCAACTAAAGGGAGATGGTGGAATTAAGCTTGAAGAGTCAATGAAGTAGAGTGGATGCAACTGAGATTTCAGAGAATGCTTATGGAAGTTCTAAGGAAAATGAGAGAAGGAAGGGAGGAGGGAAGGGAGGAAGGCAGGAAGGAAGGGAGGAAGACCAGAGAAAAAGAAAAACCTACAGTACATCAGAAAGAAAGGCTAGACCATCTACAGAGGAATAACACATAAAGGTTTTTCTTTTTTTAAGATTTATTTATTTGAGAGGCAGAGTTACACACACACACACACACACGGAGGGGGGGGATCTTCCATCTTCTGGTTCACTCTCCAAATGGCCTCAATAGCCAGAGTGGGGCTGATCCAAAACCAGGAGCCAGGAGCTTCTTCTGGGTCTCCTATGTGGGTGCAGGACCCCAAGCACTTGGGCCATCTCCCATTGCTTTCCAGGCCATTAGCAGAGAGCTGGATCAGAAGTGGAGTAGCCGGGACTCAAATTGGCATCAATAGGGGATGCTGGCACTGCAGGCGGAAGCTTAACCTACTACAGCACAGTGCTGGCCCCAATTGAAGGATTTCTAATATCTGGATGTGCTGGTTGAATAATGGCCTCTAAAGATATCTCAGGCCTAATCCTGGAACTGATGAGCGCTCCATTACACTGCCGACGGGATTTTGCAGGTGCCATAAAGTTAATAATCTTGAGATGAGAGACTACATTAGATGATCTGGATGAGCCCTAAATGCAGCCTCAAGCATCTTCATAAAGAAGAGCAGAGGAAGGTGTGACTACACAGTGGAGCAGATGGTGATGCAACCTTGAAGGCAGAGGTTGGAATGATGCCCACTGCCATGGACTACAGCAGCCACCAGATGCTGGAAGAGGTAGAGAATGGTTCAGGAACTGTGTCTTTCCCAACACCTTAACTGCAGTCCAGCAAGACTAACTTTGGACTTCTGACATGCAGAAATGTAACAGAATAAAACTGTTATCCTAAGCCTCTAACTTTGTGGTAATTTGTTATTACAACCGTAGGAAACTAGAACACTGGACAACAATAGGGGCCTGAAGACTGTGTCCTGCTACTTTCCATGTGCTAAAGAGAGCATACTACTCAACTTACAGTTGTGGCTTTTGAGAATGAGACTAAAACAAAAACCATGTTTGTCATCAACAGACCTCTGGGAGAAGGACAGTGGACTCAGATGCAAGGTTTGAGTTCCCGCAAAAACAAAACAAAAAAAAAAACAAACAAAAAAAAACAAACAAACAACAACAAACTGACCAATACATTGACAAATATTGGTTGAATGATAAAATTAACTAAACAATGGAAATAATGCATAATAGGAGGCCACAGGAAATAAAGTGCTATGTGCTGTTGGTGCATCAATAGTTGGGATGATGGTGATTGGGAGAAAACATTGCAGAAGAGTGAAAACATTGATTAACTTGAAACTTTGTTGTTTGTTGTGTAATATAATACTCATTGCCTCTAGAATAAGGCCTGGAATATCTTTGGAGGCATTATTCAGCCATCACACCAGATATTAAGATATCTAGGATAATCAGTGAAAGGAAAACATAGAGAATGTAACTTCTGAAGGAGGGTAAAAGTTAAAATGGGAAAAATTCATTCCAAGGGGAAAATGAAAAAGGAAGAAAGAAAAAACAGCAAAATATGTAATGTAAATAATGTGGTAAAGATCCAGTTAATTATGTAAATTATTATAATCAATAGAAATAGATTGCTATTTCTTCTAAAACATCAAATATAGATGTAAAATTATTTAGCAGTCCCAATTTGGAGAAAGGCTGACAGCAAAGAGATGGGAAAAATGGAAAGAAATTAATCAAAATAAAGTTGGAATAATATCAGACATAATAGACTAGAAATGGATTACTACATGGATTACTAGAAATTGGGAGATTACCTACAGAATGATAAAAGGTTCATTTGGGCAAGGAGCTAATTCCAAGATTGTGTGCAATTAATTTTAAAAATCCTCGAGATATATAAAGAAAATATAGGCAAAATACAAGGAGAAATAGACATAGTCCTTTTGTCATTGACCTAAAAATAGAGCACAGACACCCTCCTGTGACACAAATGCACCTGACGTGGTCCTGCAAAGGAACTACAAAGCAAGCCTCTCTATGAAGAGTGAGCCAAGTGAGATGGTCTCCAGGCCACTTCTGCCGCCCATTCCAGTGCCTGGAGACGGTGGCAAAGACTTAGTATTTGGAATAAAAAGAAAAATCCCACAAATCAGTATGCAAGAGACCCAACCCAATGGAAATTAACTACAAACATAAGTTCAGTAAAAGAAATATAAATGATGCATAAATATATGAAAGATATTCCACTCTGTGAAAAATTAGAGAAGCAAAGAAGTAAAACCTAACAATGTTCCAGTTCATATTCATCAGACTGGCAGATTTTAGGAAGTCATCAGGTGTAGGCAGAGAGACAGAAGATCAGAAATGTCTACCATGCAAGTTGGCCTAATTTCTTTGCAAATTTGGCATTATTTATAACTGGGCATCTGTACATTCTTTTTCCAAAGAATCCTAATTCTAGATATACGCTCTAGAAAAGTTCTTATGAAAGAACATCATGACACATACACAAGAAAGAAACTTTGCAGTAGCAATTAAACAAAGCATCCAAATGGTGATCAAATCAATTGTGGCACTGGTCATCTAATACAATCTTGTGGTGTACAACTTTGCAAATCAATAAGCTAGAGATGCACCAAACACTATGCATAAATCATAAAAACTTGGTGTTAAATCCGTGTTTTCAGCATTGTTGAGTATTGGGATTATCTGGGGGGTTTAAGAACACAGTCTCTGCTTGGTGAAATGGAACAGGACTTGATCTCTAATTTTCTCAAGTTCCCCAAGAGATTCTGATACACACAGTTTGAGGACCACTATGTTAAGACACAATTGTAGTAGGAATGCATGGAGCTTAGCATACACAAGCATGCAAGACTAAGCAATATGCTATTTGTGTTACATGCATAAATCATAGCATGACATAGATCACTTCTTGTGAGTAGGGAGTAAACATTGGACAGGGAGACTTCCAACCTAGATGTGGGTAGCATTTTATTTCTTAGTTTGAAAAGGCTCATCAAAACACTTTATTTTTCATATCCAATGTTTGTAACATTTGTGCATGAGATATATTTCACAATATGAACTTAAAAAGTAACAAAGTAAGAAAGCTTCCTCAGTTGGAGCTTGCACACTCCAGTGACATGTTGTCTGAGGTATTTCTGTTTTTTCCTTCTGCCCATCAAGAGCACTCCTGGAAGAAATGTTCAGTTGGGACAAAGGGAAAGTTCATTTTTCAAACAGATGTTTAAATTGGCTGCTTATTATTACAGTTGTCTGTTCCCATAGGAAGGTCCAGAGACTGGGGTCTCTCATGGGTGGTCTGGAGGCTGACCTGGAGTAAATCTGCCAAGTGGTTTCTGACAGCAGAGTGCAGGGAGTGAGCAGCTGCCTGTACACACATCCTTGCACTATTGAAGAGACCCAGGAGGGCCAACAGGACAGGAGCAGGGTCTGGCATGCCACTGCTAAAACTGATTATACAGGTTCAGAATTAGGGCAAGGAGAAGAGGGGTCCCTTTTTTGTTACCCCCAAGGAATCAGGAAAGTTGCTTCTGTGAACTCTTAGACACTGATGGCAGATGCCGCTGCATTGGACACAAGGATCGTGCCAGGAGTGTGGGTAGGTGAGTGGGAGTGCATCGGCAGGCAGTGTACGTGCTCTGACCCAGAGTGGCCAGATGAGTCCCAGGCCAGGAAGACAGGAAGGTCTACAAGGTTGCAGCAGAGCCTCCCTGTGAGGAGGGCATATGGCAGCTAATGGGCTGGCAGAGGGCTGTGCCAAGTCCTCACGGAGTCCTGGGCAGACAGAATGGAAAAGGAGCAGTCTGCAGACGAGGGCAGCTGGGGGCAGACCCCAAGTGCCCTCAGTGCTGTGGCTGCCCTTGGCTCACTCAGCTGCTCCCCGCAGGTGTTGCTGCAGGCTGCCAGGGAAGGGGATGGTCATGCTTAGAGAAAGGGACTGTGTGACACTTGTAGATCAGCTCTCTAACAGATTTCCTGGGAATCCGATTCTCAGGTATTTGGAGGTACACTGGGGAGGGCTCAGTGCTGCTGACACTCCTTCCAGGAAATTGAAGTGGGGGAGACCTAGTAGAGGGACTTCTAGGACAATGACCCTTGAACAGTGCCTCTGACAGCAAGAGAAATTGAGGATGGCAGGACACCGGAGCACACCCTTTCCTTTCCTTTCTGGCTCTCAGTCATCCACTTTTGCATAATCCCAAAGAATCACAGCCTCATGCTTTTTCTAGATAAGGTTTCTTCCTCCAATCCTTTGTCTTCCTTCTGCAAGGTAAAGCTAATCGGGTGGCTCATTGGGCTTTCCTGTACTCCTGCTCCCTCTTAGGTTAAGGTGTGATTGCTCTCATCCTGGGTCCTGTGCTCCAGGCAGGTCCTTGGTCACCAGCCGGTGCCCACTGCAGTCTGGACCCATCCCAGCCGATGGTCCTGAGACGAGAACATTTTCCAGTTTCTTTGCCCATGGGTTGCAAGCCTACAAGATCATCTGCATTAAACAGAACACTTTGAAGAGCAAACTTTCATGATGCCTACATCCAGGGTGTAATTGCACTTTAATTCTTTAGTGATCCCTGCAATTCAGTGCACCTGGGAACTATTGCTCATGCTAAAAGGACACGGTTCTTGTTTTTTTACAGTCTCCCAATTGCATCTGTGGTTTGGACTGACTAGGCTTCACACACACGTATCCGCTTCTGAAATACATTGTTTCCCTTCCTACCTCTGAAAATGTTGTGTTCTTTAAATGATTTCGAAACCTTAATTTCTAACCTCATTAGCTCCATTTACACCATCACAAGGTCTCAAAGCTAGAACGGGTCATCTACAAGGAGGATTTAAGACCTATTTTAAGACATAGTGATTTAGAGTTAAAATCTTGACTTGCAACCAACCACTGACTCAATCACTTGTAAGAGACAGTGAGCCTGAGCTTTCCTTAGCCTGATTAGCCCTCTCTCCCACTGCTGGAACTCTTGGCTTATGATTCGTCTCCATTTTTCATAGTGCCTGTGTTGCACCAGCTATGGAGCCTGGGGCTCTCCTCCCTGCTCTCGCCTCCTCCACTTTTGTTCCTTTCTAATCCTCTATCCAACAGCCAGAAGTTAAATGTAGATCTGATTGCAGCTCATTTGTGTCTGAAACCTTTCAAGAGCTTCTGATCACCCTCAGAGTGGGTCTTTAACTGGCCCCCTGAAGCCTCATGTGCCCTACACACAGCTCCAGCCTCCTCTCTGACAGCTCCTCCTTCCACATTCTCTCCAGAGGGCCAGCGACCTGCCCTTGCCCTGGGTGGCTTCTGCACCCCTGTCTCCTGAGGCTGCACCCACTCCTCCACTGCAGCACCCTCCCCTATATACACGTGTCCATGCAGTTTGCTGACAAGTTCATCCCCAGCCTCTGGTGCAGTGTGGGTGCTGATTCCTGGAAGGAGCTCCCGGCTAGTCCTGTGCTTGAGGCTGCTCACTTGAAATGGGATAATAGTGGGAAATAATGGGATCTGCCTAATAGAATCCCCAAGGTGGTTGTGAGCACTAATGAGATATTGTAGGAGAGGAACCTGGTGCAGGAGCTAACAGGGAAAACACAATGGGTTTCCTTACCCTGGGACACTCGGCATACTAGGGGACTTCAAAATGTTCACGGAAAATAGACTTACAGGATACGTTTATTTTGGTGCAGAAATTGTGGAATCTGTGTGTGTGTGTGGGGGGGTCTTCCAAAAGTTCATACAAATGCATTTTACGAAAAAAATTATGCATGGATTTCAGAATTTTTTCTCCGTAAACAAACATATCCATTAATCTCCCTTTTCTACAAATGTTTGAAACTCGCCTCCTATGTCATCCCACAAAGACCAGGAAATCCGCAGGATGGGATTAGCACCAACTGCCGCCCAGCTTTATCCCTGGTGCTCAGAACAGAACAAGCGTCACAGGTGATGTGGGCCAGAACCTGTGGAATAGAGGCCTGAGTGCATGAACTCAGATATGTTTTCAGAATTTGAACGCAAATACTTGTATAACGTGAATGTCATTAATAAAGAATTCCAGGAAACTCACTGCATTGGAGCAGCTGTGTTGGCAAATCCCAGCTTTCCCTGTATGCATAAGATCGATGACTCCCAGCGAGAAATTTCTCCTCGGTGTGGGCTGATGCCTGCCGTTTGGCAGCGTGGGTTTCTAAAAGCTTGACCCCGTGGAAACCTTGCTCATCTCTTGCTGGCCTTTAGGGAAAATGTTGAACCATCTCATTTGCATGTCAGTATTATCTGTGAACAAGCAACTACTGAGCAGTGTGACATGGGCCCAGTCCTTTCACCTCCCTGGCCTGAGCTCTTGAGGATGTGTTAGCCTCGATGCTTCCTGGTAGACCTTCTGCAGGAACCATCTGTGGGTTGCTGGTAAGCACAGTCTGGTTTTCTTCCCAGGAAATCAGCGATCCCGAGATCCTGGATCTGGTCCACAGTGCCCTCGGCAGGATGACCGTGGTCCGGCAGATCTTCCCGTCCGCGAAGGACAACCAGAAGTGTATGAGGAACAATCACCGCATCTCCTCCCTGCTCTGCGACCCCCAGGAAGGCTATCTGCAGATGCTTCAGGTCAGTGTTCAGCCTCCAGGACCATGGACTCAGCCACAGAGGGGGACAAACTCTGAGCTGCACCATTGGGCACCTGCAGAGCGCTGTTGCCCACCTACTTTGATTCCTATAACTGTGTCCCTTGCTGAAGAGGAAACCAGTTGCCCAGGCAGTGCCTCTGAGTGGCACTGGCAGGCAGTTTTGTCTGTTGCCAGCAGGCAGGCCGTGTTAAGTCCCCGGGTGCCTGTGGTAGTTAACAGTGATGTGCTTACTGCAGAAGCAGATTTCAGTCTTAGGCTGTGGGTTTGTGCGGATGGCTTCATCTGGCTGGGCTGGGGCTGGAGTCTTCCTTTGGGAAGATATCATTTTAAGCCTGTTGAAGGCCCTTTCGGGTAAGAAGCCACTGGCACAGACACGGCTCTTTGCAAAATGCCTCGGAACTTCTACAACACTTTGCTAGCACGCTGCATCCCCAGCTGGGTAAGGAGGGGCAAAGGTGCAGGGCTGTGACCTGCTCACTTTCCCCTTTCCTTTCACGGTGAGAGGCATGAAGTCATCCCTTCATCCACACTATGGTGTATTGTACTTGGCATTAGGTGGTCGTGGGACCTTAGAATAGAATGAGGAGCTCTGTGCCTTTCCTACGATGTGGTTTTCTCTCTGGATGCTTGCGGGCGACAAGGAGACAGGGCAGAGAGTGCCCTCCACCTGCCCCCAGGCTGCCATGAATGCACTTTGCCATTTGCTGTTGTGCACAAGAAAACTGTGGTTGGTGCCCAGTGGAAGCCACATGACAGGAGGTCTCTTCTCCCCCTGGGGGTTGTGGAAATTGCCTGGGAGTCTGTGTGCCATCAGCTCACCACTCAGCACTGGAAGCCATCTTGCCTTCTTTACCCAGACAGGCACGAGCAATGGGAAGCAGAGTTTCAGGATGGAGGTGACTGTGTCCACTGCCTGAGGGCCGGCCTCACCCAGGGACAGCTAGATGTGGCTCTGTCAAGGGCTGTGTGTGTTGGGGAGGGGCTCTGCTGGAGTCTCGAGTGGGCCGTGGACCTGCGTCTTGTGCCAAAGCCCAAAGCACTGAATCTGTTCTAGGCTCTTGTATTTGGGGGGAGAAGAGGAAATAATCCACAAAGTGAACATGAGATGTGTCATGTCCGTGGTTGGGAAACAGCAGACATGAATTCAGCTGGAGTGATCCCATTCTCTAAGCACCCACGGAGCTCATTAGATGTCTGGGGATTTTTTAAAGGTGTACTTTATTTATTTGAAAGGTGTATTTTATTTATTGGAAAGGTGTGTTTTATGGTATAGTTTATTTATTTTTAAAGTGTATTTTATTTATTTGAGTTACAGAGAGAGAAACAGAGATATAGCTTCCATCTGCTGGTTCACTCCCCAAATGGCCGTAATGGCCAAGGGCTGGGCCAGACCAAAGCCAGGAGCCAGGAGCTTCTTCCGTGTCTCACACATGGTGCCAGAGGCCCAAGCACTTGGGCCATCTTCCACTGCTTTTCCAGGTGCATTAGCAGGAAGCTGGATGAGAAGTGGAGTGGTGTGGACTCAAACCAGTACCCATATGGGATGCCTACACT
The DNA here is from genome assembly GCF_033115175.1 of Lepus europaeus. Classification (NCBI taxonomy): domain Eukaryota; kingdom Metazoa; phylum Chordata; class Mammalia; order Lagomorpha; family Leporidae; genus Lepus; species Lepus europaeus. Next base: position 75,682,194 of record NC_084843.1, on the reverse strand, counting down.
ATAGGCAGCAGCTTTACCTTCTATACCACAGTGCCGACCCCTGGGTTTTTTCTAATGTGGTGGAAGTTGACTAAGAGAGTGGTGTGAAAGCCTCTGCAGACCATGGACTTGAGAGCCCTGGGTAAATGGGTTAGAGTAGAGAGCTCTCTCAAAGATTTATTTATTTATTTGAAAGGCAGTGAGAGAGAGAGAGAGAGACAGAATCTTCCATCCACTGGTTCATTTCCCACAGGGCCTCAATGGCTAGGGCTAGGCTAGGCCAAAGCCAGGAGGTTGGCACTCCCTCTGGGTCTCCCACATTGGGTGGTAGAGGTTCACGTACTTTGTTCATCTGCTGCTCTCCCAGGTGCATTAGCAGTTGGAACTCAAACTGGAACTCCAATATGGGATGCCAGTGTTGCAAATGGCAGCTTAACCCACAGCACCACAATACAGCCCCATCAGAGTGAAAAGCTCTTGACGTGGTTTTACATTTTTGGATGCTGCTGGCCTGTTCTGTCATTCTCCTTTCTGGAGTCTGGAAGCAGCATCAAGGACTACATAAACCCCTCTGAAGGTGTCACTCCCACTCTCCACATGGACTGAAGTAGAGTTAGATACCAAGGTCCAGCGGCCTGTGCCTGATCCCATCCAGCACAGGACAGGGGCAATCCCTTCGCAGGTTCAGACAGAGGGAGGTGTCCCCCTGTGGGGCTCGCATGCCCTAGGAGGGCTCCCCGGCTCTCCCACCTTGAAGGGCTCCAGTCCTGTGCACAAACGTGTCCTCCTTGCCTCTGCCCAGCCTCACATCTGTAGTACATTTCTCCCACCCTTGCTTTGTCACACTGCACTCCGTCTACTTAAAGAACAAAGAATAGGCTGCTTTCCACTGCCCAAAGTGGGGCTGCACCTGCTCAGGTTGGGGAAAGAGCAGGTGCTTCTCATCCAGGTTTGTGGCTGAGACTGTGCTGTGGACTAAAGGACCCGGGTGGGATTTTTGATGGCACATCTGACCTGCAGGATTCAAAGAGGCTGCCTGTTGGAGGCTGAGACAGGATGGCAGAGTGAGGGAGTCTGGCTGAGGACATCTACCCACCCGTTACTTAAGAGGATGAACAAAGGCACGGTTGAGTGGTACAGCTAGATACCGCCAAATAAGGCAAACACAACATTGGACCTAGTAACCCTGGGACACACCCTACCTCTTTCTGCTCCTGCTGGACCCAGGCCCTACCTGAGGGGCAAGGTTTAAGAGCAACACTGTAGAGATCTTGCAGAGATAGTAAAGGCAACAGAAGCAGAGCTGGTGCTAGCTCACCTGGGTTCAGATCCCAGGAACTCTAGTTACTAACCAGTTCTTGAATTATTACTGGTATTTATTTGTCATTTGATGCCCCAGTTTCTTCCGCTGTGAGTTGGGGATTAGAATATTTCCAACCCTCTAGAGTCCTAATGATAATTAACTGGGAGACTATAAGTAAAGCACTCAGAACAGGGCTGGGCTATTAACAACCTCACATCACTATTACTGAGAGGGTAGGAGGTGGTTTTCAGGATTTCCATGAAAAGGCTCAACCTATTCATGGCCTCTGTTTCTCTTTCTGGTATGATGTGGTCAATCTCTCTTCCTAAATATAGTTTTTTAAAAATTATTTATTTAATTTGTCCCCTGCATCCATGTGGAACACATAAATGAAGCTCCTAATCCTGGCTTCCTTGTGGCCATTTGGGGAGTGAACCAGTGGATGGAAGTTCTCTCTCTTACTATGTCTCCCCCCCATCCCCTGTAACTCTGTCTTTCAAATAAGTAAATAAACCTTTAAACAAACAAACAAAAAAATGCAGGTCTTGGGGCCAGCACTGAGGTACAGCAGGTTAAGTGACCACCTACAACGCTGGCATCCTCTGTGAGCACTGGTTTGAGTCTCAGCTACTCCACTTCCAACTTAGCTCCTTGCTAACGTGCTTGGGAAGACAGCTGATGATGGCCCAAGTACATGGGCCCTGCCCTCCACCTGGGAGACCCAGATGGAATTCCAGGCTCCTACCTTCAGCTTGACCCAGCCCTGGCCATTATGGCCATTTAGGGAGTGAACCAACAGATGGACAATCTCTGTTTATTTGTCTCTTTCTCTTTCTCTCTCTAACCCAGCCTTTCAAATCAATGAATCAAACTTAAGGAAAAAAAAAAAAGATTGTAATTCTTGGCACAAATTAACAGTCCCTAGAAGCCTCTTTATATGTAAGCCAAACACTTTTTTAAAGAAATCTCTCTCCATTTGTTGCATCATCTTCAGTGTAGGGAGTGCGCTGGGAGAGAAATGTGGATTTATTTACTCACCATGCCCAGCAGTGACTTGGGAAGCCTGTAGATTCATCTCATTTACAAGCCATTCCCTTCAAGTCTCCTCTGGAAACTATTACAACTTCTTTCTTTCTTAATGACAGTGTAGAACGCAAACTAATTTCTACTAGCCTCTAGCTGTGAGATTTATCGAGAAGATTCTAACATGTTTAGAACAACCAACTCAAGGAAAAAAAAAAACATTTGTGTCATGGATTATTAACTTTGTCTTGATGAAATCAATGAAAATCTTGTTGGAAATGGAGCTCTCTGGTCCAACTTTAGCTCCTCTCCCAGATGGCTGCTCCTGGGATGATACGTCTTTGTGAGGACCATCAAGAATAGGGTACTTTTGGGAGCGCATTCGTCTCTTGCCTTGCTGCTGAGCTGACCTTAGAAACTCCATCTTCCCCTATTAGGCCCATGGTCAGGGCTCGCTGTGTTCTGTAGCCAACCAAGCACTATTACAGCAAATCAATTTGGTCTCTGTTTAGCAGAGAGAAAGATACCTAAATAAGTAGCTTCTAGTAGCTCCAAAAGTCTGGCATTTGCCAACACGCAGTGCTGCTGTTTACTTTTCCCTACCCAGCACTGTCTGATTTGGGCATTTCTTATTCTTGAATTTTTTTGACAAGTCCGTTTAGGGCTTGTCTGACTCAATGAGTCATAAAAGCGATAACCGATCCCTGAGAACCCTGTGACTTTGCTATGATTTCACAGGCAGGGGCAGCTGCGCTTGGAGAATCCGTTACTGCTGTGTCTCTGGAACATGGCATTGCCCAGTGAGTTCCTCAGGGCTCCTGCTTGCACCGCCACCCTACTGGCTGTCAGATGTTCTCTCCCCGGGGGTGACAGGCCAATGATGTAAGCCCTGTTGTCTGGTCACTGTGGAGCCCGATGATGCCTGGGTTAAGCTGTGCAGGTTAACGTGGTGGTGTTATTGTGGAATGCTCCCTGAGCATTTTACAGTTGTTGAATGGCTTGGCTGAATCACGCCTCCCCCAGGCTCACTCCATTAGAGCAGGCCCCGTCTTCCCTGCCCTGCACATCACGATTTCTTCTGGGCTTTCTGTATTCTTCCCAGACTGCAAGGTTTTTTGTCAACCTGTCAGTAGATGCCTTCCTGCTGCAGCTTCCTCGCTCACACAGAGCTACCTTGGATTTCATGTCACTCTCAATAGTTTCCTTAACCCCTAAGACCCATACAAGTGCTAGGAGAAAGGGAAGCTTTTGTCAGAGACACAATTGCACAGGTGGTCTCCTCGGGTGCACCTGCTCACCACGCTGGCTGCAAGGGGGCTGCCTGAGCCCAGAGAGCCTCTGGTCTGGGCAGATGCCCCTCTCCCCTTGGCAAACTCGCTGCTCAGATCTGGCCTCTGCAACCCCTTTGCCCTCTGCCACCATCTGCTCCCTCCCCAAGGCCTGGCTGTGGTGCGCTCTCTTAGGACAGGTGGACCAGCAGCAGTTTGGCAGAGAACTCTTGCCTGGGGACAGATTCCTCAAGCTGTGGCATCCGGACATTAGCTTATGCTCCCAGCTGGACCCTCTGTCAGAGGCTTGTTTGACTTTGGGGGCTGACCAGAGCTGGTCTGAGGGTCTGCTCAGAGGTCAGTCCCTGCCGTTTGTCTCTGTGATGTCTCCCTGAAGAGGCCACTTTGCTTGATTAATGATGGAGGGAGGGGGAAATCAGGCTGTCCAGAAACCTGAAGGAAAGGCGGCCTTTCTCAGTGAAAATGTTTCCCGCATCACCAGCTTCGGTGCAGGAGAAGACAATGGACTGATGCAGGGTGCAGCTGGACCTGCGGTTTTGATGCTGGCCTGCACTTACTTCATCTTCCCAAGAATGGTCCTTACCTTGATACAGCAGGTACACAAGAATCCCTGGGCCCCAGAGCATGGCATCTAGTGAGGCTTGCTGAGGTCTCAGACTTACCCTGGAGCCCACAAGCATGCTGGGAGTGTTGGGAGGCTGACAGCCTGGCTGCGCATCCATGTACCCTGCTGTACTGTGGAGACCTCTCCTTTGCCGTCTGGTGGGGACACGCAGAGGTCTCAGCCTGCTGATGTGCGGATAGGCTTGGAAACTAATCGCTGTCCCCAGGAGCTCTGCCCATTTTATGGGGGCTCATTTTTTTTAATATTTCTGGTCCTGATTCTGTTTCTGGGGACTCAGTGATTGACCAGAGCATCTGCCCTGTACCTGCCCAGATGGGAAATTCTATCAACAAAACCCCCACCCCCACGTGCACAGATCACCTGCTGTGCTCTGAAGGCTGGTGTCCTCCCCAGGGTCATAAGCTGCAACCCAACTCTCAAGGTGATGGTACTGGTAGGTGGGGCTTTGGAGGGGTGATTCGGACATGAGAGGGGAGCCCTCCTGGAGGGGCCAAAGGCCCACAGAGGGGCTGATGAGGCCACAGTCCTTCTCTTCCACTGCTTGGAGACCCAGCCAGAGGGAGCCAGCCACGAGCCAGGAAGGAAAGGGGCTCTCATCAGACAATGGTCCTGCCCCTGTCTGGGTGTTCACCTTCAGCCTCCAGAACTATGAGGAGTAAATTCCTGTGAATTATAAGTCACTAGGTCAGTGGTGTTTTGTTATAGTGGCCCAAGCTGAGTCAGCCTCTGTGTCTCAGAGCTGCCAGGAGCCCTGGTGGCAGGGGTAGGGCGTGGTGGGGGTTCTAGCTGCACAGACTGTCTCTGTGGACCAAGTCCTGCTGCTGAGCCCTGCTCCTGTTCCCCAGGGCTCCCTGCCTCTCCACCTGGCTGGCTTCTTTCTCCATCCTCGTCTGCTCCCTCTGCGTCTTGACTCTAAATTCTTATTTTCTCATAAAGATCAATTTAACCGTCTTTCTGGTAGCCTTTGCTCCTGCTGACACAAGGTGTTCTCCTAAATAAAATATAGCTATTGATATGGGATTTTTGGTGCAAACTCAACAAATCCAACCTGGTTTCCTGTCACCGGTGCTTATGTCCGTGATTGGTCTCTGTCCAACAGCCAGCTGTGTCTCCTGAGTTTCCAAAGAGCTGCAAGCCCCCAACAAGTGCTCACGGCTTAGTTCTCTCCTCTGCCTCTCAGAAATGTATCCTCTGCTTCCTGTTTCCTGGCTGAGTCTCTGCCTTCTGACTGAGTGAGTAACAGTGCGGCTGGATGCTCCCATCCCATGCAAAACCAGTGCGGGCTTCTGAGAGGGGCTGGACAGCTCCCGCGGAGTGTGTGTGTGCATCCAGCTCCTCTGTTGCTCCCAAGTCGGCTTCTGACTGCCATCGCTCATCTTCTAGAAGGGATGTCACTTCGCAAATACCTCCTCAATCTGTTTACCTGGGTGTGGCCCCCTATGAACAGCTGTAGAACTAGTCATTCAACCTTGATGAATCCACAGCCACTTGTTTAGTCACTTCTTCATGCCAATAATTATGTGAAATCATTCACAAATGTTCTCTTAATTCTCACCAGCCCCTCCACATTAGGACTTTTAAAAATAGTTATTTGTTTTTATTTATTTGAAAGGCAGACAGATACACAGAAACATACATACAGACATTTTCCATTTGTTGGTTCACTCTTCAAATTTGCATTACAGCCCATGTTGAGCCAGGCTGAGCACAATCCAGGTATGTCAAGTGGGTGGCAGGGACTCAGCCAGCACCTGCTACCTCCTAGGGTACACGTTAGTAGAAGGCTAGAGCAGAAGTGGAGCTAGGACTTGAACCCAGGACAGTGTGTGATGCAGGTCTCCAATGAAAATTAACTGCTTCACAAAATGCCTACCCATGAAATTGGGACTTTTTTTTTTAAAGACTTTATTTATTTGAGAGGTAGAGTTACAGAGAGAGAGAAACAGGGAGAAAAGTCTTCCATCTGCTAGTTCACTCCCCAGATGGCCACAACAGCCAGAGCTGAGCTGATCTGAAGCCAGGAGCCAGGCGCTTCTTCTGGGTCTGCCACGTGTATGCAGGGGCCCAAGGACTTGGGCCATCTTGTACTGCCTTCCCAGACCATAGCAGAGAGCTGGATCGGAAGTGGAGCTGAGACACAGACAATGCCCATATGAGATACTGGTGCCAAAGGTGGAGGCTTAGCCCACTGTGCCACAGCATGGGCTCTGAAATTGGGACTTTTAAGCTCCATTTTGTAGTGTGTTCTGATTAGGGAGAATGGCACATACAAAAGTCAAGAGGCCTGGTGGAGCAGGGGCAGAGTTCATTGTACCTGAGCCAAGAGACGAGAATCAAGAAGTGCTGGGAAGCAAATCAAAGGAGCTGTGATCTGGCAGGAGATGCATCTGAGAAAGGTGAGTGGCCGTTACCAATTCCCTAGGGAGAGAGGAGGATGCTGAACCGTGCTATGGCAGTGGGAGGTGATCATTTAAAGAGGTCACCAAGGACTTCCCCAGCTCTGTAACCCCTGAGCCTGCACAGGGGACAGGTCCAGGTGACTATGTACAGAGTTACAGGTGCAGGGTGACGGCTGACCCTTGCTCTCACCATGTGTTGCCTGCCTTCCTCACCTACCCTGCACACCTGGGTGGTCTCATTGCAGAATCAACTATGCCAAGTAGCCCTTCGAGTGCAGTGGGTTGTGCAGCTCACTCTCAGGAGCCTGGGTACATACACACTGCACCTGCCTCCATTGTTCCGTTCTGTGGAACGCCCCAGGGAGTGCTATCACCTTCCCATCAAAGGGCAGCCCCATGGCACCTGAGGGTGTGCAGCCCTGACAAACCCGGGACCAGTGACAGCTGTGGCTTTGTGCTGGGGCTGGGAGGGGGCCAGGGACGCATGCCCAGGTGTCCAGGTTAGCAGACTGCACATAGAGTTGGGGATTAGTGCTTAGCATGGCTTCTTTGTCAGCCTTCTGATCCACAAGCTGCAGAATCCAGACATGACTCCTGCACACTTTGAAAGAAGGAGAAGATCTTGTTGCCAGATCTGAGTTCATCTTCCCAGTAACTCCACATTCTGTGTGCCTCACCCATGCAGACTTCCCCAATAAGCCCTCGGCTCACCCACTCTGAAGTCAGGGGCCGCTTAGGTCTGTTGTTTGCCCTTTGCATTCCCTTCTAGCTCTGCTCTCTCCAAAAAATGACAATGTGTCATTTGCAATTCACAGGGGCAGTAAACCAAGGCTGCTGTCTGCACCTTCCCAGGGCCCTGGTCACACTGTGTTTTGCTGTGATAAGTCTGAGAGTCTTCAATGGCTTGCTCAGGGTCACTAAACAAGTAGGCGCAGGAGGAGATATAACTCACCCATTCAGTGAACACTGACTCAGTGTGTGGCTGTATCCATGCACTGGGGGTCCAGCAGGGAGCAAGGCTGGCAAAGCTCTTGGGCCACCCTCCTATGCTGCATGTATGGCAGTGTGAGTCATACTGTATCATAAAGAGTGAGAGGGAAACTGGACTTATAAGCTGGCATATGTCTCTGGAGTTGCCAAGTGAACCAGCCAGCTCTCTCCTCACTTAGCACAGAGCCCACAGGCTCCCAGGAAGACCCCTGCCCCTTTCTTCTTCCCCTGACTTCACTCCTGGTGTCTCTGACTTGGTTCTAAGTCTTGCTTTGCAGTCAAAGCCCTTGGCCTTGACACTTTGACTTCTCTTTTGGTTTTCAACTTGACTCTGACCTGGGAAGAGGCACTTTTCCCTCCTCTCACTTTGCGCAGCACTGTTCCCAGGTGGTCCTATCCCTGGCTCTCATTTTCATGGACTGAGGTTTAACTAGACAGTATCTACCCTGTCTGGCTGATCTTTGCTCATGAGCTATGTGCTGTGTCTTATCTGAGATGGGAAGGAGGGAGGCAAGACTCCTTCAGGTCGGGCTCCTTTCTCTCCCTGTGGTCCATGACCCCAGCCTGAGCTGTTGACTCTTTGTGACAGGTGATGAGTGAGTATTCTTGCAGCTGGGAGCCTCTCTCCTTCAAGACCACCCCTACTGTCTTGGGGGCTTGGTATGACCAAGCTCTGACACTGTATTCATCCACCTTCCCTAAGGAAAGCCTTAAGTTTACCAGGCTGTGGAGAGGGCCCCTGGTCTAGAGAGCCATTCTCCCATCTTCTCTTGATCTCATCCCCACAGCAGCTCTTCCCCAGACAACTGGATTGTGAAGGCAATGCCATCCCCACCTGCTGCATTTCCCCCAGTGAACCATAAGCCAAAGTCAGAAAGCACAAAGTAGGTTACCTAAGTGATGATGCTGAGGTTGGGGGCCAAAGGAATCCACAGATCAACACTGACTCTTAGCTTCTACCCAAGGCAGGGACAAATATGGAGACAGCGTATTACCAGGAGAAGGAGAAGGGGTGAGTAGAGTAGATAGAAAAAGTTCCAATGAGGAGCTAGAAGGCTTTTCAAGTAGGCTCTGATGAGAAGCTAATTGCTGTTTTGGGAAAGGAGTCTTCCACCCAAGTCAAAGTTGGAGGCAGTCAATCTTTTCTTCTTCCTGTCTGTTTTGTATATTTTTGTTGTTGTGAAATACAGTTAGTGTGTGTCTTCTTAGCAGGAGGTCAGACCATCCATCTGTCTGTCCATCCATCCATCCACCCATATACCCATCAACAACCCATCCGTCCATCCATCCATCCATCCATCCACCCACCTACTCACATATCTATATATCTACCTATATCTATCTATTCATCCACCCCTCTATCATTCTCTCATCTATTTACCTACCTATCTGGTTATTCATCCATCCACTCACCCACCCATCCACTCACATATTTGCCCTTCCATCCATCATCCAGTTATCCATGTATTTGTCTATTTGTCTATATCTAGTTACCTATCCATTCATTCATCCATCCACTCACCCTCCCATCCACTCACATATTTGCCCTTCCATCCATCCATCCATCCATCCATCCATCCAGTTATCCATGTATCTGTCTATTTGTCTATATCTAGTTACCTATCCATTCATTCATCCATCCACTCACCCAGCTGTCCACCCACATACCCATCCATCCACTGTTCCTGCTTTATGTGTATCTTCCATGAATTCATTCATCAAATGCATGTTAAGCACCAGCCATGTTCCTTGGTTGGTGCTGGATTCTAGAGACAGCCCTTAGGAAACTCAACAATTGATGAAGTAAGCACATTCATGAACTGACAGTGCAGAATGCATGCACAGAAGAGGGTGTTCTCAGGGAGATCTGGGGGTGGTGGTGAGCAGGGCCTATCTGTGCTTGGAAAAGAGCATTGCTCCAGCCTGCTCCTCTGAGCTGGAATGCATTCATTCTTTACAGCAGACACGCTTGTGGGAGGATTGAAGGCTTCCTCTGGCCTTTCTTAGTCATATTCTGCTGCTTCCTCTCTGCATCCAGACATTTGCTGATTACCTTAATTCACTGAGGCTAGAAGTGCTGGAGGGGAAAAGGTACCTTATGTTGGGTGTTTGTCTGGGCCACAGCAGAGGTGCTATGAGTTCTGCCCTCAGTGCGTGAATGGGGGAGTGGGTCAAAAGGTCCAGGCTGGATAAATAGTCCTTGTGGTGAGTGGGTGCCTGCAAGATCCGTGTTTATCTTGAGAACAGAAATCTTCACTTTGTCAAGGACTCTCAGCATTGAGTTATTCTTTGGGAGAAAAGAAAACCGAAGCCACCTCTTAGTGGTTCGTATTCTCTTCTACTGAAAGCTCCATTCTGCTTGTGTTCCAGAGAGGGAAGGCAGCTGTGCATCAGTGGGGGCTCCCAAGCACTGGGGGGAGCGGGGAGGGGCAGGGCATGGGCCATCCCTGCTCCCTGAGGCGAATGAGTCTCCCACCCTGAGGGGACCAGGACACGATTCTGTCATGATGCAGACAGGGAGTGGGTGCCTGTTGGTTGGAACACTTTTCCTCTCTGTTGCTAGTTGACACCTGACAAGGATAAGCCCAGTCACTGCTTTTGCTGCTTCCCATGTTTTGGTGAGCTGTGGTCAGTCACCCAGGCATGTTCTGGCCACCTCCTGAGCATCGACCCACCTCCACCCACTTCTCACACTTGCAGCAGGCACAGCAAGAGCACAGGACAGTGACAGATGGGACACAGCTGTTTAGCCATGTCCAGCCCATGGGGAGACTTCCAGGGAAAGTGGTCGGCTTTGCTTGGATGTGCCCCTGTGGAAATGGCCCTGGAGGGGTGGCATGAGCAACTGGATGGACAGTGCAGAGCCCATGTATCTGATGTCCTGTGCCCCCTCCTGTACTCCCACCTTGACTGCAGCTTCAGTTGTGGGGGATGAGTTCTACCACTATGTTCTTGTCTGCGGCATCCAGAGTAAGATGTGTGGGGAGGGAACTGTAGGCAGAGACGGAGGCATGGAGGTGTAGGGGTGAGGGAACACATTGAGGAAGGAGAGGTGGGGGCAGAAGGGGAGACTTCTTGTATTCCGAGGAGCATATTTGATCTTCCCAGGCCTCCTGTGAGGCTGACATAGTCTCCTGTTTCTATCCGGTGGGTTTTGTTTTCCTGAAATATTTTTAGCAGGCTCCTTGCTGCTCAGGTGTTCAGAGACTGGTCCCTGTGACCCACTTTGCTGGCCATTGTCTATGCAACAGTTAGTAACAAGGGGCCCTAACCTGACCGCGGTGGACGTTACCTCTCCCGCGACCACTCCCTCCTCCTCTGATGCCTCCTTGAGGGCTGGGATGGTGTGAAGGTGACATCTGGGAATGAGTGCACCCTCCTCCTTGTGAAGGCTCTTGCTGAGCTACTGAGCAGGCAGGTGTAGGCCTTCCTACCCCTCCAGACAGGAGTCTTCCATTACAGTCACCCCTGGATGCACAGGAGGATTGCTCTGCAAGCATTGTTCCAGCTTCTCATCCTGGGCCCATCCTGAGACCAGAGTGGTCTTTTTTAAAGATTTATTTATTTATTTGAAAAGCAGAGTTACACAGAGGGAGGGAGAGACAGAAAAGAGAGAGAGAGACTGTCCATCCACTGGTTCACTCCCCAAATGGCTGCAATGGCCAGGGTTGGGCCCAGCCAAAGCCAGGAGCCCATAGCTTCTTCTGGGGTTCCAGAATGGTCTTTTCTGAAGCCAAGTTGACCACCAGCTCTTTGGACACAGACCCACCAGTGGTGACCTTCTTTCTGAAGTCACCTTATTAGTCCTCAGCACATAGCCCCCACCCCCATGGCTCTGCCTGGCCCTGGCCCTGCCTGCCTGTGGATCCTGCCCATCCTCTCTGCTCTACCTGTTGACAGTCTTGATCTTGAACTGCCTTCAGTTCCTCTAACCCAGAGTTTGGCCAACTGAGGCCATGGGGGTGCACCCAGCACACAGGCCATTTTGATAAATAGCATCTTATTACACATGGCTGTGCTTACACCTTCATGTCTTATCCAGGCTGCTGTCAGGTTACTAACAATCGAGTTGAATGATTACAACAGAGAAAGCTGCACCCAAGTCTTTACTACCTGGTTCTTCAATGGAAACTTTGGTAGGTGCTGCCCTAAGTGGCCCTGCCCCTTTGCACCTTGATGCAAATGCTGTGCCCTCTTTATACTGCTCATCCCTCATCACCTGAGCAGGTCACCTGCCCAGGTGCATGTCTCAGTCATGGTGCTCGTCTTGCTGGTCTCCCTCAGGTTGTACAAATCCACCTCCCACTCTCATACCTGTTGCAGGGATAAGCCTTATCCTACTCAGCATCTCAGCACCTGCCTGGGCTGTCGAATGAACACCTGGAAGCCACACCTCAGTGCTGGGGACCATATCTTAGGGTCGGAGTCCTGCACCACCCCAGCTTTCTGTGTCTGGAAACGCATGAGCCGAAGGCATTTCATTTCCTCTGTCTTTGCAGATCTCCAATCTCTACCTGTATGACAGTGTTCTGATGCTGGCCAACGCCTTTCACAGGAAGTTGGAGGACCGGAAGTGGCACAGCATGGCAAGTCTCAACTGCATACGGAAGTCCACCAAGCCATGGAACGGAGGGAGGTCCATGTTGGACACAATCAAAAAGGTGTGTGCATGGGGACACCTTTCCAGACCAAGGTGGGAGCCAGGGGCCACTCCTCACACCCCCAAGTCTTTGCCAATCCTGCAGCCGGCCTGCAGCTGGGCCCTCTGGGTGGCTATCCCAGGAGGGGCCTTCCCAGGCCTCTCTTCTGATCAGTCCTCCTATTATAGCATTTGAAGGCTAGGTGAGTTGGGGCCCATGGATAGTGTTGTTCTTATTATTATCTCCATGCTAACATGAGGAGCTTGGGCTTCAGGGAGATGTAGGAGCTTGCCAAGGTTATGGGTAAGCAGACTCTGAAGGCAGCTCTCTGTGCCGTGCCTGTCAGATACCCCCCCACACAGGCTGCCTCTCTGCATAGGAGAGGTAGTTTCACTGGGCCCTGCCATAGGTCCTTGGTGTATGTGCATGTGTGTGTGTGTGTCCTCTACTCTAGTGAAATGCCCCATGTGCTGGAGCCTGGATATAAAGTGAACTCAGAAATCCATGCAAGATGTGTTTGAGCGAATTGGCTTTCCGAGGCTTCAGAGGAGCATTTAGGGAAATCCATAGTGTTTGGAGTTTTTGTTCACCATACACTGTGTGTGGTTTCAGTAGCGGAGAGCAGGTTCTGATGTTGGTTCGAATTTACTGCAGACCACAGCAGAGCCCAGGCCTCTTCCTGGGCCAGTGCAATCTCTGGAACTCTCCAGGCTCACAGAAGGGAGGCTGCTGAAGCCCCTCCCCAGGCTTGAGGAGAGAAGAGGCCTGCCCCAGCTCACTAAGCCACCACTGCCTGCTAACCCTTTGGGAGCAAAGGCAAGGGGGGCAGCTCATGACAGCCAGGCTGTGTCAGACACTGGGTTTTGGATGTGGTTTCTCCTTCAGTTCCCACAGGCTCTATCATGTGAGCCTGACTGACTTCAGCCTGGAGCGGGCAGATAGACGATGACTTGGCCAACGTGGCCCAGGTGGCAATGCCTGGTGGACTAGAGCTGGGCTTTCCCTTCCCACACTCATGCTTCTGATCTGTAGGCTCTTGGTCCTCACCCCCACGGTCCTGACCTGTGGGTTCTCGTTGCCTTGTGACTTCCTCTTGCAAAGTGGAGTCCATGGGTCAGGTTGCAAGAAAGCATTAACACTCTGGAAAGTCGGGACTCAAGCTGTCAGTCCTGCACAGTGCTTGGCTCATAGAAGGGTCTCCTCACATATTGACGACATGAACAACATGAAGACAAGTCTTCAGGGATGTCCCCTGCAAGCAGGTGGCCTGGGAAGTACTGATTCTTTTCCATGGCCCAGGTCTGCAAAAGACTCTGTTCTTGTTACAGGCTGCCCTCCTCCAGGCCCTGTCTTGGTGGCTGCATTCTTTGTGCTTTCTAACCTTTGAGACTGCCCACCCTTCAGTGATCTGTCCTTGTCTCCTGCAGGGCCACATCACTGGACTCACAGGGGTGATGGAGTTTCGCGAGGACAGCTCAAATCCCTACGTCCAGTTTGAAATCCTGGGCACGACCTATAGCGAGACATTTGGCAAAGACATGCGTAAGGTAAGCTAGAGGCTCCCTGCCTCCCAATCTTCTTACTGCAGTGCCATCGAAGACAGTGACAGCTGTGTGGGCCCTGCATCCCCCGCAAGTAGGAGCTGGAACAGAAATCCCCTCTGCCACTCATGGTGTTGAGGCTGGCGTTATGGGGGCATCCTGGAGAGGAAGCAGAGATGTTTTTAAACAAACAGCATTGCTCGTGCACTCTGTGAGTACAGCAAGGGCCCCTGGTAGCAACTAGGCCCTGCTCCCTGAAGCTGGAAGGGCCGCCTGGAAGCTGGAAGGGGCAGTATGATTCCCAGTGTGGTGGAATCAGCACAGAGTGGAGAGCAAGTATGAATCGTGGCTGAAGCAGGAGACAGAGGTTACAGCCAGAGCTTCCTCCAGATCCAAGGATGAGACAGGGCCACAGATGGAACACTGGACAGCAAGGAGGGTGGGAGGTGGGAGTGCTGGAGCCATGAGGAAGTGAGGAATGGGCTCGCTGAGTAACTCAGGTGAAGCCCGGCTCTAACTGGATGCTGATGCAGGTGGCACACTGGGCAGTGTGAAATGTTGCCTCTTGTTTTTCCTCTTGGAGGTGCAAGACAGTTTGTTCAGGATCAAAAATATCATTAAGTGGCCTTTTAACTCAGAGTGGGGACCCTCCCTCACACCCCAGAGGGGAGGACTGTGATGCCAAAGTCAGTAAGATCGGGGACCAGCAGGTCCACATGGCAAGCAAGGGGCTGGGATCATCATCCAAACATTGACATCAGATGGGCTGGTCACTCTCACGGCAAGCCATTGTGGACCCATAGTTCTGTACAGGTGGGAGCTGTGGCTGCCACCCCAGGGCCTGGCCAACGCAGCTGGCTTGGATGCAGGAGGACCATATGTGTGTCAGGGCTAGAGACAGAGTGTTCATGGTCTAAATGGCCCATGGGGATTCCAGCTTCTCAGGAAAGAATGAAAACATTCACTGGTTGACACACGTGCAGGCACAGGGTCATGTAGTCTCACACTCATTCTCTCTTTGTCTCTCTGTCTCTCTGTCTGTCTCTCTCTCTCTCTCTCTCTCACACACACACACACACACACATTTCTACACCCTGGGGAGGATGATGTCTTCACTAATGGCAATGCCTGGGAGATGTAAGCTTGCAAGCAATGAGCTCCCAGCAGGGACTGGAGATGCTCATCAAGAGCCCCATAGCATGGCCTCCTGGCTTGGCCAGGGGCAGTGGAGGGGCAAGCAAGGGTTAAGTGATGTTGGGTATTGAGAGTCCAGTTGGGAGACTTCCTTGGTTTGCTCCTGGAGGACCAGGGCCAAAGGAGGCATGTATGGAGCTGGTGAGAGCTGTAGAGCAAAAAGAGTGTGCAAGGCTCATCGGTGATGTCAGAGGCAGGGGACTGGCTCCCAAGGGAGGGGCTGGAATCGCCAGGCCCCTGTGTGATGGGGCAGGTGGGGAACACCCAGCTCATCATGCACTGGAAGATAGAGTTGTAGGTTGATCATGTGAGTGCTAGGAGGTTCAGTAATTGGCCACGGTACAAATGCTGACACACAAGGGTCAATGACATTTCAGAACTCAGCACTGCATTAGTGGCGTCATCGTGGGGGTTGATGACTACCTGGTGACATCCTGGAGGGCCAGGGGTCCTGCTCTGTCAGTGGGAGTCCGGGTTGGCCTGTGATGCCTTCTAGGTTTGCCCAAAGCTTGCAGCTCGGACTGTGGGCTGCAGATGGGTGGCCAGCATTGGGCAGAGTCATGACCGCAAGAGAAATCAGCTTGCACTGGGACTCCTGCCTGGTCAAGAGATGCCAGTGCAGAGAGGAGTTCTGTCCACCACTGAGGAGAGTAAGAAGCTTGCAGAGTGCAGCGCCCTGCTGAAGTGACCATTCCCATCAGCCACGGTACATGGGCACTGCCTGCATCTCTGAGTGTTCTTCCAGGGTTAGGGACAATCAGGCCTTGCCCGCTGGCTCCTTCCCTGCTGCCCACCTGCTTCATGAAGCTCGGCTTTAACTGCAAGGTTCCCATGGATGTTGGCTGGGGTGGTGTGGGGGAGTTTCCTTTGCCTCATTTCTAACACCCAAGCCCCTTGCCTGGCCCCAGACTGCCCACTCCAGGTGTCTGAGAAGGGCAGGTGCAGTGGCCTCCACGTCCTGTCTCAGGTGTCTGAGCCTTCCTTGTTGCCAAGGCAACAGTCCTCAAAACCCCTGAAGCCAATAGGAGCCAGAATCTCCAGTTTGGGGAGCTTCTGAGCAGGAGGTCTGTGTGTGATTGAGTTGCAATGGAAGCTGATTTTCAAGTGGGTTTTATTTTAAACGTCTCCTTTTGTCATTTTTAAATCTGCCCTTAATAACTGCATATCCCTCTTGTTATCTGTGTGCCTGTCAAGCTTATGGCTGTGAAGGAGAAGTTATCTGGGAAGCAGGGCATGGGATTTGCCATAGCCAATGTCTGTGATTCAGGCCCAGGGTGCATCGAGAACTGGGTGGGGGGTGTGGTTTAGGATCAAGCAAGGGAGGGCATTCGGATGGGGCTGGGGGAGCATCACAGGCATAGGACAGGCTTTCAAGGTGGGGCTGAGCTGGGGTTCCTGGTGGAGGATGCTGGGAAATTGGTGTGACTTAAAGGATGCTCCCGTAAGAGATAGCAGCTGAGGATGAGTGGCAGATCTGGGGGTAGGGTTAGGGTGCTGAGTACAAAAAGGCAGTGCCGAGATCAGCTATGGAGGAGCCCCCCTGAAGTGGCCCCTGATGCAGAGCTGCTCGAAGGCCCCATGTTCTGACTGCTGAGTGCTGCCCTGCAGGGCAGGGTCAAGAGTGCTGCACAGAGATGATGCAGATCCCGTGCAGAAACTGAACAGAACCATGGGAAATTCAACCAAACAAACACCAAGGAGTTTCTTTAAAATTCATGTCAAGAGGAATCATCTCACTTGGGGAACAAATGGACATTTTCTTAAACTAAGTGCCCTGGGGGGGCCCTTGGGGAGGGTGAGTCACCCAGACATTTTAGATGAAGTGGCACCGGGAAGTTGTGGGTTACTCAGCCTTCTCAAGGCGGGAAGGCGTGGGTGATCGTCTTTCGCTGCAGGGTGCTGGGCAAATACTAATTAAATGATTGCATCCAGGAAATGCGTTCTTGTGGAGGGAGTGCCAGATGGCAAAACCAAGGGTCGATGTCGCCGGCTTGCTGGGGAGCTCCTGGAAGTGGTAGTGGTCTCAGGGTTGTACTTGGAGCTGCCCGGCACAAGCCTGCCACCAGGGGCAGGATTTGCAGTGGAGTCACTTCTGGCTCTCGATGGCGTTCTCTGGCATCCATCCTGCCAATGGTGTGCACCTTCCTCTGGGACACTCATGTTCTCAGAAGTGTGATGAGAGCTCCAGAACTTTCTACTCCCTTTGAGCAGACAGCAATCCCCAGAGGAGGGTCCTGTGAGTTTGCCCTTGCAAATGTCCTTCACATGCGACATGAGCTGGGACAGATCTGTGGTAGTGGAGTCCTCACAGAGGGAGGTTTCTCAGCAGCTGTTTGGTGCGGGACAGGAGAGTGGAGCAGGAGCTACTGTGCACCCACTGTGTATAAAGGTCCCGTTAGATGTGTGTTGTCTCATTGACTCAGGGGCCTTTGTGTCACTGCTGGGCCTGCCTCTCCTGAGATTCTGCAGCCATACCTCCTCTCTGAACCTTCCTCAGATGGAAGATGCAGGTGCCGTGAGCTGCTTATGGAATGGAGGGAGTCTGTGGGTCAGTGTGATGACCCTGGGCAGCACTTGGAACCCACAGGGCCCTCACTAAACCTCTCAACCCCAGACTGCCAGAGCAGAGACACTCAGGTAGGCCCTAGGACCAAGCCTTCTGCTCTACAGGGCCTTGGGCTTGAACTCCTCCCCACCCCAAGTGCAAAAGCCTGCTTCATGCAGCCCTGACAGGCACAGCTGGGATCACCAAGCCCTGTGCTGGGCCAGAGCCCCCGGCCCCTTCCGCACCTGGAAACAGGTGCCTACGGCTCATGAAAACTGAGGGCTGAGGGATCCGGGAGCCTCAGCCTGGCGGGATTTTATTTTCATGACTGTTTTGCTGTTGGGGTGATCCGTGGAAGAAGAACAGTTGTCCTTTAATGCCCAAGCAGACTTGCCTGGATTGAGACCCCATTGACAGCCCTGAGGAAACAGGTTTGTATGACCCTTTTCTGCCCTAATGACACCAGCTTGGGAGACCCATTCCATTCCCCTAACTCAGGGTCCCTGGTTCAGTAAAACCCTGGGAAAATTGCCAGCTGCCTTCAGGCCTCTTGAGTTTGATTTCCCGTGAGGCAGCCACCTGACTGTGGGCGCAGCAGAAGACAGTGGGTCTCCTGGGGCCAGAGAGGGGGAAACAGGCAGCAGGAGTACCCAGATCACCTGTGCATTTGCTTTCTGTCTCATGTCCAGAATGAATGCCAGCCTGGTGTGGCAGGAGAGACCACGGCTGCTTTTTGTTCCTTTTTATGGAGGATCGAGATGGGACCAAGAGAGACTGAGGAAGTATTTAGTCCGGGACGTGCCTGCTTTTCTCTTGCTCTACAAAATTTGGCCAAGCAGGGACTCACGAGAACCTGCACATACTAAACAGTCCTGGAAGCACACGTGTAGTGGTTGCAGGGAACCCCGAGGCTCCTGTCACAGTTGTCTCCGTCCCCAGCATCTCCATGGTTTTCTGCACAGCTGCCTTTGGGAACCTGAGGCACAGAGACTGAAAAGACCCAATTATGCAATTATGCAGTGCTAGGAGCATTTGGCCATGCTGGGGCTGGAAGGCAGACTTTCTGTGAGTGTGTGTGTGTGTGTGTGCAGCACAGCAGCCCAAGCATCCTTTCTGAACTCGAGATGGTGTCTCACTCCCCTAGACCACTTTCCACAGTCTCTTTCAGTTTCCCGGCAGCCAGCCAGTCTTGGGGCTCCACGATCCCCGATCCCCTCCCATTGGCCCCACAGCCTGCTGAATTCTTGAATTCTACCGCTGCCCTTGGCTCAGCCTCTCCATTCCAGCAAATTACCTAGGGCAACGAGAAAGCTGCATTCTCCTTTGCTAGTTGAAGATGCCTCTCCGGTCTTCTCTGTCGATTTTGATTCTTCATGAAAGTTGGCTTTGGACAGGAATCAAATGCCCAACTTGATGTCATGTCCCCGGGAGGGCCTGTGGCTGCGGATCGTTCTCAAGTCCTAATTGCTTATCATGCAGTGATTGCCATGCCATAGGACCCCGGTCCTCCCTGGCCTTTGGAAGTGCGTCATTAACATGCTCTCCCAGACCTGCCACCGTGTGTTACAAATCATCCCCACTCTGGCAGGTTCAGAAGTTCTACGCTGTGAGGCCAAGTTGCAGAGGTGCCCTGCACAGGGCAGGCTGTCTTTGGTAGCGACACTTCGCCTGGTGGCTGCAGGCGACTGGCAGTGCCTGAGGGGTGCCGTGACTCTATTAAGCTGCTCCCAGAGAGACCCCTGGCTGTGCACAGTGAGTTGCACAGGACTCATAAACTTCAGTCTCCTCGTGGATTAACATTCTCGCAGCGTATTCCCTGAGTAAAATGTCAGCCATTTGGAACCCTTGCGCAAGAACTGCTTTTGACAGAGCTGAGCAGCAAAACAAACAGGGCTACAGCTTCGGAGGGAAAGCAGGAAGCAAAGATGCAATAGAGTATTTCATTCTGAGGATCATTTCATCCGGGCATGCTCATTTCCAGTAGAATGTTTGGAAAATACAGATAAATGAAAAGAAGAATATAAAAGTCAGTTCTGATCTCTCAACCAAGAAATAAATTGTGCATGCATTCCTGGTGCATTTTATGTCTTCTCCCCACCATACCTGCAGAGAGATCTGTATATTTATCCAGTTGCTATTTATTGTACACACATTTTGTATGCTGACTTTCCCACTTAAGGCTATATTGGGAGTATTTCCTCATTTCTTTAACTATACTCTACAGCGATGAGTTTTTAATGGAAGTGCATTACTCAACTTACAGGGAAACGTCCTTTATTTTAGCTCCCTATGTGATGAATATTTTGGCATATCACTCCAGAATAGTGCCATAATGGAATCCCAAATATATAAAAATTTAATTATATCTATATTTATTTTATTTTATAAGAAGTAGAATTGCCAAACCAAGGATAATAATTCTGTTGATGCATTTGATACATATTTTCAAATTGATTATAGAAAGGCTCTATAATTTTTTAAACATTTATTTATTTGAAAGGCAGAGCAACATAGAGAGAGGGAGAGAGGCATTTTCCATCCACTGGCTCACTCCTCAAATGGCCACAATAGCCAGGCTGAAGCTAGGGGCCTGGAAATCCATCTGGGTTTCTCGTGTGAGTGGCAGGGAACCGCATACTTGGGCTGTACTCTGCTGTTTTCCCAGGTGCATTAGCAAGTAGTGAGATCAGAAGTGGAGCCGCTGGGACTAGAACCAGCTCTTGGATATGGGATGCAGGTGTTGTAAGCAGCACCTTAACCCTCTGAGCCACAATGCACCAGGCTCATTAATTTTCATATCCACTAATAGTATATGGAGATAACTATTACAGCTGGTGCTCAGAAAACTGATTGACAGATTAAAAATGTTTGCTAATTTGTATCAGTATGTAGAAAAAGCTAATGAAGTTGCATTGCTTGTGACATTGTACCTAAAAATACAGTCATTGGCCATTTATAAATTATAGTGTAATCTACACTCTTTGCATGTTGATATTGGGGATGAAATTTTTCTTGTCAGTGCATATAGCTTCCATTTCAGAATAGAATTGATAGTTGTGTCAAATAGTCTGTTGCTGTACATTATTTGCCCTTGAATTAGGAACAGTATTTTCTCATAGAGGCATTTAAATTTTTATAGAGTCCAATACTTAACTGAAGCATTTGTAATGTTTTTCCACATTTGCATTTTTAGGGCATGTTTTTTAAAAATTTCTGCTTTATTTTGTTTTTTTAAAGATATCTTTATTAATGACTTATCTAATATTTTTAAGTGATAAAGATTTAATAACCATGTAACTTGAGAATTAAAATCATATAAGACACATCAATAGCTGAAAATGAATAACAAAAACATAATGTTGTCTTTCCCTAAATCTTAAAAGAGAGAAAGAGAGAAACAAGAAAATTGTCTTGAATTCCTGCTTTGCTAATGATTTTGTAAGAATTGGTATTATTTAGTCAAAGGCTATTTTGTATCTATCAAGATACTGTTATTTATATTTTTATTCCCCTTAGTGTGATAAATAATGTTGATTAAGATTTTTCCTTTTTGATTCTGCTCATTTCTATTTTTGTATAAATTCCACACGATATTCTTTTGATTAATATCCTATAATAAGTTCTAATATTTGCTAAGGTTGAGACCTTCTAATTTTTCTTCCTTTTCAGAATACTATTTTTAAAATTTAGCTTCTATTTTGAGGTTAACACAGTTCATATGTATTTGTAATAAATAATGCAGAGGGATATAGTATACCCTCTATTCAGTCTCCCCCTCAGACAACATCTTATGGTACTATTGAACAATAACACAACAGGGATACTAACATTAATAACAGTGCAGGAATCAGCGGTAGAGCCACATTTCCCCAGTGTCATTCATGTGTGTCACTGTGTGTGTATTTCGTTCCACTCAGTTTCATCATGTGTAAGTGGAGGTAGCCACCAACACACTCAAGACACGAAGTAGTTATTGAAAAGGTCCTCAAATTGCTCTCACTTAAAAGAATATTTGAAAGGCAGATTTATATATCTCTATCTATCTATCTATCTATCTATCTATCTATCTATAGAGAGAGAGAGCGAGAGCACTTCTATCCACTAGTTCACTTCCTAAATGGCTGAAATGGCCATGGCCGGACCAGGCAGAAGCTACACACCAGGAGCTTTATCTGGATCTCCCACATGGGTGCAGGGCCCCAAGCTTTTGGACCACCTTCTGCTGCTTTCCCAGGTGCATTAGCAGCGAGCTGAGTTGAAGGTGGGGCAGCCAGTACTAGAACAGGTAGCCATAGGGATCTTGGCATTGCAGGCAGTGGTTTAACCCTCTACACCACAATGCCTGGCCCTCATACTGCTCTCTTATACCCACACCTACTTCTTCCATGTCCCCCTGCCCTGCTGATAGACAGTGGTCTATTTTATTCTCCACATCTATAATTTTGTCATTTAAAAAAAGTTACATAAATTGAATCATATAGTAGTGTACTTCTGTGATTTTTTTCTACTCTGCATAATTTCCTAGAGATTAATTGAAATTGTTGCAGGCATCAATAGTTTCTCCCATTTATTGATGAGTAGTGTTTTATACAATGGATGCTTTACTGTTTCCTCAACCATTCACCCACTGAAGGATACCAGGATGCTTTGAAGTTTCAGACTATCATAAATAAAATTTCCTAGAATATTTGTGTACAAGGTTTCTGGGAAAAATGCCTAAGAGTGAAATTGCTGAGTCATATGCATATTTAGTTAAAAACAAACATACAAATATTGGGCTGGAATTGTGGTATAGCCGGTTAAGCCCTTGCCTGCAGCACTGGCATCCCATATGGGTGACAGTTCTTGTCCCAGCTGCTCCACTTCCTACCCATCTCCATGCTAATGGGCCTGGGAGGGCAGTGGAAGATGGCCCCAGTATTTGGGCCCCTGCACCCATGTGGGCGATCTGAATGAAGCTCCTGACTCCTGGTGTTGGCCTGGCCCAACCCTGGTTTTTGCAGCCATTTGGGGAGTTAGTCAGCAGATGAGACATCTCTCTCTCTGTCTCTGTCTCCCTCTCTCCCTTTCTGTGTGTGTGTACATGTGTATGTGTGTGTGTCTGTGTGTCTCCCTCTGTCTCTGTAACTCTGCCTTTCAAATAAATAGATAAATCTTTCAAAAAAAAAAAAAACCTGACAGTTTCCCAGAATAGCTGCATCATCTTATACTCCAGTTTCATAAGAGATCATTTCTTCACATCCTCAACAGCATATGGTGTTAGCACTATTTTTATTTTAATTATTATGCATGGATATCCTATAATGGTTAAATTTGAACTTCCCTAATGACCAATAATGTTCAGCATTTTTCATGTGCTTATTTGCCATCTGGATTTCTTCTTCAGGGAAATTTCTGTCAGATTTTTTGGCCTATATTTCTAATTGGATTGCTTACTTTTTACAGATGAGTTTTGAAAGTTCTTATTCTTGATAGCAGTCTTTCATTGGATCTGTGGTTTGCAAATATTCCATTGCATGCTATCGTTGTCTTCACCCTCTGTTAAGGATTCTTGAGAAGGTCAGGTTTTATATTTTGGTGAAGTTCAGCTTATCAGTTCTTCCTTTTATAGATCATGCTTTTTGTGTGAAGTCTCAGAATTCTGCCTATTCACACATCCCAAATATTTTGCCTTGTCTTTTTCTGAAAGTTTTATGTACACACATTTTACATTTAAATCTACAATGCATTTTGAATTAATTAGTTCATAAATTATAAAGTTTAATTTTTTTTGCCTGTAGATATATAATTGCTTCACGGTTATTTGTTTGAAAAATACTCATAAGGGCTGGCGCTGTGGCACAGAGGGTTAGTGCCCTGGCCTGAAGTGCCGGCATCCCATATGGGCACTGGTTTGAGTCTTGGCTGCCCTGCTTCCTGTCCAGCTCTCTGCTACGGCCTGGGATAGCAGTAGAAGATGGCCAAAGTCCTTGGGCCCCTGAACCCACATGGGAGACTCATAAGAAGCTCCTGGCTCCTGGCTTCGGATCGACGCAGCTCTGGCCATTGCGGCCATCTGGGAGTGAACCAACGGATGGAAAACCTCTCTCTCTGCCTTTCCTCTCTCTGTGTAACTCTGACTTTCAAATAAATATGTAAATCTTAAAAAAAAAGAAAAGTACTCATCCTCCAGGGAATTAACTTTGGGCCTTCATCATCCATCATTTGGATGTATTTGTGACTATTTCTAGGTTCTCTAGTCTGTCCATTAATCAGTGTGCCTGTCCTCTGTCAGTACCACACCATCTTCAACACCTTTTAATGCATTGTTGTATTGTATTTGCCGATACATGATTCCAGAAGTTTCCCTTGTAAGTTCAGAGGAGTACAGGAATGTAGTATTACTTTACTGTATATATTTCTCTGGTTTTGGCATTAGGGCAGTGCTGGCCTCATAAAATATATTGAAATTTTCCTTTGTCTCCCATCTTTGGAAGAGATTGTGTAAATTGGTTTTAATTCCTTAAATGTTTGATAGAATTTTCCAGTGAAATCAATAAGGCTTGGAGATTTTTTTTTTCCCCTGGCGCTTCTAAATTACAGATCCACTTCTTTCATGGTTAATGGTCTATTCAGATTATCCATTTGATCATGGTTGACTTTTTGTTGTTTGTGAGTCTTAAGGAATTAATCCATTTTTTCCAACTTGTCACATTTATGAGCATGAAGTTGTTTGTATTATTCTCTTTTATTTTTTCAATAGTTACATTATCATAATAATTTCTCCTGTGTCATTTCTGACATTGGCAATTTGCCTCTTCTTTATTATTGATTTAGTTAGTTATGCCTAGGGTTTGCCAATTTTATTAAATATTTTGATAAACCAGCCTTGTGTTTCACTCTTATTTCTACTTTAAATTTTAAATTCTAATAACTTCTGTTGTATTTATTATTTTGAAATTTTTGCTTGCTTTGGACTTGTTTTATTCTTCCTAGGGCCTTAGATTGTTTGAAACATTTGCTGTTTCCATGTGAGCTTTTACTGCTCTAAAGTTTCTTATCAGAAATGTTTTAACTGCATTGCACATACTTTGATAGGTTACAGATCATTTTTATTCAGTTCTGTGTATTTTCTAAAGCTTTTCCTTTGAGACTTCCTGCTTTATTCATGGACTATTTAAAGTGTGTTATTAATTCCCACTTTTTGAGATTTTCCTCTGTCTCTCATTATTTACTTTTAGTCCAGTTCCACTATGATCAGAGACTATATGTATCCACTCCTTTACATTTTTTGAGGTTTTTTAGTGGTCTGGAACATGGCCTATCATGGTGACTATCCAGTGAACACTTTCTACTGATGTTGGGGGAGTGGTCAGTATTTGTCAATTAGGTATTCCTGTGTGAGTGTTTTCAGTATCCGTGTTGATCATCTGTTAATTCTGTCAGATTACTTGGGGCTGTTCAAGCTGGACTGGAGTTGAAGCATTGTGTATTTCTGTTCTCATCTGTAGCTATTTTTGTTTCAGGTCTTTTGAGGATCTATTATTTGGTGGATTACATTTCAAATCATTATGTCTTCCTGATGGGTTGGGTTGTTCTTTCTATTTTTTATTTTGCTTTTTTTTTTTTTTTGACAGGCAGAGTTAGACAGAGAGAAAGACACACACACACAGAGTTACAGACAGTGAGAGAGAGACAGAGAGAAAGGTCTTCCTTCTGTTTGTTCACTCCCCCAATGGCCACCATGGCCAGGAGCCAGGTGCTTTCTTCTGGTCCCCCATGCGGATGCAGGCACCCAAGCACTTGGGCCATCCTCCACTGCCCTCCCGGGTCACAGCAGAGAGCTGGACTTGAAAAGGAGCAACCGGGACTAGTACCCCGGGTGCCGGCGCCACAGGCGGAGGATTAGCCAAGTGAGCCACGGTGCTGGCCGGGTTGTTCTTTTTAACATTATGTAATGTCCCTCTATCTCTGGTAATTTTATTTATCTGATAACATATGGCCACTGGTAGTTTAAAAAATAATGTTTATATGGTGTATGTTTTCATTCTTTGACTTTAAACTGTCTATGAAGTGAGTTTCTTGCAAACAATATTTAGTTCTGTCTTTAAAAGAACCCACCCTGCCAATCTCTGCATTTATTGGTTATATTTGCATTATTAAAATGTAAGGCAATTGTTGCCTTAGCATTCAAGTAAGGTCTAAACAACGATTGTATTGTTTCCTCTATATTTAATTTCTCTGTTTCTCTTCTTACCTTTCTTGGGTTACCTGCATATTTTAAGGACTTGACTTTTTATTTTTTACAGTGTTTCTTCATGTACATCTTGTATAATTTTCTTAGTGGTTGCTCTGGGTATTACAGTATGCATACAAGGGTATTTCAGAATGTTTGTGGAAAATGGAAATAAAATACAAATTTATTTTGATTTAAACAATTTTGAAATCCATGCATAATTTTTCCATAAACATTTTCCATGAACCTTGTGAATACTCCTCACATGTGACTTATCACAATCTTGACCACAACATTTTTTACCATTTTGAATTAAGTTTGGAAATATCAACATCTTGAGTATCAGATCATGATCTTTGTTCATCAAACAGAACATGTAAAACACTCAAGGAGGAAGATGACGCACGCTTGTGTTTCTACTCTTTCTGAGTTCCGATGTCCCAGTAATCCTTCTGCTATCATTTCCTTTCTGCTGAATGAACTTTCTTCTTAGCCAGTCTTGAAGGATTGTTTGCTAGCCACCAGTGTGTTTAGTCTTCCTTCATCTGAGAATGTCGTTATGTCCCTTTCATCTCAGAAGGATAGCTTTGCCAGACATAGAATTGTGGTTGTGCATTCTTTTCTTTCAACACTCTACTCCGCTGTTTTCTAAGGGGCCTTCATAGTTTCAGCTTGGGAATCTACTGCCATTTAAATTGATGTCCCTTTAGGTAGTTCCTGCTTGGATGCTTTCAGTATCTCTTTCTGTCTTTAGCTATCAGAAGTTTCATTGTGATTTTTCTCCATGTGGATTTCCTGGAGCTTATCCTACTTAGGGTTCCTGTCTTCTTGAATCTGTAGATTTTTATATCTCACTGAATGTGCTAAGTTGTCAACCACTATGTATTCAAGTAGTCTTTCAGCTGACTGTATCTTCTCTTACCAGTCTTCCAGTGGAAAGAATGGTGGCTGTTAGATCATTTCCTGTTGTCCTGGTGGTCTGAGACTCTATTTCTTGTCACTCTGTCTTCTCTTTGTTGCTCACAATGGGTGAAGGTCATTGATCCATTATCCAGTTTACTGATTCTGTCCTCAATCATCTAAACTCTGACTGATTCCATCCAGGGAATTCTCCATTTTTTTTTTACAGTATTTGTTCAGGCCCATGGTTTCCATTTGTTTCTATTTTATACTTTTTCACTCTTTGCTGAGATTTTCTACGTTTTTCATTGGTCTCAGGAGAATTTGTCATTTTAATGATGACTTATTTTAAATGCACATCAGATCTTTCAAACAACCTGACCCATCTTGTTTTTAGCATCATTTGACTGTTACCTCTCACCCAAGTTGTGATTCTCCTTGTTCTTGGGATGATGGATGATTTTTAATTGCATCCTGAACATTGTGGTAATGGTATTAGAGGACTGGGTTCCAGTTACGCCTTTTGTTTTCGTAGTGAGTCCTGGTCTGTGTGGCCGACTTTCATTCTGCTGTGCTTTCAGTTCCTGCTGAATTGTAAACACTAAGATGACTTAGTGATGGTATTTGGATCTGCGTAGTTGGCCTGTTCTGTTGGAGGCCCCTACTGCTCCCTGCTGATGCTTCCCAAGGAACAGGCTGGACCACCAGGAACTCTTTGTTTATGGAAAGAAGTGTGTTGTCCATGAGGATGAAGAGTGCTGTGCAGGCAGGGCAGCTGTGACCAGACCACCCTGCCCCTATAAGGAAAGAAGACTGTTCCCTTGACTGGACCCTGGGTGTGTCAGCATCCCCCACACCTCTGCTACCTCTCAGTGCAGAAGGAACCACTCAGGCCTGTGGTGATGAAGAGGTTTCATGGACATGAGCTGTGCACTCGGGGTGAACTCGCTCTTGTTCCTGCCCAGTGTTTATGGGAAGTAGGAGTACGGTCTTGGGTCCCAGTGACAAAGGGGATGTCCGGGCTATGAGGCTGTGGCTGTGAGATCCCCTCTCCAGTGCTGCCCAGCTGCCTGGCCTCTGCTGGGTCAGGGGAGTCCTGGGCAGGTGTGGAAGGAGGGTGCTTCCAGGGCTGGCCCATTTGCTTTTGGCAAAGCTTCTAAGTTATCACCCTCCTGGAAATGGCCTGGTTGGGAGAGAACATGAGCCTGCTGGGGCTACCGTCTGTTGCTGTATTGGGATTTGGAAAATTCTAGCCCGAGTTGCACTTTTCTGATAACTGAGGATCTTAACATAACCTGCCCCTAAATTTTTTCTTCGGTGCTGGATCGCTCTGCTGGTTTGTCTTGCTCTTTCCACCCTTCAGAGTTCTCTTTGGGTTGCCTGTTGCATTATTTCTGGGGTTTATAGCTGTGCTTAGCAGGAGGAACAGGGAGAAATGAGCCTATCCCATCTCACTCAGAAGCTCTCACGTTGATGGGTTTTTGATAGCTAAGCCATTTGTCATTACTCACATTATGCTTGGCCATAACTTCTTATCCTTGTTATCTGTCACTGGGTGTGATTTACTAATGCCTTGTTGACAATTTCTTTACATTCATGGAGAGTTTTGTAGTTTTCCTCTGTGGTGATGGCCTTGTCTGATTTCAGTGTCACAATTATTGAGGCCTGAGGCTTGGAGAATGAGATAGAAAGTGTTTTCTTGTCTGTTTCTGGAAGAGTTTGTGTGCATGAGTACAATTTCTTTCTTAAAAAGTTTGGAGAACTCACTGGTGGAGCAGACCCAGGTTGAACCTCACCATGCACACACACACGTCAGTATGGGTTTGCTTTACTAGTGAAGTGTACGTATCTACCCAGGAACACAGACAATGCTAGTGTGTAAATTTAGGTTTTAAATTGTGTCTTGAGTCAGTTTTGTTGTAATTTTGCAAGGAATCTATCCATTTTATCTAAATTGTCAACTGTCATGGCAAAAAAGATACTATCTTTTTATAATTCATTTTTGTTATTTGTATTTTGTCTATTTTTCAGACTTTTGACTCTGTTACTTTATATGATGTTTTAAAATACTCATTGGTTTTCTTATTTATTTTCTGAATTCCTACACTATGATTTGTCATTCTTTTTTCTGGCTTCTTGACATCTATGGGGGGTATTTATTTTTTGTTTTTCTTCTTTTCATATAACCCTATTGTTTTTCTTCTTTTCATATAACCCTATAGTTTTTCTTTTCAACGTAGTTTTAGCTACAGTACAAATATTTTGATATGTTTTACTTTGTTATCTTACTCAAACATTAT
The DNA here is from genome assembly GCF_033115175.1 of Lepus europaeus. Lineage (NCBI taxonomy): Eukaryota > Metazoa > Chordata > Mammalia > Lagomorpha > Leporidae > Lepus > Lepus europaeus. The sequence goes on along the minus strand of NC_084843.1, from coordinate 75,653,251 downwards.
TTAATTTCTTATTTGTTCCACGGATTTTTGAAAAACACATTGCTTATATTTGAAGCAGAGGTTTTCTGGTCATCTATATTTTTTTAAAGATTTATTTAGTTATTTGAAAGTCAGAGTCACACAGAGAGAGAAGAAGAGGCAGAGAGAGAAAGAAAGAGAGAGAGAGAGAGGTTTACTCCCCAATTGGCCACAACAGCCGGAGCTGCGCTGATCCAAAGCCAGGATCCAGGAGCTTCCTCCGGGTCTCCCACATGGGTGCAGTGACCCAAGAAATTGGATGATCCTCCACTGCTTTACCGGGCCATAGCAGAGAGCTGGAACAGAGGTGGAGCAGCCGGGATCAAACTGGCACCCATATGGGATGCCAGCACTGCAGGTGGAGGCTTTACCCACCATGCCACTGTACCGGCCCCATCTGGCCATCTTTTTGTTACTGGTTTGTGACCTATTTCTGCCATGATGGGAGAACTTCTGGGACAATTTAGGTTCTTTACAAGTGGCTTACTTACAACTGCATTATAGTATTCTTGGTAAATAGTCCATGTATCCTTGAAAACAAACTGTGTATTTTGTCCTACTGCCTCCTGTTGTGCTTGGGGATTTGTCAGTTTCTCCTTTCATTTTAGTTTAGTTTTGAATGATATATTTTGAAGCTATGTTATTAGGGATTTAGAATTTAGAATTCACAGCACTTAAAGAGCTAACTGAGACCAGAAAACACCCATGGTATATCTCACACATAAGATCACATACTGGGTTACCTGGCTTTATTTTCCACAGCAACAAAAAGGTTGATCGTCTTATCTCCTGCAACACGGCTTTCATTGAACACCTAGAACAAGCCCGTATTCTACACCAAAAATTTCATATGTCAGCAAGCAACATAAAATTGCTTTTGTTGGAGCTAACAATGAGCCAATGCAAACACCTAGTGCACTCTTGCAAGAATTGTGCACCCCTCACCCCGTTAGGCCCACTGCAACAAGCAGGAGTGAACCCGCAAGGCCTTGCTCCTAATAAGCTCTGGCAAGTGGACGTCACCCACATTAACTCCTTTGGTAAATTTAAGTTTGTCCATGTGGTGGTAGATACTTATTCAAAGGCTGTATTTGCAACAGCCCCATCTGGAGAAAAGGCTAGTAATGCGATGAAGGTGGTTAAATCAGCCATGATGGTTCTTAGTGTCCCCTGGACCATAAAGACTGGTAACGGGCCAGTGTATACATCACAGGAATTTAATTCCTTCCTGAAATCCTGGAACATACAGTCTACCACAGGTATCCCATACAACCCACAGGGACAGGCAATCATTGAAAGAACTCATAGGATGATTAAAGATCTCTTACAAAGACAGAAAAACAATCATATTTCCCCAGACCCACAGCTTGCTTTGACTGAGGTCCTTTTCACTATCAATTTTCTATGTTGAAAATTGATTCCCAAGGGATCAGCCCATCTTATAAATACTGGGGATCCTTGCCATCCCAGACCCCAGCCCCTATGGTTAGGTGGAAAGACCCCCTGACAGGAGAATGGAAGGGACCACACTCTGCTAACCAAAAGTGGAAGATAAACTTGTGTCGTTCCAGAAAATGCGGAACAGCCCATTTGGGTATCAGCCAGAAACATCAAGCCTGCAACTGATAGCCAACCAGAACCAGCTGAACAAGATTGAGAGTCTGCCTTGTTAGCGGACACACCTGCCCTATCATCCTACCCCCAAAAACTGCCCATAGCTATATCCGCTACTATTTTATACTCCACTAGCTCTGGTCAGTCACTCAAATGGCCCACAGCCTGTGTGTGGTCATGCCATTCCTGATTACCACTGTTCCTCATTCCTACTCCCATCTGAGCAAGCACTCTTGTGGTCTCATGTTTTGAGCGCTGGTTAGTCAATGACGGGTAAGATCCCCTGGGGGACAACCTAAGACAGGCACAGCCGCGTACGGAGACCACATGGAAACGGGGTCAACAATGGTATGGCCAAGAATCATGCCTCCTGTTGCTCAAAAATAAATGAAAAGGGGAAATGTGGTGGAATGAGAAGGTGAGAAGGTCATGCCAAGATGGCCACTGACAAAAGAAACTGCCTGGCAACAGGCCATGATTGGATGCCTTCAGAAACCACATGACAACAGAGCCTTACTGACAACAGGCTGTGATTGGATGGTTTCAGAAACGCCTGGCAACAGAGCCTGTCTGGCAACAGGCTGTGATTGGATGGCTTTGGAAACTGTCTATCAATAGGCTGTGATTGGTTAGGGCATAGACCACCCCTTGACTGGATTGGCTACCTTGGCTATATAAGCAGCTGTAGCAACTGAAATAAGGAGTCTGCAGGCTGCTTGCCGCAGGTCCGCTTTCACCCAACTCCCTGGGTCTGTGTGGTGACTCCACGCCTCTTGCCCCCGCCACGCTCTTCCTCTCAGGAACTAATCCACAGCAACACTGGTGTTTTTCTTTGTAATGCACTTTTATCATTATAACATGTTTTTTTTCTTATGTATAGTAATGTTTCTTGCCTAAAATATATTTTTCTAAAAATATAGCTTACATATTTGATTTATTATGGATAACATTTGTATAGTCTGTCATTTGCCATTGTTTCATTTTAAAGTTTTCCTTATATTGAAAGTAAGCTATATTTAAGCAGCATGGAGTTGCTGTTGATTTTACTTACCTACTCTGAGTATTCTAGGCTTTGGTTTACGAGAATCTTACCATTTATCTAGCTACATTTAATGTAGTGACTGACTGAACTTATGGTTATTTTCTTATGTGTTTTCTATATGATGTTTTTCATTCTTTTTTTTCCTCCTTTTTTCCCTTATTTAAAGTAGATGTGATTATTTTTTCTCTGTGTTCATATATACATTTAAAATCCTATTAGTTATTACTATTTGTATAGCCAGTATTCAATTTAATTTGTATTAAATATTTTCCATTCTGATTGCTGTTTCCTTTTTTGGGGGTTTGTTTTGCAGTTCTTTGTTTCCTATCTTTAAAATTATATTTTCTGTTTTTTGATTATTTTAATTTAAATTTTTTTTAATATTTTCAAAAATTAGTTCTCTGCCCTCACCCCATTAACTTGTTATTCACATAGCCATTCACTGTACTCTTAATGAATACCTCAGAGATTAAAACATAAATTTTGTCTCATTGCAGTCTAATGCAAATTATAACTTTTATGCTCTCCCAATGGATTTTAGACCCCTCCAACATTAACCTCTCTTAAATCCTTCCCTCTTTCAGCTTATTGTTGCACAATTTGTATGTGTGCTTTAAACTCCACACGATATTGTTGTTTTTGAACAGTCATTGTTCAGTCACTATTTGTGTTTACCCAGATGTTACTTTTCCCGTGTTCTGACTCCTTTCTGTCTTCCTCTCCATCATTCTTGCTCTGAAGCACATCCTCCAGTGATTCTCTCAGTGCAGGCTGGCTGATGTCCAATGGATTCTCCCAGTCCTTATGCTCCTGAATACTATCATCAGTGAAGGGCATTTTCCCTGGGTATGGAATTCTGAGTCAGTAGTTACTTTTCTTTCAGAACCTAAAGGTCTCCTCTACTTTCTTGTTGAATCTACGATTTCTGATACTCTTTGTGTTACTGCTTCTCATTTGAAGACAAACTATCATTGTTCCCTGGCTGTTGTTAAGTTTTCAGTACATACTGTGGGTAGAATGAGTTTTCATCTCTCAGGCTTGGGATTGACAGGATTCTTTGGGTCTCCAGGCTCACGTGTGTAATCAATTTTGGACAATTAGCCTTCTTCCCATCTTTTATTGCTTCTGGCACATCCTCTCCTCTCTGGAACCCTGAGCACATACAGCAGAACTTTTGAGCATCACCCACATGCTAATGCATCCTTGCTTTCTCTTTGTTTTCAGTCACCAAGCACTGATTTTTTAATTTTATTTTTTAAGTTTGTTGACATGTATTTCAATTACATTCAAATTCTCTGTCAAAACACATGCTTTTCTGTAATTTTTGTTTTAATTTCATGGTTTTGTAGCTTTCTTGGGATGTATTTGAGGCATTGTATGAGGAGGGCTTCAAAAATTCATGGAAAAATATAATTAAAAGATAACACAAATTGCCATGAACTTTTTGGAATCCTCTCGTATAATGGGCTCATTTCAGGTGTATATGTTACTAGCTTCTTGCAACTGCAGTACAATAATTTTTGAATATTTACAATGTACATTTTAATATGTTTTAGGTGCTCGTGCATATATATATACACATGCATGTAAATACACATGCATTATATATAATCATACATATGAAGGATGTTTTAAAATTCATGAAAACTTGTGTTATGAAAAAACGGTGGATTTCAAAAATTTTAGCATCCACACTAACTTGTCTTTTACTTCCATTTGTTCACTAGTCTTTTGAAGTACCCTCGTGTCTATATACCCAGTCTGAGAAGACAGCAGACATTGGCATCCCACAGAACTCTGCCTGTGCTTTGCAGGCCATTGCTCCCTCTAGCCCCTCTCCCAGTCAACCACTGACCTGCTTTCTATCACAACGCTTTACTTGATGTTCTCTGGGATTTTATATATACAGACTCCTATACTCTGAGCTCTTTTTCACCCTTCTGGAATAAAGACTTTGAGGCTCATGTGTAATGTTGTGTTTGCTAAGAGCTCCTTTCTCTACTGCTGAGTAGTTTTATTACATAGGGAAAACACAGTTCGTTGATTTGCTCATCTGTTGATGGACATTTGGATTGTTTCCAGATTGTGACTTGTTTTAATAAAGCAGATAGGAACGTTGTATAAAAAGGTCTCTGTGTGGACATACATTTTTATTTCTCTTGAATAAACATCAGCAAGAGAGAATGTCTGGATCATATGACAAGCTGATCTTTAATTTTTAAAGAAACTTCAGAACTATTTTCCAAACTGATTATCCTATTTTTAATTCTCCCCATGATGTATTAGAATTTTGGTTGCTCCACATCCTTGCTAACACTTGGTGTGGATTAAAGTTTTGGGCCATCATAATTGGCCTGTGTTTTTAAATTTTTAAAATAATGAAATAGTTTTACGTTTTTAGAAGAGTTGCACAGATCACCAAGACGCATCTTTCTTACACTTCCCCAGCTTCCTCTAATGCTAATGTCTGATCTAATAATTGCATGGGTTTCAGAGTTGAGAGGTCAACCTTGAACAATTCTGTCAGGTAAACTACAGACTATATTGATTACATCTGTTGTCCCACTGCCATCTTTTTGTTCCTGTAGGAGCTTTGCCAGGAACCCAAGTGATGGTGGCTCCTAGTCTGCTCCAACCTAACACAGCTTCTCAGGATTTCCTTGTCTTTATCAATGCCTTTGTAGCGTGTTCATCAGGAGTTTTGTAATCTAGCAGTTGGAGTCTTCGCAATTGGACATGGGCTGCAGCTATAGGGGAAGCATCACTGAATTGAAGGGTTCTTCTGGTCCCGTCATGTCAAGAGGCACACAGAATCCCTGTGTTGCTGGTGATGGTAAAGTCACTCTTTTCCTTATATCCATTATTCATGAGGAGCCAAGTCACTTAGTCCAGAGCATGCTCGAGGGGAGAGGATCCAGGCTCCATCATTTGTGTGCGGAGTATAAAAAGTATGTGGATGTGTAAAACCATCACAGTAATTAATACACGTGTGGGAGAAGATGGCTTTGAACTGCAGCAGTATCCTGTTTCTCCTTGAAGTGCTGCCCACTGGGTTTAGTGCTTGTCTGTGGATCCTGCATGCAACACTTTCTGCTTTCTGCTTTCTGCTTCCCTTCTCACATAATTCAGAATTCTAAGGAAGATCTGTAACCCCAAATCCATTTATTTATTTGTTTACACATATTTTAGATCGGTGTGGGCTCATGCTCATGTTTATTGATGATATTCTTTGGCTTAAAATCAAATATCACTGTCATTTATTTTGCCATTCAATTGTTCTGCCTCAATTTGCTGCTGTCTCTTTTGGGCATGTACCTGCCCTCCCAACCCCTTTCTGAAGATGTCTTTACTTCCAGGTGGATAAGATACTCTGGGCTCATCTTGCGTTTTCCTTGCCTCTGACCCAGAAATAGCTAGGTTGCCAAGGGGCTCTGGTTTATCTCATTAGAGACCGGTATTTAGAAAGCAAATCTAACTGATAAATGTGTGTGTTGCTACAGAGATAAAATGCTCCTAAGACACATGTAGAGAAACATATGCATGTATATTAGCTCATGTACACTCATGTCTCTATCAACCATGTTTCATTTATCTATCTACTGTCTGTGTCTATCTACCTGTCATCCATTCTACCTATCATCTTCCATCAATTTTATCTATCATCTATCATCTTTCATCTGACTGTCACCTGGCTATCTATTATCTATCATCTATATCCACCTATCATCTTCCATCTGTCATCTATCTATCTATCATCTATCTGCTGCCTATTATGTACTTGTATTTCTCTCTTTCTCTCTCTCTGAAGCTTTATAGGGTTAAATAGGAACATGTAGACACACACATTTTTATGTATAAATAATCATGATTTCCAACTCATCCATTATGAAAGGTTCATTAGCCTTCTCTCCTTGCTTGTCATTTTACTCTCTGATGGTGAGAAACTTGGCTCTCATTATTTACAAATTATTTACTTATTTGTCCATCCCTTGGATACATGTAGCATTAGAATTACTAATCAACATGACTGTGAGAAACAAATTTACCAATTAAAGAACAGTGTTTGACTACACTTCTTTTGGTATTTAGCTTCTCAGTATCCAAGCAAAACACTGTTTCCCAAAGCTACTTAGGTCAACTCCCTTTTCCCTCACCATCTTCAGTGAGGTTATGATTTACATTTGTACACAGATTCATTTTTTTCACAGTCCACTGTCATCCTGGGACCTGCTGACATTTTGGCTTGAGTTTTTAGAAAAATTATGCAATCGAGTTTAATTTTTGTGATGTACAGTTATGTGGGTTTTGACAAATGCATAACATTGTGTGTCCACCAACATGGTAACATATATTTCTGTCATCCTAAAAGTTTTCATGTACAGACTCCCTGCCCTCCCCAATGCCTGGAAAGTAATTGCTGATCCATTTTTTGTTCCTATTGTTTTGATGTTGCAAGAATTTTGTGTAAATGTGACAAATAGCCTTAGGGATCTGTCCTCTTTCACTTAGCAAAATCATTTACGACTTACCCATGCCACTCTGTAATTCAATGTTTATTCCTTCCACTGCTGAATAGAATTCCTTTGTACGGATGTTAACAGAAGGACATCTTGATGACAGGGTATTTTTTAAAGTTCACAGAAAATATGATTAAAAGATAAGTTTATTTTAGTGCAAATGACATTTAAAAATCCTTGCACACAAAGAATCTTCAAACAGTTCATGAAAAACACGTGTTTTGAAAAAAATTTAGGTGAATTTCAAAAAAAAAACTTGCACAAAAATTATCCTTAAAGTCCATTCTCTATGAACTTTTTGAGTTGCCATCACATGACTAGTTTTGGACATTTCTGGAAAAAGATATGATCAACATTTGTGCAAAAATTTAGACTTTTGTGTGAAGGTAAGTTTCAGTTCATTTGAATGAATGCCTTGAGATGGGAATAATGGGCCAGGTGATAGTGTATAATTATCTTCATGGGAAACTGCCCAATTCTTATTCAAAGTGACAAAAATTTTACATTTCTGTCAGCAACAAATTAATGTTCGTGTTGCTCCACATCCTTGTCAGCATTTGGAAATCTGTTTTTAAAATTATTATTATTTTAAAAGTTTTAACTTTCATGTAGATAGATAGTATTGCCTCATTTTAATGTTAATTTGAGCATAACTAATGACTCAGAATGTTGAATATCTTTTTAGAAACTTATATGCCATCTGTGTATCTTTTTTGTTAACATGTCTGCTCTTTTGTCCATTTAAAAAAAATGGATTTGTTTTGCTTGATTATTCTTGAGGTTTAAGTGTTCTCTATAAGTGTACTTTTGACACCACATGTTTGTTGAGTATGTGTTTTCAAAATATTTTCCCCACCTGTGACTGATTTTCCTTTTCTTAAGTATTTTTTTCAGAGTAAGACTTATTTGTATTTTGACAAATTCCAAATTAGCATTTTTTGTCTTTTATGAATTGTGTTTTTTGTGTGTTAACTTAGCTTTCTGCGAACTCAGGAGTAGGATGATTTTCTCCTAGGCTTCATCTAGAAATTTTAAAGTTTTCTTTATAAGCCCATAATCCAGTTTGAGTTTATAGCCAGTGACCTTGTTAAACTTACCTACTAGTTCTCGTAGCTTTTTATGTGATTCAGGCTTTATACATGAAGAATCATTTCATATGCAAATAGAAGCAGTTCTATTTCTTTCTAATCTGTATTTCTTGTATGCCTTTTGTTTATTTTTCTTGTCTTATGACACTACCTAGTACTTCTAGTGTGATGGTGATTAGAAATTACAAAATAAGGCCTCCGTTCTTGGTACTGCATGTAGAGGATAAGGAATTCAGTCTCATATTGTTATTTGTGATATTACCAGGCAGGCACTGTGGTGTAGCAGCTGTTGATTGGACCAGCTAAATCCCGTATCAGAGTGCCTGGGATCAAGTCCCAACTCCACTTCCAATCCAGTCGCCTGCTAATGTGCATCTTGGGAAGCAGCAGATGATCGCTCAGGTACTTGGGTCCCTGCTACCCACATGGGAGACCTGGATGGAGTTCAGGGCTCCTGGCTTCAGCTTGACACAGCCTGGCAATGCAGCCATTTGAGGAGTGAATCGGTGGATAAAGGATCTCTTTGGCACATGCCTAAATTCAATTTGCTAATATTTTGTTGAACATTTTGTATCTGAGGTTGTAGGATTTGCTAGTCTCTAGTTTTCTTGTAAGTCTGTGTGCTTTTGGTATTTGAATAATGCTACCTTCAAAACATGAGTTGGTAAATGTTCCCTTCCCTTCTGTTTTCTGAAAGAGATTATTTCTACATGATATTTCTTCCTGGTTATATAAATGAACACATCTTTGCCTCAGTTTCCTTTTGGAAAATTTTTTCATAACCAATTCAATATTCTTGATGGATATAAAGTATATGCTGATTATCTATTTCTTCTTGGCTAGACTATGATAGTTTGTATCTTTCAAGGAATTGGTCATTTTCCTTTGAGTTATTTATCTATGAGCATGGAGTTCTTCACAGTAGTCCCATCCTAGCATCTTCAAAATCTATATTAATTTTCTATTTTCATTCCAGATGTTAGTAACCTGTGTCATTTCTGTTCTTGTTTTTTTATATTTTATTTTATTTTATTGACAGGCAGAGTGGACAGTGAGAGAGAGAGACAGAGAGAAAGGTCTTCCTTTTTCTGTTGGTTCACCCCGCAATGGCCACTGTTGCCAGAGCACTGCGCCGATCTAAAGCCAAGAGCTAGGTGCTTCCTCCTGGTCTCCCATGCAGGTGCAGGGCCCAAGCACCTGGGCCATCCTCCACTGCCCTCTGGGCCACAGCAGAGAGCTGGACTGGAAGAGGAGCAACCGGGACTAGAACCCGGGGTACCGGTACTGCATGCGGAGGATTAGCCTAGTGAGCCGCGGCGCCTGCCTTCTGTTCTTGTTTTAAAGATGTATTTATTTGAAAGGCAGAATTACAGAGAGAAGAGAAAGAGAGAAAGGGAGAGAGAGAGAGAGAGAGAGAGAGGAAGAGGAAGAGAAATCTTCCATCTGCTGGTTCATTCTCCAAATGGCCACAATAATTAGGGCTGGGCCAGGCCAAAGCCAGGAGATTGGAACTCCATCCGGGTCTCCAATGTGAGTGGCAGGGGCCCAGGTATTTGGGCCATCTTCCACTGTTTCCCCAGGCAGGGAGCTGGTTAGGAATTGGAGCAGGCAGGACTCGAGCCAGTGCTCATTATGGGATGCTGGCTTTGCAAGTGGCAGCTTAACCTGCTGTACCACAACACTGACCCCTCAGTTTGTCAGTCTTGCTAGTTTTATCAGTGTTCTCAATCTTTTCAAAGAACCAGCTCTTAATTTAATTGATTTTCTCTGTTACTGTTTCTAATTTCAGTGATTGCTGCTCTTATCTTTAGTATTCCCCTGTACTGTTTGTTTTAGGCTTAATTTGTTCTTATCTGTCTGCTTACTTAAGGTGGTCACTTAGGTTATTTTATGTCTTTTTTTGATATGAATATTTAATTCTACACTTTCCCCTCCAAGTCCTGCTCTGGATACATTCCAGAAAACTAGGAAAGTTGTGCCATTATCCACCACTTGATTTCAGTTCATCTGGTATGTATGTTTAACCTGTGGCACCATAGGAAACATGTCATTGGTTTGTGTTTATTGTGTTGATGTCTGTCTTTAAATTACAGTGTTGAGACCATTAAAGCAGAATTTTTATCTGTGTATTTGAGAGGCAGAGGAACAGAGAGAGAAGCGGGGGTGGGGGAGGGGGAGGGAGAGTCAGCATTCCCTTCTGTGGATTCACTCCCCAAATGACTACAGATTATACTAAAACAAAAAAATATATATATTGCTAACAAGCCATTTTGGTCCTATTGAGGTTCAGTTTTAAAATTTGTTATGGTGATTGTATTTTAATCTTTCCATCCATCCTCGGGCTCACTCAGTAATGTCCGTAGCAGCCAAGGCAGGGCCAGGCCAAAGTCAGGATCCCAGCACTCAGTCTCTGTCTTCAGTGTGCGTGGTAGGAACCATTAGTGGGCCATCATCCCCTCTTCCCAGGGTGCACTGGGAAGCTGCATGAGAAGTGGAGCAGCCCAGACTCAAACCATGGCTTAGCTGGCTCTGCACAATGCCTGCCTCTGTGTGAGGGTTTTACCGAGGTGTTTTGGAATTATCTCCTTTAGCTTTTTCCTCTCTTAACATACCTCATAAATCCTTCTAACTTTGGCACACAAGCTGAGTTCTGTTCTCTTCACCTAGCGAGACTGTCACTCCTTGCTCATGTTTAATTTCCATGAAAATCACATTGGAAGATGACCTCAGGTAAGAAGACCTGGGGTGAATATGGAGCACCTCTCACTTTTTCCTTTAGTATCTCAATATCATTCATGTACTGGTGTACTGTCAAGTTGCCAATTCTTTGTTATTATTATTGGCATAAAATTGATTTTATTTCTCCTTGTGTTCCAACCCCATAGCTTATCGTTTTAAATTTTTCTTATCACAACTATTTTTAAAAAATGAAAAAGATTGTGATATGTGTTCATTTTCCTTTATTGTTGTAGATCTGTTAGAGTCACATTTTCATGTGATATTGTTTTCCATCAGTCTGAAAACCTTCCTTTAACATTTTATGTTGGGTATTTGCTTAGATGGAAATGTCTTTTATTTCTTTATATTTTTTGAGGGATTTTATTTTTGCTGCATATTTGGCAACTTTTATTTCCATTTTGTTTTATTGTATTGCAGCTAATATTGTAACTGGAAAGAAATTTGCAGTAATTTTTATATTTTCACCCATCCAAATAGTATTTCTTTTTTTATCTACCTGATTTTTAAGACTTTCTCCATTTTTTAACCAATTTTATTTTTTTTCTAAGTGGAAAGAACACTGTTCCTCAGTAGTATAGACAAAGTCTGTAAACAATAATCAAATCTCAAAATGCCAGTTTTGCTCGTATAAATTACATTTTTTGTAGTCTTTATATTGATCACCACAAATCAGGGAAAACATATAGTATTTGTTTTTTTGAGACTGACTTATTTCCCTAAGCATAATGGTCTCCAGTTGCATCCATTTTGTTGAGAAAGACAGGATTTCATTCTTTTTTATAGCTAAGTAGTATTCCATCAGGTACATGTGCCACATTTTCTTTATCCAGTCACCAGTTGATGGACATCTGTGTTAATTCCATATCTTAGCTATTGTGAGTTGAGGTGATATTTGATTTTAATATACCTGTGGTGGTGGTGCCATGGGTATGTGTGTGTGTAGGATCTGTTCATATGTGTGGAGTGTGTGTGCAGGGTATGTGTAGTATGTGTGTGTATTGTTTAGTGCATGTGTGTGAGGTATGTGTATATGTAGATGTGTGGGATGTGTAGTGGGGGGGTTGTGTGTGTGTGTGTGTGTTGAATTGTGATCAGTGTGTGTGTGGGGGTGATGTGTGTGGATGTGTAGTGTATTTGTCTGTGTCTCCTGAATTCTCTGTTCTGTTATGTTGGTCAGTTGATCTTTCACTGCATTAATATTGAACTATCCAAATTCATATCTTAAAATAAATCACGTAAATGATACAATTTGTTAAGCTGGACCTCTTCTCCAGTTCTTCAGCTATGCATTAGCCATTCTTAGCTCCTTTTGCTACAAAGTTCCTTATGAAATGTTACTTTTTGATTAGCTGTTTTCTTCCTGTATAGATCGATTTAAAGAGAAGTGCTATCCTTACTATATCATGTCTGTCTGTCTTTCCTTGTTCATGGACAACATCATTTTAAAAATTATTGAATGACTTTCAGTGATTTTTATATTTTGTTCATACAAGTCTTGTACATATTTGGTTTGATTTGTTTACTATTGTAACTGCTGCTCTTTAAATATATTTTTCTAATTTTTGGCACATAGAAATACAATGGACTTTTATACATAGATTTCCTATCCATACATTTTGGTAAATTCATCTCTTATAGCTAATTTTCTCAAGATGATTTGTGTTTGTTTTATACATAGATAACCATGGACTTTGAAAGTAATGACCCTTATTTCCCCCTTTATAATCCTTACTCCTTTTTAAACTATCAAATTTATATGTTCTAGAACATTAGTATGATAATGAGTTAATTTGATAATAGTGAAGATCTTTTCACATTTATGATTTTAATCATTTTTGTTATTATTATTTCTCCATAAATAGGGCTATGCTTATTAAATATATTTTGTAGTTAGCTTCTATTAGAATCAAGAATCCTTTTGATTCTTAATATGATATTGTTCATAGAATATTCTCAAACATTTTCTCTGCCTCTATGATGACATGGTTTTCCTCATTAATTTGTTTAATCTAGTTTATATAATTTTGTGTTTACTTGCTTAAGATTTAGTTTTAGAGATCTGCGTTCAGATTTTTTTGAAAAGATTTATTTATTTGAAAGGCAGAGTTATAGAGAGGCAGAGGCAGGAGAGAGGTCTTCCATCCACTGGTTCAGTGCTCAAAGACCAGAATGGCCAGAGCTGGACCAATCCAAATCCAGGATCCAGGAGTCTTTTCTGCAGGGCACAGGGACCCAAGCACTTGGGCTACCTTCTACTGCTTTCCCCAGCCATAGAAGAGAGCTAGATTGGAAGTGGAGCAGCTGGGACTCGAACTGGCGCCCATATGAGATGCTGGCACTGCAGGCTGTGGCTTTACCTGCTATGCCACAGCACTGGCCCCATGTTTTTAGAATATTTTAAAAGGTTTATTTGTTTATTTTGAAAGTCAGAGTTGGAGAGAGGGAGGAAGGGAAGGAGGGAGGGAGAGAGAGAGAGAGAGAGAGAGAATCAATAGAAGATTTTCTATCTATTGGTTCACTCCCCAAATGGCCATAATGGCCAGAGCTGGGCAATTCCAAAGCCAGGAGCCAGGAGCTTCCTCTAGGTCTCTCACATGGTGCAGGGGCCCAAACACTTGGACCATCTTCTGCAGCTTTTCCAGGCACATTAGCAAGGAGCTAGATTGGAAGTGCAGTAGTCAGGACTCGAACTTGCACCCATATGGGATGCCGACATCTCAGGCAGTGGCTTTACCTGCTAGGCCACAATGCCAGACCTTTGTTATTAACTTTTAATTTTATCTAGAACATAGTTCGCTCTTTTTTAGGATGTAATTGACTTTTTTCGGAATGTACTATGTGTGTCTGAGAAGAATGGGTATTTTAAAATCATCCAGTACATAATTATACATTCATTAAATTGCGCTATTCACATCTTTGATATTTACTTGATTTACTTGATAATGATTAAGAAAGTTCCCTATGGATCACTCGGTTACTAGATTTTTAAAATTTCTCTTTGTAATTCTATATATGTTTGTTTTATACCTTTCTGGGATAATGCATTAGGTACATACCTATTATACTCTTTGATTCATTAAACCTTTTAACTGTGGTGACCATTTTCTCTATGTAGTGATTGTTCATAGTAACTATTTTCTCTATGTTTTTGTGCCTCAGTGTCTATTTTATCTGACATTTACATAGTTTTTATTAGTATTGCTTGGCATATGCTTTCTTCTCCTTTTGCTTTTAAAACAACGATTATTTTCATCTACTTTAAAGTCAGGGAGAGAGAAAGAGAGAGATCCTCCATGCACTAGATGACTCCCCACATGCCCACCATAGCCAGGGCTAGGCCAGGCTGAAGCCAGGAGCCAGGAACTCTATCTTGGTCTCTGATGTGTGTGACAGGGGCCCAAGTCCCTTGAACCATCACTTGCTGCTTCCAAGAATGTGAATTAGCAGGAAGCTGGAATTGGGAGTGGAGCAAGAACTCAAACCCAGGTTCTGATACAGGATGCTGACATCCCAAGTGGCACCCTAACCATTAGCTAAACACCCACCCTCACATCTTTCTTAAACAGATCTTTATGAGACAAACCAAATGAAGCCTTGTATATGTGACCAGATCTTTATGACATTTGAAAGGCAGTTTGGCTGGATATAAACTTCCAGGTCAATGTTCCTGTGCTTGAAAAGCTGGAATATCATTGCTCCATTGTCGTGCTGAACCTAATGTTGCTGTTGAGAGGTCGGCTGTCAAGTTGTTCTGAAAGGTTATCTGCACTCCCTCTGGGAACTGTAAGCATTTATCCTTTGTCTTGGATATTCTTAAATTTCACCATAATACCAAATCTTACAGTTTATTTCCTTGTATTTCATTTTGTGGGCATTGCTGTTGAAGACCATTCCATGCATCTTTGTGTCTTGACAAATGGATCCCTGCAGTATACTTATTTTTTTCCTCCTCCACCTTGCCTCAACCCCTCACCTGAGGGCAATGCCTTGTTTGTTTCTTTCTTCTCCCTCTCCATCTGCTTTCCTATGGTGCCCAGTATAGTCCAGGGGTGCTCTGTTACTGTCCTGTGCATTGCATTCTTGTGTTCCAAACAGTAGTATGTAATTAGCACTGTTTTGTGATCATCTATTTTCTTGTAAGCAGAAAGTGGAAGACTGGCATATAATTATCAGCAAGTTAAAATGTATTAACTGTGTGCCTACATTACTTTGATGTTCCGACTTTTTGCTTTTCTACCACGATTTGCCCATCTGGATTTCTTAATTCCACTAATCATTTTTAGGTGGGTGGATTATCTGTTCACAGGCATGATCTGCATAGGTCCCCTTTTATTCATTTCTGAATCTCTTGGATCTTGCATGTCTTTGTTAATCTTGCATGAACTTCTTGTGTCATTCTTCTTTTTGACATAAAAAAGGTATGTCTGAAAACAAGCTTTTAGTCAATATGATTTGTTCATTGTAAGAATTTGTTACACTACATATTCTTCAATATTTTAAAATGAAAATATGTCTAAATTTATTTTGAATGTTTGATGGGAGCCTTTAGTAGAATTGACTCTAAAGAACCCTTTATTTTATCTCCCATGGATCTGCTGATGTTTTTGTACGTTTCCTGGTTTGTGCATTTGTCTCTCAGGAATCCTCCGTAGCTCTGCCTTGGATCCCCATTCCCTGTGCTCTCCTCATCTGTCACCTGAGTCAGTTGTTGCCCTGATCATGCCCTTCTCATTTTCTAGGAGGGAAGGTTCCTCCTCACTGGCTCAATCTTCTTATCCTTGAACCCAATGTAGACTCACACACTAGGAGTTGAAGCTCGGTGTTATTGAAATCCTGCCTTGCCTAACTCACCAAGTCCCCTTAACATAGCTTTCTGTTCTTTTACTGTGACTTCTCATCTCTGCCTCCTTTCTTCTTCTAGTTCTTTCTAACAGTTGCATTAAAACACACACACACACACACACACAAAACCAAAAAACCTCTCTGGGGGACTGGCATTGTGGTGTAGTGGCTAAAGCTGCCACCTGCAAAGCCAGCATCCCATATGAATGCTGGTTTGAGTCCCAGCAGCTCCATTTCTTATCCAGTTCCCTGTTAATGGGCCTGGAAAAGCAGCAGAAAGATGGCCCAAGTACTTGGGCTCCTGCCACCAACATGGGAGATCTGGATGGAGATTCCAGGTTCTTGGCTTCAGCCTTATGCAGCCCAAAGTAATATGGCTGTTTAGGGAGTGAAGCTGCACATGTAAGATTCCCCCCACCCCTGGTAACTCTACCTTTGAAATAAATAAATAAATCCTGAAAAAAAAAGTCCTTTGAGTATTTTTTGCAAATTCTGTTTGCCACACTATGCATTGTCCTACCCAGGGCCACTTCCTTGGTATTACGCAGTAAGCAATTGCAAGCCCTGCCGTAAGTTGTTGAGATTCTTTGTAAATCCTTCTCGGCTGACAGTGCTTTGCTCCTGGGATCCATACTTCCCAGAATTGAATGTGCATTGCCTGACCTTTCTCCCCCATCTTCTGTCCTATTCTCTAGAAATCGGTTTCTCTAAATGGATTAGAGCACTTACTGAAATACATTTCAGGAACACTAGTTCATATATATAAAAATATGTACATATATATGTACATATATATCATATAGATCATATCTATATATCTATATATATCATATCTATATATGTACATATATATCATATATATATATGATAAGTGAAAAATAATAGTGCCATGTATTCTAATGCATTTAAGAGATATTGACTAAAGCTAAACAGTAACACAGTGTCTTACTGAGTGGCTTCTCAGGCCTTCCATGGCTCTGTAGCTCCTTGAGGTGGGGACAGATGAAACTATTTGAGGAGCGAATTGTAAGACTGATATTCTACAGAACAGCTTAAAAATTAAAAAAAAAAAAGAAATTAAATTATTGGAGAAGCAGAAAGAGAGAGAGTGCTTCCATCTTCTGGATCACTTTCCAAATACCTGCAATGGCTGTGGCTGGGCTGGGGTCAAATCTACGAGCTGGGAACTCAATTCAGGCCTCCCACATGGGTGGCAGGGACCCAACTTCTTGAACTGTCACCTGCTGCCTTCCAGAGTGCACGTTAGCAGGAAGCTGGGATCAAGAACAGTGTGGGGCCTTCCTTTGTGGGATGTGGGCCTCCGTGCTGTTGTCTTAACTGCTAGACCGAATGTCCACCCAGGACATCGTTTTGTGTCCGTTGCTGTCACATACTTGGGGAGATGCAGTACATCATCGGGTCGTACAGGAGTCAGTGGGCAGCACACAGTAGGGGAATCGCAGTACACTGTTCATCTGATCTGCGCCCTGGACCTCCAACCTCAAGGGCAAGCAGAGAAGGCATGAATGGTGCTGGGACGCCCTCCTGCCACGCTTGAGGGTGCCAAGGTGTCCTCAAGAGGCCCTCTGGGTTGTTCCAACAATGACATCTCATGATCCGTATCCATCTACCTTGAATGCAAGGGGAATTCTCCCAATAGTTACACCAGGTGCCTGCCACTCAGGTCCTTTACTGTATGTTCTTTTATTGTGGTGTCATTTCTGTGCCTTCATAAATATTTTAGTTGGAAGTTGGTTGAGAGCGGTGCCTCTGCCATTTTAAGCCAGGGACCTATGTAAATAGTGGAAGAGGATAGTAAATAGCCCGCATTGAGCATGCTGTTTCTTTGGGGGAAGGCAAAGCTATCACTTGGAAGAATGCCAGCATGTGGCTTCTCCAGGAGGGTTTAACCTGCAGGGTGTGGGGGCTTGACTATGCTAATTCATGATCACAGCAGGCAGGTGCAGGGCTACCTCCCTGCATCAGTGCCTCTCCCAGCACTTGGCTCTGTCTTCATCCAGCAGGAAGCACTGGCTGCACCTAGGCACTGGTTTAGAAGCAAAAACTTTTGAACTTGCAGCTGCTTAATCCCCCATCCAAGGTCAGTTGAGAGAAATAATTTTAGCAGATTGCCCAAGAGCTCTTTCTCTTATTCTTTTTTGTGTTGTCACAACAAAATATCTGCTACTGTGTTCTTCATGAGGAAAAGAGGTTCATTTTATCTCTCTGAGCTGGAGGCTGAGAAGTTGGAGAGCATGGTGCTAGCATCTGCGTGACCTGGGCTGAGGGCCTCGTGCTGGGCGATGTCACATGGCAGGAACACACGGATGAGTGGCAGGTGGGAAAGTGTAGAAAGGCACCTGTGTGAAAGAGACCGAGGAACACACCAGGCTCACTTAATAACAAACAACTCTCGCTGTAACCGATCCAGGCCCACGAGCCAGCACAAGATCTAGATCTTCCATCCACTGCTTCACTCCCCAAATGCCCCGAGTAGCTAGAGCTGGGCCAGGTTGAAACCAAGAGCCTTGAACTCAATCTGGATTTCCCACGTGGGCAGCAGGGATCCAAGTACTTGGGCCATCACCTGCTGCCTCCCAGGGTGCACATTAGCAAGAAGCTGGGAGGGACAGCAGAGCCAGCACTCTGAAGGAGGTGTGGGCATCCTGAGAAGCATCTTAATGGCGGAGCCAATTGCCCACCCCTGGGTAAGCAGCTTTTGTCGTGAACATTGATGGAGATAAACCACATACAAACTGTAGCACTATTCAGTCTGCCGATCCTTCGGACACCAGTGTTTATAATCAAGAGAAACTGGGCATGGAGCAAGCTTCCTCTGGTATGCATTGGCATTCCTCCTCGGAGACCCATTTCATCAAGCATTTTCAGTGTGCTGTCAGTAAGTAGCTGTCATTCTGGGACACGGTTAGAGTCATGCTTGTGAAACTCATTATTGACTGTTTTTGTGAGTATGAGCGTGTTTTCTCTGTAAGCACTGATGCTCCGAGACTCCGTCTCGGGGATGGGAATAGCTATGCTTGTTTTCATCCTGTGATGTTATAAATCATACAAATGATTAGGTTACTGATCACATTAAGTAGCTAAAATGATGGGTGACAGAGTTGTGATTTAAATCATTATGGCAGGCTGGGTAGAGGCTAACCAAATGACCTCAGCAGGGGAAAACCTACAACCTTCGTTTCGGCAGAAATAATCCATTGGAACACCTGTTCTGACAGCAAGATTAATTTGGCTTTTCCAAAAGTGTGTTCTGAGCAGCAGTGCTTCGAGGAGGTGCTTCCCAAAGGGAGAGCTAAATGGGCGATGCTGTGTGTTACGTCTCTCTTCTCTTCTCATGATGCACAATGCACACCAGCATGTTAGAAGTCGGTAGTCGTGAAATGTGTTTAATTTTTGTGTCACCCACTCCACCCCCCACAAAGTTCACTTACCGTAGGTTTTGTTGTCATCATCCCCCATAGGACCTAGGACTGATGGGGGAGTGCCCTGTGCAGTTCACTTTGGAAAATGTGCAGTTAAATCGTTCACAGACCAATGAGTTTGTCTTCCCACTCTGGATTGACTGTCACTGTAACAGTGCTTTTGAGGGGCTGGTGCTGTGGCTTAGTGGGTAGCACACCCCCATCTCTCACCACCCCCCACTCCTGTCTGCAGTGCGGGCACCAGCATCAGGAAGCTCCAATTACAAGGGAAAGAAACCAGTTTCCCTTGGGAAGGTCTGGGGTGGTCCTGTCTTTGAACTTGCCCTGTGCATTGGGGGCTCCCGTGGCCAGCCCAGCAGAGAATGGGGAGAGAGACCAGGGTCCTGGGGCCTCTGGATCATGAGCTGGAATCCGGAGCAATAAACTCTGCAACCTGCCGAAGAACAAATCATTCCAGCAAGAAAGAGGAGTCTGGCTCCCGGTGTCTGATGACTTCTTAGGAAGCACAGCCAAGGGGAAAAAAATCATTTGAGAAATATTGAAAGCACCTTGCTAGGGCTCCCTCCACTGGTGGAACTATCAGCCCAAGATTTGTGGGAGGCCCCGAGTGCAGAGGCATCATCGGAGAAGGGGACAACGCTGTCAGCATTTTAGAAGTGACAGCTACAGCTGTTTCTTCCTGTGGCTTCTGCAGCCACCACTGCCGTCAGCCCCGCCTGTCGAGACAGAGGGCGCTCTGATGACACTCCAGGTGGGGACACGATCTCCCAGTGGGGTGGGTGGCAGTTCCAGGTGATCAGAAGTCCCAGGCTTGCAGAAGGAGGATTTGGGGAGATATGCCCCATATTAAGCAGGCGTGGGCTATGCACCCGGACCTCCTGGGCCTAAGGGCTGACTTCCCTTCTGGGCCACCTGTCTGCCTGGTCCAGCTCCCCGGCCTCCTGCTCAGGCCTCAGGGACTCAGCTGCCACCCACCCAGGGTGCCCCCACTGCAGCCCTCCCTCTCTGACCCCTGCACAAAAGCCCAGGGTCCCCTGGACTTGTCTCTTTCTGCAGCTCAGCCTCTTGCTCTGCATCTCCGTCTGTTGTTTCATCCTCTCTCCTTTGAACTCCTGTGTCTCCTGTGCTATCGGTGACTCCTCAGAGACGGGGAAGAACATTTGTCTGAACGTGTCACCTTTTTCTCCCCACTCAGAGACAGTTCCTTGCGGTGGAGTTCACCTCTCCTTGATCTGCTTTTTCTGATGTTCCCCTTCCTTCCCCCAGCCGTGGGGGGAGTTCTGATGTGTTTGTTGTTGCTTTCTTTCTGCTGATCGCCTGCTTCAGGCAGAGCTGGCTCCCTGTTAAGGAAGGCGTGGGGAGGGCTGGAGGACTTGGGGTCCAGACTGGCTGGGACTCAGAGATGCCGTCTCACCGAGTTTGGTTCACTTTGGCCTGGGCCTATGTCTCCCTATGGTTCCCACCAGCATCTGTCTGATGGCTCAGTCATCACTGCCTGGCACAGTGGTTGGGAGTCTGGGGGTGACGTTCCTTCATTGTCTTTGGGAAAGGAAGGGTTGGGAGAGAAGCAAGCTACGATGGGGTGCTCTGGATAGCATTGCCTTGGAAGCCTAGGATCAGAGCCCAGCCGGTGCGCTTTCTCTGCCCCATAGACAGAGCTTAGAGGTGGCTGGCACTGGGAAGGCTTCTCAGGGGCCAGCACAGCCTGGGCTGCAGACTGCTCTGTGTAGCCATGAGGAGGGCTGGGTCAGGGCTGTGGGGTGCAGGGTGGAGGGGGAGGTGCAGGATGAAGAAGAGGAGGAGGAGGAGCCAGGGGGCTCTGCACAGTGACCAGAGCCTCAGGAAACATGCAATTGTGGGCAGCCACCTCGGCCTCCATCTTTGGATGCCCTTACTTGGGTAGCATGATGGGTTCCCAGTACTCTTAGCCAGCCCAGAAGGTCAGTGGGCCCAGGGCCCAGTCATCCCTGCCACATGGCTCCTGGACCAACCCCAGGGACCCCAGTGCATCCTGGTCCCCCGTGTTGATGGGGCTTGAATCCTACTCCCCTCACCCCATCCTGGTGGCTATCCCCATGTCTGCCTGACCAGGCCATCCCCGGATTGACTGTCCTGTCCTCCTGATTCTGAATGCCTTCCCGCCTGCCTCTCTGTCTCTGTGTCCCCTCGCGACTCAGACTTTGTTTGTTTCTTGCCAGTGTCCTCTTTGCCGAGGCCTGAAACGGCCCCTGAGTGAAGAGCCGGGTCCCCTGAGGACGATCGCTGAGTGAGACACTGCTGGTGCTTGGCAGAGTGTGCCGTCTGCATTTACTGAGTTCCTGGTACCTGCCAATCACGCAGTTAGGTGCTAAGAAATGACAGAGGACACAGGGTGGCACAGCCTTGCTCTACTGTGTTAGAGTCTGGGGGCTGTCCTGGCCCCCTCTGGTCCACACTGCAGGCTAGGATAGGGGAGGTGGCCCAAGCCTGGCTGTGGGGGGAGGTGGGGTCACAGAAAAGGCAGAGACATGCAAGTCGAGGCCTGAAGCGGAGAGAAGAGTGGGAAAGGAAGCGACCTGGCTGTCCACAGAGGAGGAGCAGGTGTCCACGCCAAGAGACAGGGAAAGCAGAGCTCAGGGATCTTCCGTGTCAGGGAAAGAAGGAAATGGCAGGGCTGGCCACTCAGACTCTGTATTTTTCCCTTCTTTAAAGGTTTATTTATTTACTTGAAAGGCAGAGTAACAGAGAGTGAGTTCTCCATCCACTGATTCACTCCCCAAATGGCTGCAATGGTCAGGGCTGGGCTGATCTGAAGCCAGGAGCCATGAGATTTTTCCAGGTCTCCAACAGAGCTGTGGGGGCCCAGTACATGGATTGTCTTCTGCTGCTTTCCCAGACACATTAGCAGTGAGCTGGGTTAGATCCAAGGTGGAGTAGCAAGGACTCGAACCAGCATCTATATGGGATGTCAGCGTTACAGGAGGTGGCTTTACCCACTACACTGTAGCGTTGGCCCCCAGACTCTTGTAAATTGAACCTGAGTTAGGACAGCAGGTATGCATTTTATGAGGTCACTCCGCCATGGTCCTTTTGCATAATTCCTCATCTCTGGACACTGAGGGCTGCCTGAGGCTGGCGTGGTGGTGGTGGGGCTCCCTGCCTCTGCTCCTCTGACCTCAATGACCCCAAATCACATGGGTCCCTGGGGAAATGTCTCACTCCAGGCTGAGTCTCAAGGCAGCCTGGGTCCTTCCTGTTTGCTCTGAAACCTGGGAGTGTTGGCTGCTTTTCTTTGTGGCTAAGGGGTTCATCAGGCCATGGCTCTGAGTGTGGCACCTGAAGCCTGACTATATGATCACAGAGGGGATTTGACAGTAAGAAGCCTGTGTTGACCCGCCCAGCACCAGAGCTTGGGGAAACCTGCTTTTAACCCCAGTTCTCCATTTTCTATATTTGAGATCCAAGGAGAGATACAACCCTGGGTTGCTCATGGTTCTTCTGGGTTCGCAGTGCTATGGCTTGGCGTGCTGGCAGGCCCCCTCTGGAATCCTAATAACCGGCCAGTGTCAGCCTGCATGGGAGCTGGTCAGTGTTGGCAGGTGGCTCAGCCCCAGCCAGCGCCGTGGTTCCTGCTTACACAGTCAGAATCTTGAAGTTCGAAAATAGATCATAAATAGACATGTGGATGACCTAAATCCGAAGGACTGGGGCACCCTGGGGGAAGACGGAGCTCACTTACTTATTTATATTTATTTATGTATACTCTGCCTCATTCCCAGGAAGGATTAGTGGAACTCACAGAAATACTTCATATCCAACTGAAAGGTTTTTTTTCCCTTTTCTTTCTACCCTAATCAAGAAATGAGGGAAATCAGGGCACAGAGAAAAATGAGGGCAAGGATTAAGATGCAGCTGGTGGAAACCTATGTATGTAAAGTCCACGTGCCCACCCTGTCTCCTCCTCTCCCTCCCCTCTAGCCCCCCAACTTCTCTGGCCCAGTTTCCTTTGGCAGCAAATCCTGATTCTGCCTGAAGCTCTCCCAGCCAGTGTTGTCTGCCAGAGACTCGGTCAGTTCCTGGAGGTCAAGTCCAGATGCACCTCCTGTGCCTGTGCATCTCCTACTGGCCACAGTGAAGAAGGCAACAGGTTCCATTCAATGTGCCAGGCTGGCCTAAGGGAAGATGAAACGAGGCACCCAGGAAAAGATGACCCTTCTCAGACACTCAGGCCTGAAGTACGCTTCCTCCTAGGTTTAGAGAGAATTAGAATTGAATGACCATCGACTGGTACATTTTCACTGATCCTCTCCTGGGCCAGCCGTGTGCTGAGTGCTGCAGGTGGGACAGTGAGCAGAGAGGCTCATCCCCATCTTAATGGGATCCCTGCTGCCCAGAGGGTGGACCACGAGCAAGGACACGCCTGGACATCATCCATAAAGGGTGGTAAAGGCTGACAAGGAACCAAGGGCTCTGATGATGGCCATGGGACATGATGGGTGATAGGATGTGTGATGAATCCTCAGTGTTGGGAGTCACAGAGCAGGGGAGCCAGGCAGAGGGAAAGGGCAGGACCAAGGCACCCAGTTGTGGCCACCTTGGAAAGTCCTGTTGACCACCAGAAGCCCCTATAGCTGCCCTTGTGTCTCTGGCTTCACAATTCCTCTCTGCTGTTGGGTCCCAAGCCTCTGCCTACGAGGCTGACTCAGAGCCCGGCCAAGAGGAGAGGCTGAGTGCTCTTAGGATGCAGTAGGGGCCTGGAGAGCTCACCACATCTGCCTCTTAAAGCAGACCGTGCTCTTCAGTCCTGGGTGGGTGCTGTGTCAGGGCGGCCCCGTGTCAGAGACTCCATCATCTGCAATCAGGATTGACTTCACGTGATGAGAAGGGTGACTCTGGACTAGGAGCCAGCAGGTGCGAGGGAGCCCTTGAGGATTAGGGGGATCGGAATTAAGGATTGGAACAGAGAATGAGGGCAAAAAACCAGCCCTCCTCTAAGAGACCCCAAGGGCCGACAGCTCCTTCAAGAAGTATGCATGTTCAATATCTTTTAACTCACAGTTTCTTGAGTCTTTCACCATAAGTAGCTGCGTGCAGGGAGCTGCCGGCCATTGTCTTGGCTAACCCATTAGTGGGGCCAACCAACACAGAGGACAGGGAGATGGGATCTTGCATAGGCAGGACAAGACTTGGCCTGACTCCCCACCCCCACCTCTCCATGAGACCTGACCACAGGCAGTGCACGGCACAGAAGGGATCCAGGGAAGACTTCCTCTGCCTCCCACACATCACAAGTTGGCTTTGGGGGACAGTCACGGAGATGTTGGAAGGATGTTGAGCACACAGAAGCTACATCTGCATGATTCGGCCAGTGAGAGGTGGGGGCACCCAGTGGTTATCTTCCTGAGGCTCCACTGGGAAGGCTACAGGTGCCCCCTCCATCAACATTGGTCGGGGTGTGTCAGGCATTCCAGCGTTTGGACTTGGAGAATAGAATGGGGGTCTGGTGTGATGGCATTGCCAGGGCCCCTGCTCTGTGCACACGCCTGGACTTCACTTCTTTATGCAGACAGCAGGGTGCAAGGGCAAACCTTTGGGCCTGGAAATAAACAGGCCTAGGAACAACTTGGAGAGTCTCAGGAAAGCACTGATGCAGAACTCCGTCTTTCTCATAAAGAGCAGAGACGCAGATCTAGCAGCAGTCGGGCTGCACGAGGGCCAGGGCATGTCTTCGGGTGTCAGCTCTGGCAGGAGTGGCTATTGGTAGGAAGGGAGGCCACATGGAATTACAATTCTCATTTACTTGCATCAGCAGTAAATAGCTAGTGTCTGTAAGGCCGTATCTCCAGGGAGCAGAGTCATCCTGCCACAGCCAAGAGTTCCTAAAATTGGAAAAATTTCCTCCCGAACTCAAGTGTCACCCCAGAGAGAGCCACAGCGACCGGCCATGGCTTCCTAACCCATGGACCTGTCCCTGCCTTCCTCTCTCATTGTAATGGACATCTGCCTCCCTGGCCAGGTTCACTGCACCTCCTACCCCTGCCCACGTTGCATAAGGAGCTCTTCCCCTGCAGAGGAGTGAATCAAGACAGTGAAAGGCTGGCAAGCTGCTAGGCCGTCCGTCATTTCTGATTTTTTTTTCATTCATTCATCAACTTCTAATGGGTGTCTACTATGTGTCAGACACTCCGCTAAAAGGTAATTAAAAGGCAAAATCAGTTCTTTTTTTTTTTTTTATGAAGTTTATAGTCTCCGGAGGGTGACCGATAAGTAAGCAGATAGATATGATGTGATCAGTGTTTTAGCAAGGGTGATAGGAGATCAGAGAAGATGGGAACCAGCACCAAATCCTGGGCAGAGATACAAGAGATATAGGAGTGCATTTGGGGGCCTGTGGCTGATGGTGTCACAGCAGCCCAGAGCAGTAGTTTCAAAGCAAGGCTCCCATTCGTGGAAGAGGGATGCATGAGGGGGCGGGGCCCCTGAGGGAGTCCGCAGGGAGGTGAGGATGTAGCCAGCGGGCAAGATCAGAGCTGCTCATGCTAGAGACTCTAACCCACAGGCCACCCCTGCCTTGGGTTGTGTGGCAGCTGGCGATCTCAGTGTTCATTTGGATCCAGAACAGTGAGGACGAGAAGTCCAGCAGGCTCAGCCAGGGCCCCGGGCACAGCCAGAGCTGGGGAAGCAGCTCACACATCAGGCAGGGCCTCCTCCTCGCCAGGCACCATGGGATCTGATGCTGCAACTGTGATGTCAGCACCACACCTACATGGGAGTGGTCCCTGCATCCACCAGCATGACCTGCTTAAAGTCATCAGCATTCTTGGAGGATGCTGTGCTCCCAGGCAGGTCCACAAGGCACTGGTGGGAGACTGGACCGGAGCTGGGGGAGAGGCGAGGAGGGCTGTCCCTAAGGAGACTCAGGCCCCAGTGCACAGTGCCCTGCCTGTCATGTGGGAGGAACCCCAGGCAGGCTGGAGAAAGACCCCAGTCCCTAATGGCAGGTTTGTTTTCAGCTTGGGAGCCTGTGCCTCCCACTGCCCCTGCCCTTCACCGCCCAGTGTGGCCATAGTGACATCAGACACTGGCAGCGGGTCCCTCGCCTTCTGCACAAATCCCCTTGATCCCAGCTGGGGCCGGGTGGGGGTAGGGGTGGGGCGTGCTAATCTAATCAGCCTTTCCCCCCCTCTATAATTACTGTAATCTATAACAATAATTACAGACCATTTTATTTTAGTGCCACTTATCTAAATGTACATGTACACCACAGAGACTGCCAATAGAAGCAAGTCCTGAGCGAGGAGGCGGGGTGGGGAGGGATGTGGGGACCGTGCTGCCTTGCACCCGCCCGTGGCTCCCACATTCCACGAACAAGCTCTCAGCCACCTTTCGAGAGGCCCCACTGCCCCTTGGTGTCCCACATGCCTACTAGGGGTGGGCCCTTGAGCCCAGGAGGGGCTGTTCCATCCCCAGAGTCCATCCGCTCATGGGGAGAGGTTCAGCTTGAACCCTAGAGCAGAACAAAGAAGGTGCCCCTTGTGGGCCTCATGGGGCCAGTACCAGCTGCACAGTGTGGCTGCAGCACTCTTCAGAGCAGGGGTCGTGCCCTGTACATGGCAGGTGCCTGATGGATGTGTGGTGGATGACACAGACACACAAATACACTGTGTCATTGGAGCCGGCCCGTGATTCAGGCAGCTTCCTGTCCATCAGTCAGGACTCACTGCCTCTGTAATTTGGGAAAGAAAATTATGTGGAGGAAATCGCATGGAAAACAGCATTTTTGTTTTACTCAGCATAGTGTGGCCAGAGATTGTGAGTGTGTGATGTGTATGTGTGTGCGTGTTTGTTTGATGCACTTTTTTTTAAAAAATGGATTTATTTATTTGTTTGAAAGTCAGAGTTACAGAGACAGAAGGAGAGACACACACAGAGAGATTTTCTGTCTGCTGGTTCATTCCACAGCTGGCTACAGAGGCCAGGACTGGGCCAGGCTGAAGCCAGGAGCCTCCTCTGGGTCTCCCACGTGAGTGAGTGCAGGGGCCCAAGTACTTGGGCCATCCTCTGCTGATTTTCCCAGATGCATTACAGGGAGCTGAATAGAAAGTGGAGCAGCTGGGACTTGAACCAGCACCCATGTGGGATGTCTATGCTATAGGCAGCAGCTTTACCAGCTATGCCACAGTGCCAGCCCCTTGATGCATTTTTGTAGCCACTTTTCCTTTTTTTATTTCTTTCTCTGAGCCAGGCAGATTCCTGGACTCCAGGTTTAAAAGTATAGGAGGCTGGGTGGGAGGGAAGTTATGGGGGGGGGGGCGGGAAGCCATTGTAATCCATAAGCTGTACTTTGGAAATTTATATTCACTAAATAAAAGATAAAAAAAAAAGTTTAGGAGGTGGCGGTGGTTGTGGTAACACAGCTGTGTCCAAACCATGTTTCACCAGAGCTCCATCATAAGGTTCCATGGGCTCCTTTATTGAATGCACTGGGTACCAGGACCACAGGGAAGGGAAGCCAGATCCCATGTCCCTGGGATTGGTAGGGACGGATTCTTTCATTGGAGCCTGCAAGCCTTGGATTCTGGAGGTCCTGCTTCTTTGTTTTGAAGATTTGCTTATGTATTTGAAAGTTAGAGTTACAGAGAGAGAAAGGAAGGAGGGAGAGAAGGAGGGAGGACAGAGGGAGGAGGAGAGGGAGAGGGAGAGAGAGGGAGAGAGAGGGAGATAGAGAATCTTCCATTCGCTGATTTACTCCCCAAATGACTACAGTGGTTGGGGCTGGGCCAGGCCAAAGCCAGGAGCCAGGAAGTCCATCTGGGTTTCCCATGTAGATGCAGGAGCCCAAACACTCAGGCCATTCTGCTGCTTTGCCAGGTGCCTTAGCAGGGAGCTGGATCAGACCCAGAGCAGCCAGAACTCGAACCAATGCTCAAATGGGATTCTGGCATTGCAAGTCCTTTGGATACTTTTAAATGGCTTGAGTTCTCACCCATCTTAAGGCTTGGAAGCCCCCTCCCCTTCTCCATACCAAGGCATTGGGGGCTTAGCACAGCTTCCTCCCAGGGCCTGTCTTCTCATCTCTTTCTGCCTCTACAACAGTCACCCGTGACACTCTGTCTCTCTCTCTGTGGGTTTCTTTTTTTGCTCGCTCTGAGCTATTGTAGTACCAGAGTTGTTTCCCTGGGTTTGCACAAGTGCCCCTGACAGAGGCCTGTTGCTGTCACAGAGTTTCAGTACAAGTTCTGGGGAGAACTCCTTGAATATTGAGCCTCTAAGTAAAAAAACAAAAACAAAAACAAAAAAAACTCCACCTCTTTTCAGTTTATTCCTCATTCATATAAAATCCAAGATGACAGTGACTTGCTGCATGTGTGTATGTGTGTATGTGTGTGTGTGTACTCAGGGGTGCTTGTGTATGGGTATGTACACATGTGTGTATATGTGCACATGCATGTAGGTATGTAAGTGGGCATGCATGTGTTTGGGCATTATGTGAACATATGTGTAGGTGTGTCAATATGCATGTGTGTGTGGTGGTGTTATCATCCATGTTTGCATGCATTGTGTGGGTATGTGTGTGTATGTGTGTGTGTGTATGCCTCTGTGTGTGTTTGCCCCCCAATCAAGCCAGGCCCCACGCCAAATGACTGTTTGTGAAGCAATGTGGGGTGAAAGCATGCTGTCTGTAGACAAGGGACAGCGCCGCCTGTCTCTGGTGCATCTCTGGCAAGGCTTGGAAGCGTCGTCTTTCATACCTCACTGAGCAGAACTGAGCCCCAGCCATGGGGAAGTGGAAGAGAGGCTGGGGATGAAGGTCAAGTGTGTGCTCTGAGGGGAAAGAATTCCATCAGCAATGAAACATGGCATGGCTAGTCCTGGGCACAGCAGTGCCTCATCTTCCTTGCCTCACCTGGACCACACACCCTCTTCCTTCCTACAAACAAGTCCTACCCCACCTCTGGGTCCATCTGAGAGCCACCAAGTGGACTCCATGAGCTTCACATGGGACTCCTCATCGTTCTGTGACCTGTGTTTGCTAAAACACACAAACCAGGGCCTCTGGGAGTCTGCAGCCCTCCCCCAGCCCTAGCACCATGGAAGAGAAATGCAGTGAACACCCTCGCTCCAGGAGGAAGAAGCGCAGAAGGTCCCCAGCAGTCACTCAGAGCAATGCTGAGTTCCCACAAGCCCCAGAGAGTCCTTAGCCCTGGCTGTGGTCAGCGTCCCCCAGGGCAGGCTCCCTGGAAGTGTGTGGAGGAGGTGTGCCTGTGTGCCTCTGGGTGAGCTTGCCCGTGAGTCTGCACACACACACACACACACGCTAGTGGATGAGCAGGTGCCTGCTGCTAAGATAAGAGGAAACGTCCCTTAGTAGATATCCGACATCAAGAGCTGGAAGGTTCTTGGTCAGACAATAAGTGCTTCAAAACAATTCTTCCAAGAGAAGGTCCACACGTCACCCTTCTTAACATGTATGTCACTTTCTTTGCAAGGTGCCTCACAACTCCTTTTTATCTTCAGCAGATGATACTGGAGTCGGATGCTTGGCTGGCATTCCACTGTTCCAGCCAGCGCCCAGGAAGCCACATAGAGATGGGACGTGGCATGCTCGTGTTCTCAAGGGGCCCTCCATGCCCCCTGACCTCTCATGTCACGTAGCAGGTGGCGTCCTGGGTGTGGCCAGACTTTCACATAGGCTGCTCTTCTCTAGGAGGCGTGATTCTGGAGAAAACAGCCTTACATTGGTTCAGAGTGAAAGGGTGCAGCCATGCTGATGGAAGGAGGCATTCACACAGGCCCCATACCCCTGTGCAGACCCCCAACAACTTTCTACGGTGACCTGGTCCCTGCTGGTAGCAATCCTCTGCTCATGCCTCAGCCCCGGTGGGGTGCGTTCCTGGTGGGACCTGCTCTCCTGCAGCAGCGAGTCATCTCTTCTGCAGGCTCCATTGCCTGAGGGCCCTGATCACCAGGCAACAGCAAGAGTGATGCTCCAGCAGCATGTGGGGCAGTGCCAGCCTGGACCTGGGCTCAGCACCATGTTCACTGTCTATAAATCAGCAGTGAGGCGTATGTGAGGGCAAGAGGTCTGGTCTCTCTTCCAGGTAATATAAAATACGCCCTACAGTCAGGCTGGTCTGAGGGTGAAGCCTCTGACACCCAGCTCTGCCTGCACCCTCTGTGGACCCGACTCAAGTGCCCAGCCCTTTGCCATGGAGAACAAAGCATCTGGGAAGTTTCTTGTTGCCTTCTTTTGCAAGGATAGTGCTGATGGTGCTGTTGTCCGCTGTGTTTCTGAGTCTGGGTTGACCATCTCCCAGGAGAGAGTCTTTTTCTGATTGCAGTGCTGAAAGCTGCTGTGATCCCGAGTGACTTGTCTGCATCTGTCTGCACATGGAGTGAATCTGGGGACTCATGGCATTTTCCTGCTGGTGCTGACTCATGGGAGTCTGAGCACTCAAGTGAGCCTCACTCGTTGGAGGTGGGGAGGTCACCTTGGCAGCTAGGCATTTCCAGTTAGGTTCCGGTCCAGTTCATTGCCACCCCGACTTGTTTCTTTTCTTCTTTTGATCCCATGTCAGTACATGGTCTCTTTTGCTGCCTAAAATCCTTCCTGGAAGAAGACTTGGGCACACACATACTCTGGCTTGTTTACAGGCATAGAATGTATTGTTCTGTATACTGTTCTAGAATATTTCCTGAAGTCACTGGACTGGCCTCCATGAGGCTCCTCTGCCTGCTGGGCACTTGCCTTCCTCCTGGCCTTTACACTTGCTGTTCCATTGGCCTGGCATTCTCACTGCTATTCACTTGCCTTGCCCTTGCTTCCTCAAGTGCTCTTTCTCAGTGAGGCTTTTTTGTTTACTTAAGATTTCTACCTCTAACATCTCCTTTACTCTTAGCATACAGCTCTCTGTGTAGGTCTACCAGGGCTCTCCAGAGAAATAGAACAGATAGGAGACTTTTAAAAAGGATTTATTTATTTATGTACTTATTAATTTATTTATTTGGAAGGCAGAGTGACAGAGAGAGAGAGAGAGAGAGAGAGAGAGAGAGAGAAAGATCATCCATCTATTGGTTCATTCCCCAAATGGCTGCAGTGTCCAGGGCTGGGCCAGGCAAAAGCCAGGAGCCTGGAACTCCATCCAGATCTCCCATGTGAATGGCAAGAACCCAAATACTTGACTTGGGCCATTCTCTCTTGCCTTCCCAGACACATTAGCAGAAAGGTGGATCAGAAGTGGATCAGCCTCCACCTCAGCTGATATGGGATACTTGACATTGCAAGCCACAGCTTAACCCGCAGTGCCACACTGCCAGCCACACCCCATGGGAGTTTTTTGTACTTATGTATAGGGTGCTAGTAAAGACAGAGGTGATAGGAGGTGGACCATGCAATTAGAAGTACCAGAATCTGCAGGGTGAGTCTGCAAGCTGTAGACCCCCAAGAGCTGAAGGTGATGGTGCAGCCCCAGGGGAGCCTGGAAGCCTGAGCACCCACGGGGCTCAGGACATACCTTCCAGTCCTAGTGCTAGTGGGTTCCAGACCCAGGAAGACCTTTTTTTCATCTGAGCAAGATGGCAGGAGACAGCCCATGGCCCCGTTTGAAGGCAGGAAGAATTCTTTCTTTTTTGGGGAGGGGGCCTTTTGTTCAGTTTAGGCCTCCACTGATTGACAAGGTTCACTTGTGTTCTCAGGGGCCATCTGCCTTACTCAGTCTCTGGATTTAAATGTTAATCTCACCCAAGCACACTAACAGAAACACTCAGAATGATGTCGGATGGCTGGCTACTTTGTGGACCCGTCCAGTTGATGCAGAAAATAAACCACCACACTCTCTACCAGAGTCTTTACCATGATTTTGTGTCACTGTTTGTCTCTCCACTATATGGTAGCATACAGGAGAGCAGTGATTTTTGCTCGCTTGCTTTGTTGCTGGGTCTTCAGGGTTTAGAACATGGCTCAGTATGCATGATAAAGATTTGAAAGGGATGAAGACATTCCATGTGCAGATCATCAGTAGACAATATTATTATCCAACCATGGAGACCTTGTGAAAGATAGAGACCATGAAAGCTCCAACCATTTCCTTGGCATGTTGCTAGGATGTAGATCCAGACTGTTGTGTGCAACTGTGTTGGTGTGTGTGTGCGCATGTGCACACGCGTCTCTGGTCTGAGGGTTAATTGCTCAGTGTTGTAATTAGTATTATTGCTGTCATTATCATTTTGTGCTAACGATCGTGGCTCCCAGACCTCACTGGCTCTTCAGCTTAGGAATGTTATGAAATTCTTATGAGAACATTAATTTGGATTTATTATAATTAAACTTTTAATTTATGCCTTTAGGAAGATTAATTTTGAGACAAAAGACTAACAAAAATAGGTCAAACCAATGTTAAGCTATTGAGAATTCACAGTCTTCTAAATCAGCAATCTGTAAGAGTTTGTCAGAGCTAGTGATTAAGATCATGGCTTCTTAGTCCAGACACTCCTGGGTTCAAATCTAGGACCAGCAACTTACTAACAGCATGTCGTTGAACTAGATTTTCTCAATACACAAAAGATCTCATTTTTCACAGGTAAACAGAGACGATGATTTTTACTTCACAGGCTTATTGTGATCCTTTGTGTAAAAGGCTTGACACAAGGCCAAGCAATATAGTAGGTGTTCATTAAAAACAGATTTTACTCCAGAGGCTTAGAGTAATGAATTGGCATTTCCTGAGCCAAGCCCTCTGGTTGAGAGCTTGTTATTCAGTAACTTGGATCTGAGCTGCTTACCCAGTGCCATACAGCTGTCTTCTCATCCGCATTACATGTGTGCATCTGGCCGTCCACCACTCTGTCGTGGCTCATGGACTCAGTCATGTGATATCTCACAAAAGCAAAGAATATTCATTCATCAGAGACACGCTATACCATAGTAACAGTAAGGGTTTATTCCAGAGGAAAGCAGATAACTTCTAGCAGTGCTAACAGTGCTCATGTGGAGCCAACAGAGGTGCCTCAATATTTGAAGGGAAATGTGCTTCCCCAGAGGATATTATGACTCAAGAGTCCAGGAGAACTAGTGTTTGTTTCTGTCTAACAGAGGGAAAATTATCCTTGATTTAATATTGATTTTTTAAAATTGAGCTCTGCTGCCTATACTCTCTGAGAGCAGAGATTCAAATGTCAACTCTTAAACCTGTGAGCGGTTACCTTCTCATCTCCCTTTCTTGCTGGGAACCCCAGGGTGAGGTCCCCAGAGCTCTGCACTGCTTGGAGGAAGCATCTGAGATATGGAGAATCATTCAACACTTGTGAGCCCCTGAGCCACACTGTGGCCTGGGCCTCCTTTGCAGCACACCTGTGGCTGCCATGTAGAAACCTGCTGGGCCACGAGTAGGGCCTCCTGATTGTCCCTCTTGACAGGACTACACCTGCCAGAAATTATCACAGTAGCAAATCTTTATTAAGCACTTACTGTGTGCCAGGAATCCTTCAAACCACTTTACACCAAACAACAGATTTCCTCCCCATAACAGCACAGTGTGGGCCTTCATGGTTAGGTAGTGATACTGGCCTCTGTTTCACAAACAGGAACACAGGGAGGTATGGTTCCCTGCAGCTCTCCCAGCTCAGCAGGACTGGAGGTAGCAATGGACCCAGACTGTATGCCTTCACACTGGGTCTACAGGAACACCACCCATCAGGCCTGCTGCATGCCAGGCACTTGGTGTTCAGCCACCCTGAGTCCTGGCAGCTACCTTCCTAGGAGGGCTTACCACCCACACTTTGCTGAAGGGGGAACTGAGAATGATTTAGACTAAATCATGTTCTCTGCTCATATGAAGAGTCAGCGGAAAATGTGACTTGCACCTAGGGGTGCGGGATGGGATACTGGGCTCCTACATTTTTTGTGACACCAGCCCTCACTGGCTGCCCTCACTCCCTTCCTCCATGACTTGCACCAAGCTGACTTTGGTTTGTGGCTCTGTGGGGGTCTGCTGGCAGCTGAGACCAGGCACGTCCCAGAATCGCAACTGCTGGTGGTCTTGGCTGTAGTCCATCTGGACTGCCACACCCATAGCCGCCAAGAGCCCAGTGGTCCATGGCCTGGGCACAGAGTGTGCTGAGGGCCTGGACAGTTAGTGTGGTAAGATGCTGGTCAGCTAGGGAGGCGATGTTTTGTGTGCATATACAGGAGGAGGAGGAGAGGAGTGTCCCAGCTGGAGGCAGTGGATCGAGGGGGACAAGCTGCACCTGGAGCTGACCTGAGGTAACCAGGTGTGCCATCAAGTGTTCACAAATAAGTGCTCTCAGCTCCCCATGCAGAGTCCTCCTCTGCCTTTGGGAAGCAGCCCCAGGGGCCTTCCCACTCCCTCCAGAGCCCCCCGAAGGCATCTGGCTTGGTTTGGGACAAAAGGAGTGTGCGACAGTGACAGATCTCTGCCTCCTGTGAGAGGCGGCATTCAGTGAAAGCCCAGATCCCCCTTCTCTTCCCCAGAGAGACCATTCCCATCCCACCTGGTAGGTCTGCTCTGCAGCTCTGGGGCTGGCTGCAGGCAAGGCCGCCCTCCCAGCACGGCACGAGGTGGATCTGCCTTGCTCCTTTTGTTTCATTGGATTCCAACTGGACACTACCTGAGCACTGAGGGAGCCTGACGCAGGCTTGTGCAGGTGGAAAGGACCTGGTTGGGGAAGGTGTACATGGCTAGGTCCTCCTATCACACCCCCCTGCCCCGTGCCCTCCCAGGCATTTTCCATAGAATCCTTCCATGGACAGAGGAAGCCCTCCCTGACGTGGTGCCGGGATAGGGGCTGCCCATCATTTCTGCACCTGGCTCCCCTCTTCCTTTGCACGCTCGACCCGGCAGCTGCTTTGCAGCAACTGTTGTGGGAGATTAGGAGCACTGACGACTGACTGCTCACTCAGGGGCACACGGCTAGCAGAACATGCCTGCGAGGGGCAGTTAGGCCCTCTTTAGACGATGTAATTAACCTCGTCACATGTCCGTGTGTAGGGCAGGCAGTGCTGTCGAAGGCTGTCCAATCTTTCTGGGATTTCCCATGAGGTAATTAAAACAGAAAGGCTGGGGCTGGGCGGGCAGAGGAGCAGTGAGCCTGTCCTTTCTCATTTGCAGGGGAGCTTGGCGCTCTCTCTGTCTCTGCCCTTCTGAAGCATCTAGGAGTGGTGTCTATTGGGGGCACAGAGTAGGTGCTCGGTTTGCATCTGCGACTGAGAGCCACAGTGCATCCCAGGTGGGAGACCCGGAAAGGATAGATTTTCACTGTGCCGAGGCAGGTCTTGGAATGCTCCAGCAGAATCAAGCAGGAGAACAGGAACGGAACCCTTGCTTCTGCTTGATGTGTTTTCTGTGCTTGCCTGGAGGCCTGCATAGAGTGAGCAACTCCAGACACTGAGAACAGGCTTCCTGGGCCAGGCCCCCTGTGCACATACTTCCCTTCCTGGGAGGGTAGGAGCCTCTTTACCCAGCTTCTCTGGGAGCACTGAAAATACCTCAAAACACAGCAACGCAGGGCACTCCCAGAACTCTTCTCCAGGTAGCTGGTTGGCTCCATCTCTGGTTCCCTGATGCCTCTCCTCCGTCATCCACCTCTTATTGATGACCATTGGCTGGGATGCTCTGCTCCACACTCTTCCTAGGTAGTGTCAGTGAGACCCCAGCTGTGAAGACCTCCTGTTGGCTTCATCCCCAGCTCTGGAAGGTTCTCAAAAGTACAAAGGGACTTCATAAATTCATGGGAAGAGTGGAATTCAAAGCTAAAGTTATTTTGAGGTTAATTTTTTTTATTCCATGCATTTTTTTTTTCTCATGAGACTCATTTTCCAGGACCCTTTTGGAGAAAGACCCCTCATACCTTCCTGAGATCTTTCTCCTGCTGGGAATTCTTGGTTTTCTGTTGATGTAAGCTAAAGTCCAAACTGTCTGCACAGCACTGGTGGCATTCTTGTCCCTCTGCCCTGAAATCACTCTTACAGGCGATCCCTCCCTTGCACTCTAGAAAGTTAACTTGTTGAGTTCTGGAAGTGCATCATTTTGCTCGGTGCAGTATCTCAAGGGCCTTAAAGCAAAGACGAGAAGCACATCAAATCTATGTAGTTTTGGTAAATGCCACATGGCTCCTGGCAACCTGGCCTTGGAGTGACATTGCCAGATTTCATTCACTGCCGTACTCACTCTCCAGGCCTTCCTGGGACCTCAATGAGCCACCTGCTCATCACCTCCTCACTGCAGCTCATCACCTCCTCACTCCATGGTCCTGTTCACTGCCGGTGGCTCCCGCTGGAATTTGCTCCCTGCCTCCTGTGTGTCTGAGCTTTCCTGGCTTCTCTGGCTCCTGCTAGAGTGCCTTCCACCATAGCTGCTGCTCCCTGGGCAGGCTCCCTGGAATCGCTTTCCTCTGCCAGGACAGCCTTAACTGCTCTGTTTGCTGCTCGCAGCTTCAGTTTATCAGTCTCTCAAGTTCCGCAGAGAGTCTGAGCTCTTCCTGCAGACCTCATGTGCAACAAAACCTCTCAACAGGACGCCCAAGAATCGGTTAAATGAGTTGCAGCAAAACCGGGGACATGAGTCCCTGTTTGTGTCCTGGTGTCGATGACAGTTTATGAGAGCAGACACAACAGGGAGTGTAGAAGAAGTGAAGTTTTATTTAAGTAAGAAGAAGAAGACTCTGAAAAGCAGAGGGGCTGGTAGAAAGAGAGACAAGCCACTGAGGTCTCGCACTATTTGTTTGTCTTTAACACATCATCTCCAAAGAGCAAAGGCAGTGGTTCTGTGTTAGCTACGGCGAAGGCAGGGGCACTCTTAATGGAGCCTTTTTTAATTTGTTTGTATCAAAACCTAAATCTTATTGTCCGTTGGTAAATATTTATCACAAGGGGCTTCCACTGTGTTTTGTTTAGTGTGTATGTGCTGGCAAGGAGCTGTGGGTGGCGTTAGTCTGGCCTGCTTCAGGTCCCAGGCTCCCTCGTTTTGACATGCAGAAACACCTTGGGGCGTGGACTGATTCTTTCCTCTGTATGTTGGCCGTGATCTCAGGGAGTATCCAATGATGAAGGCTTTCTCTGTCTCTCTGCTTTTCAGGGAAGCAGAAATTTAAAGAAAAAAAAAATAGTCAATCTAAACATAAAATAACGATTACTAGGGATTGGAAGAGTGGGGGAGGGAGGTTGGATAATGGGCACCAAGGCACAGTTGGGTGGAATTGAAATGCTCCAGTGTGCACACAGCATGTTGTGGCAGTGATAGTTCACAATAAAGTGTTATTTACTGTCTGAAGAACTGAAGGAGAGGAGCTGGTGGCCTCCAAACACAAAGAAAAGGTAAGAAAATGGAAATACTATTTGCCCGATTTGGTTATGTTTATGCTGTATACATGTGTTGAGATACTGCAGGGTACCCCACCAAAAAGTATGGATATTAGACATAATACAGATATTAGATATAATATTAGATATTAAAAATTTTTAATTTTTAATAAAAATTTTAAAATATAGAAAAGTAAAAGCTAGATAAAAATTTTCTGATTTCCAAAAAATTATAATGAACACATATAGCTTTTTTTGGGGGGTCATTGTTCCCCCAAAACAATACAGTATCCCAACTATTTACACAACATTCACATTGGATAGGTGTTGGAAGTCAGCTGGAGAGGATTTAAAGTGTACGGGAGGGTGTGCATTGGTTCTGGGCAAGCACTCTACCATTTTATAGGAGGAACCTGAGTGTCCCGGGATTTTGATGCCCACAGTGGGTCTAGAGCCAAGTCCCCATCGATTTAGAGGGATGACTGCATTTGCTTGTTTGCACAGGGACTAAGACACTGCAGCCTGAGTTGGGGCTGTGGTTATCAGGCTCGGCAGAAAGACCCCTCCTCAGGGCTGCTTCCAGGTACTTGCCTCACCTTCTGCCCCCTGCCCCCACCCTCTGGTGCACCCACCCCTGATGCCACACCTCTTCACTGTAAGGGTGGCCTCTATCTCTGCCCCAGACGGGATCCTGGCACTGCCTTGTCAGTGTGTGGAGGGAGGGAGAGCATTTCTTCTGTATTTGGTAAGATTTTATATCCTGTTCTTTGTTATGGTCTACTCCACACTTTTTGTTATGGAAATCATGAAATTGATCTGAGTCTTATTTTTGCCACTTATGAAAGAGAGTTGCTTTGAAAATTACTTTTTACTTCATATTGTATATTTTAAGTACTCATTCTTTTGGGATGGTAGCACCAAGAGCTGCTTGCTGAATCTTTGTAGCTTTCTCTCAAGATAGCAAAGGCCTTATGCACCATCTCCTACAACACACAAGGCTAAGAGTGTTGATGACTTGGCTGGGAACCTGCATTTGAGGTGTGAACCAGCGGATGGAGGATCTCTCTCTCTCTCTGTCTGTCTCTTCTTCTCTCTCTCTCTCTCTCTCCCGTTTTTTTTTTTTTTTTGACAGGCAGAGTGGACAGTGAGAGAGAGAGACAGAGAGAAAGGTCTTCCTTTGCCGTTGGTCCACCCTCTAATGGCCGTCGTGGCTGGTGCGCTGCGGCCGGCACACCGCATTGATCCAAAGACAGGAGCCAGGTGCTTCTCCTGGTCTCCCATGGGGTGCAGGGCCCAAGCACTTGGGCCATCCTCCACTGCACTCCCGGGCCACAGCAGAGAGCTGGCCTGGAAGAGGGGCAACCGGGACAGAATCCAGCGCCCCGACCGGGACTAGAACCCGGTATGCCGGTGCCAAAAGGCAGAGGATTAGCCTATTGAGCCATAGTGCCGGCCCTCTTCTTCTCTTTAACTCTGCCTATTCCCACTCCTCAAATGTCCACAACACCTGGGGCTGGGCCAGAGCAAAAACAGGAACCACGAGCTCTATGTGGGTGGCAGGGGCCCAAGTAGCTGGGCCATCATCCATGACCTCCCCAGGTAGATTAGCAAGGAACTGATCACAAGCTGGGACTAAAACCAGTGCTCCAGTGGGGGATGCAGACATTCCAAGCAGAACTTTAGCCCACTGCACTACAATACTAGCTCCTCCCACAGGAAATTGTGTGTGTGTGTGTGTATGTGTGTATGTAATATATATATATATATATATATATATATATATATATATAAAGATTTAGGTTTTATTTGAAAATCAGAGTTACAAAAAGAGAGGAGGAGACAAAGAGATCTTCCATTTACTGCTTCACTCCCCATGTGGCTGCACCAGCTGGGGCTGGGCCAGGCTAAAGCTGGGAGCCTGGAGCTTCATTTGGGTCTCCCATATGGGTGGCAGGTCCCCAAACAATATGTGCCATCTCCAGGCCGTTAGCAGGGAGCTGGATCAGAAGTGGAGCAGCCGGGATGCAAACCAGGGCCCATATGGGATGCTGGCCTTGCAGGCAGCGGCTTTACCTGCTATGCCACAATTGAAAGTATTTGACTGCTTTCCTGATTATGTTTTTTTCTGATCTCAGACAAGTATGATTTTAGAAATACCATCTACCATCAGGTTAAAAACTTGTCAAAGTATTGCTATGTAATACCTTTGCATGGTTCAAAAATAATTTTTGAAAAATTCTATAGTGAAAATTCTCTGCCTCATCTATAAATAGAATAACTTCTGTGGGACTAGCGCTGTGGCACAGTAGGTTAATCCTCCGCCTGTGGCACTGGCATCCCATATGGGTGCCGGTTCTAGTCCTGGCTGCTCCTCTTCCAAACCAGCTCTTTGCTATGGCCTGGGAAAGCAGTGGAGGATGGCCCAAGTGCTTGGGCCCCTGCACCCACATGGGAGACCAGGAAGAAGCTCCTGGCTCCTGGCTTCAGACCAGCACAGCGCCAGGCATAGCGGCCTTTTGGGGAGTGATCCAACGGGAGGAAGACCTTTCTCTCTGTCTCTCCCTCTCACTGTCTGTAATTCTAGCTCTCAAATAAATAAATAAAATCTTTAAAAAAAGAATAACTTCTGTGTGTTTAATTCATTTCCTCCCTACCTGAAGAGATACATGCTAGTTTTAGTTTCCTGTGTAAAATCCTTTAAACTACGCATAAACAAAAAAGAATGCATATTCTTTAACCCTTCTCAATTTTCACCAATACCCTTGCAGACTTTTTCAAATTAGTTCAAAAAGAACTTCTGTATTCTTTTTCCAGGTTCATTACTGTGGGCTTTTTTGTTTGTTTTCAGCGTACTTCCCTTTGAGTGAATAGAACCTGATTTGTTTCATAGATGGACACTGGGCTGTTTCCAATCTTTTGCTGTTGACTACATTATTGAATAAATTGTTGTGACTGTGCATTAATTCACAAGACAGTTAGAATATCTTTCATTTAAGCACAAAAAAATAGAATAGAATTGTTGGTTAAAAGTGTGTGTCTGTGTGTCTGTGTTGTGACTTTGCTAAAGGTTGCTAAGTTCCTCTCAGTAGGTATTTGAATACCAACCTTCCTATAACCTTGTCAGCTCAGTGCTGTACCTAACTGGGATTGTTGCCCTTCTGCTAGGTGAAGAAAGGTAACAGCAACTCCAAGAAATGTAACACAGAGCTTTGTGTTTTTCTTATCCTGTGTGAGGCTGTGGATCTTTTCAAATGTTTCAGAGCCCTGGGTTTTCCTGTTAACTGCTGGTCTTTGAGTTTCCCCGTGTTCCAAGTGGGGCTGTTGATGTAGCTCTTGTTGATTTGTAGGAGTTCTGTGCATTAAGGATATTACCCTTTGGAGTACACGTCACCAGTATTTTCTCCAAAATAGTGTTAGTGTTTTCTTTCTTGTTATGAGAACAGCACTATTTTTTAACCACGTGAAAGGTTTTTGCCACCATTCTTTTCTTTTATAGACTCTAGATTTTCAACAGTTTATCCCAGTTTTCTTCTAGTGTTTTCTATGGCTTCAGTTTGATGCATGTAGACCTTTGATCCTTTTGGAGTTCATCCTGGCACATTGTTTGCCTTGTGTGAAGCATGGATCCCACTCAGTATTTTTCCACAGAGTGATCCAGTTGTCCCAGCACCAGTTATCACGGGCTTCTTTTTGTCCACACTTTGTTAACATCTGGTTAAGGAACAAAAGCAGTCTCAGCTTTCGTTCTGACTTAATGGATTGGGGCCTGGGATTTCTTAGGAAGGTGATGAAACTTCTTGCCAAGCTCCCTGGGCTTGGCATTTCTTGTTTTGCTTTGAGGACCATGCATCTTTCAAGGCTGTCTCCTTCCCCCCAAGCCTCCGGTGTGGTCTGCTTCACTTCACAGCGGGATTCTTTCCTACAAATGCAACAGGAGGCTCTGTGCCTCTGCTGTGCCCTCCTGGCTGCAATGAGGGCTCCAGCCACAGCCCTGTGCAAGCAGAGAGCTCTCAGCAGATACAGTGCTTGATAATCTCTACCAAGGGAATCAGCCTCAGGACAGAACGGGGGTTGAAGAAATAACAGCAATGGGATAGAGGCCACATTACAGAGCGGGTGCATAAAGCCAGGGCTGCCTTCTCAGCTGCCAGGCATGTGAAAAGCTCATGGTAGAATATCCACTCCCTCCCCCAAATTCCACTTTTCCACCTCCCTCCTCCCCCACCAAACCCCAGCAGCTGTTGGGGAGTTAATAACAAGCCACAGACTCCAGCAAAACGAAGTGACTCGGGACTTTGGGGTCCTGTTTGTCTATTTATGCCCTTCTGTAATAAAATTGATTTTCTCATTATAAAAATAAGCATGCTCTTTGAATATTAGATGTGCTTTTAAATTTATTTTCATTTTTAATGAATCTAATCCACTGAAGAACTCGAGTTAGCGAACATATGCCAAAAAAAGGATGCACAAAGATGACGGGTAGCTAATGAAGGCCAAGAAGTGAATTAAGTTAGGCATGGGGGTGGTGGTGTGGAGGAGGCTGGGCTCATGCCCATGTAAATTAGAGGAGTTCCTGCGAGGTCTACATTGTGCACAAACTTGGCCATACATTTCCTAGCGGGCAAAGCCAGACGTCAGCTGTTAGTTATGACCTTTACCATGGCTTTACCTGAGAAGTCCCCCTTCTGGTGCTGAGTTCTGGGCACAGCTCTACAAAAGGCTCAAACACGCATGACTGAGAACTTATAGACCCCACTGAGGCCTGACAATCACATACGTGGATGCATGGATATTTCCTTATCTTTAGTTTAGAAGGTCTTTTTCTTCCAAGGCCTCCCAGGCAGATTGGAATCAGCTTTGGTGAGAACAGTCTATGTAATTTCAGAGATCATGAAATGCCAACTGCAAAATCAGCATTAAAGGGAAATTCATTTTTTAATGTATTTATTTAATGAGAAAACAAATCATAATAAAAAAAATCATAGAAGATAGCTGTGGGCTTTTGGCGCAGCAGCTAAGGGACTGCTTGGGATGCCTGCATCCCATATTGGAGTGCCTGGTCCCAGCTCCTCTGCTTCCAATTTTAGCTTCCTGTTCATATGCACTCTGGGAGGCAGAACATGGGTGATGGCTCAAGTACTTGGTCCCTGTCACCCACGTGGGATATCCAGATTGAGTTCTGGGCTCCAGGTTTGGGCCTGGCCCAGCTTTGGCTGTTGCAGGTATTTGAGGAGTGAGCCAACTGATAAAAAAACTGTCTGTCTGTCTTCCTGTCCCTCTCCCTCTCACCATGTCTCTCTGCCTTTCAAATAAAATGAAAGCTAATACATAAAAATTAAAAAAAAAAGCAATGAAAACATAGGAAAGCTTTTTTCCTCTTTTTTTCCATCTACTCTTTGATCTCTTCTTCATATGAACTTAATGTTTTACATAGAGAATAGAAAGATAATTAAATCTTTCTCCCAGTTTGGTTAATTGAATTTCCTTTTAAAAATAATGTTTTTGATTTTAACTGACATAAAATTATACATATTATGGATACCATGTGATGTTTACACATATGTGTCTAGGTGACCTAACATGTTTCTCCTCAAAGATTCATCACTTCTTTAGGGTAAAAATATTTAAAAATAATTTCTTCCCTTTTTTTAAGAAAAATGTGCACTACATTATCATTATCTGTAGTCTCCCTACTGGGACATAAGGCATTGGAACTTCTTACTCCAATCTAAATATCAGTTAGCACCTGTTGGGTAATCTCTCCCCATCCCCTCACCCACATCCTGCCCTCCCCGGCCGTGGGTAACCACCATTCTATCCTCAGTTTCCATGAGATCAACTCATCTTAGGAGTGAAGTCGTGTGATACTTGTCTCTCCTGTGCCTGGTTTATTTTACTTACCATGGGTGACCTGCAGTTCTATCCATGTTCTTGCAAATGCCAGATTTTACCGACTTTTAAGGCCAACTATTATTCCCTGCGTATGTATATGGACAACAGCTTCTTCATCCGTTCATCAGCAGATGGACACTTGGCCTGTTTCTATTTCCTGACTATTGTGAACAGTGCTGCTGTGAACATGGGAAGGCAGATGTCTCTTCCCTGGGCTGATTTCATTGCCCTTGATTGGAAGTGTTTTACTAATAATTATTCAGAAAGATTTTATTTTGTTTCTCATCACTGGGAATGGGTTGTTAATGTAATTGTGTTGTCAGATTTGGGGAAACCTCACCCAGGTTTCCATCATATGCAAGTTGCAAGATTTGGTAGATTTTCCTATGTCTAACTTGCTTATGTCAAACCTTGTTTTTTTCTATGCTACCAGGCAGAGTTTAGACAGTGAGAGAGAGAGAGAGAGACAGAGAGAAAGGTCTTCCTTCTGTTGGTTCAACCCCCAAATAGCACTGCGCTTATGCCAGCACTGCACCTATCTGAAGCCAGGAGCCAGGTACTTTCTCCTGGTCTCCCATGCGGGTGCAGAGCCCAAGCACTTGGGCCATCCTCCGCTGCCTTCCTGAGCCACAGCAGAGAGCTGGACTGGAAGAGGAGCAACTGGGACAGAATACGGCTCCCCAACCAGGACTAGAACCTGGCATGCTGGCGCTGCAGGTGGAGGATTAGCCAAGTGAGCCGTGGTGCCAGCCTCTTTTTTTTTTTAGCAGTTATTTATTTATTTATTTGAAAGAGTTATAGAGAGAGAGAAAGAGGAGAGAAGATCTCTTCTACCTGCTGGCTTTCTCCCTAAATGGCTGT
The DNA here is from genome assembly GCF_033115175.1 of Lepus europaeus. NCBI lineage: Eukaryota > Metazoa > Chordata > Mammalia > Lagomorpha > Leporidae > Lepus > Lepus europaeus. The sequence goes on along the minus strand of NC_084843.1, from coordinate 75,608,900 downwards.
GACAACCAGGGCTGATTCAGAGCAAAGCCAGGAGCCAAGAGCTTCTTCCAGGTCTCCCACATGGGTATAGGGGCCCAAGCACTTGGCCATCTTCCACTGCTGTCCCAGGCACATTAGCAGGGAGCTGGGTCAGAAGCAGGGTAGGGGCCAGCGCCATGGCTCAATAGGCTAATCCTCCACCTGCGGTGCCGGCACACCAGGTTCTAGTCCCGGTCAGAGCGCTGGATTCTGTCCCGGTTGCTCCTCTTCCAGTCCAGCTCTCTGCTGTGGCCCAGGAGTGCAGTGGAGGATGGCCCAAGTCCTTGGGCTCTGCACCCACATGGGAGACCAGGAGAAGCACCTGGCTCCTGGCTTTGGATCAGCGTGGTGCGCCGGCTACAGCGCGCCAGCCGCAGTGGCCATTGGGGGGTGAACCAATGGAAAAGGAAGATCTTTCTCTCTGTCTCTCTCTCACTGTCCACTCTGCCTGTCAAAAAAAAAAAGAAGAAGAAGAAGAAGAAGAAGAAGAAGAAGAAGAAGAAGAAGAAGAAGAAGAAGAAGAAGAAGAGGAGGAAGAAGAAGAAGAGGAAGAAGAAGAAGAAGAAGGGTAGCCAGGATTTTCACTAGCGCTCTGGGATGGGCTGACTGCATTGCCAATGTCAGCCTAACAAGCAACACCACAGTGGCAGTCCCCACCATGTATTTCTGATATGGGACATGTGTTGCCACCACACCCCCTCACCTGTGTGCCTCTGTGGGTCAGGTGAGTCAGCACACAGGGTGATTAACCAAATTCCTGGATTTCCACTGTGAGACAGCCAGCAAGAAGTTAACAATGCACAGAAGATACATTAGACCATGAAAACGTATGCCACTGAACTCACATCAAACGTATCCAAAATTCAGCTTCCCCAAATGTCTCAACAGCTGCACCAACAGCAGTAAACTCGAGATAAAGTGTGACTAAGGAGAAATTGGCTGAGAGAGTGGTCTTTATTGATTACAATTAAGTATCCTACTTTTGCAAGATTTACAAAACCATATACACATGGAACCACATTGATAGGGCCCTCCCCTAGCTGTTGGAGGGCCAGAGCAAAAGAAAGGCACTGAGCCACCATCCCTTTGAGTTAAATCCTCTTCTGCACATGCAGCTCTTAGGAGAACTCTTTTTTAAATATTTATTTGAAAGTCAGAGTTACACAGAGAGAGAAGGAGAGGCAGAGAGAGAGAGAGAGAGGTGTTTCATCTGCTGATTTACTCCCCAGTTGGCTGCAATGACCAGAGCTGCACCAATTCAAAGCCAGGAGCCAGGAGCTTCTTCCAGGTCTTCCATGCGAGTGCAGGGCCCCAAAGGCTTGGGGCATCTTCTACAGCTTTCCCAGGCCATAGCAGAGAGCTGGATCGGAAGTGGAGCAGCCAGGACTCGAACTGGCTCCCGTATGGGATGCCAGCACTATAGGTCACGGCTTTACCCACTGTACCACAGGGCCAGCCCCTAGGGGAACTCCTGATCACTTCCTATGATCCTGGGAGAGTTATCTGGGACCTGAAGGCAGACACCAGGTCCAAGTTGAACCATTTTCTTGCTGTGTGACTGTGGACTGGTTATTGAAGTTCTCTGAGTCTCGGTTTCATCTGTTCAAAAATTGAGATCATATTAATAATACCAAGTCATGGGGTTGTCTTGAAGATTCAATGAGATAAATGTCAGTTGCTTTGTTCAGCACCCAGAACATCCTAAATTCCAAATCAATTTTGGATATGAAGATACGCCGGCCATCCTGAAGAGGCCATTTAACCACTTGCTTGGTCCTCTTTGGGACCCAGAAAAGTCCCTGCGGCCACTTGGACTTTGTGACCTTACCACCCTTATTTTCAGACAAATAGTTTTTAAATGAAATGACCTGGATTTTTGCTTGCAGTTTTCCCCTTTTCTTTTCCTTGGATTGTGCCTGAGTCTGTCCTATGGCATTCGTGTTACACTAACCAGAGGTGCAAGCTGAAGTGAGAGCAAGCTGTGGCTTCCAAATGGTTGCCTTTTGAGAGTACAGCAATGGTGCTAATGTGGAGGGTGGACTGGAGGCCTCAGGTTTACTGTGGAGTCAGAGAGGACTCAGGAATGAGACGCACAGGTGTTTCCCAAGGTTGGAGCATCCCCTGAGCACAGCTTGGACCCTGCGCCTCTGTCTCACATTGTCCTGGATCCCGGGGGACTTAGGGGACCAGAGAAGCCTCATTTGGCTCAATTTTGCTCTCTCTGTTCCCCGAGCTTCCCACTGAGGGCTTGTGAATGCCTCTAGAAAGTGCTGCACAGGGTGGGAGGAGGGCCATGTAGTTATTTCTGAGACTGTGCAGTGGGTGGATTTGCCACAGGTGCCCTTACCAAGAAAGACGCTCATCCAGCTACCTTACTGGACAGGGCTCAGCAGTGCAGAGAGACACTGGCTCTCTGAGTGTTCAGCACGGCCGCCCCTCGGCCCGGAAAGGGTTTGTTGAGCATCTTGGTCACCTCCTGTCACCTCCCGTGGACAGACTCACAGTTTCAGAAACCATTGCCCTGTTCCTGAACAAACTGGATTTGTCTGAGCAGAAAACATTTATTTCACTTTTATTAAGATCTAATGTTGTAGCATCCAGCAGTCTCCAGAGGTCTGCTTCTCCATGGCCTCCTCTATAATTTATGTATTATTTAATCTTCAGATGCGGCCTCACACAGGCTTTGCCAGATTCTCCTCTCCTGCCTCCCCACACAGAGATGAAATTACTCCCTGAGTGTCTTAGATCACGAAAGAGTACCTTTTGGAAATGAAAAGATAATACTGTTTATGTATGAGTACGAGAGAATCGCTTTGCTCGTCTGTAGTAACACTGATTAAATTGAAATGTCAGAGCTAATGTTACAGTTAATAAATGTTATACATATTCAGATCTGTCTCCATGCTGAAGATTCTAAAGGATGCCGAGGATGTCGGTTAAAATAGCAGGAATACCCACATCACCACATGAAGCCATCTGTGCTCTGCATTTCTAGAGAATAAGATAAAAATGTGTATTATACGGGAGGCACAGGTTGGCGATGACTGCAGACAATATTTGGTCACCTGGAGTTTTCATAATCAGATCAATAGGTACAGTGAAGTGAAATCACCCAGCATCCGGAAAGCATTGTCTAAGATAAGCTGCATCATGCAAATTAGAAGGTAGTGAGGTAGGAGTGCCAGGCATCAATATTCTGGGGCCTTTGGTGAGACAGGGGGCAAATTGGTTTCCCACATCCTCCCCTCTCACACCCTGGCAAAGATTATCATTGCACCTGCTCTTCTTTATAAGAGAAAGCACAGCTGAGAACTACAGTCTCTGGGCATCCCCGGGCAGACAGCTTGTAGCTTCTTTTCTTCCAAGGAGTAGAATGCAGAGAACACACAGGTAGGACCTCAGAGGAAAGGAGATGAGAGCTCCAGGGTGGGCAGCTGGCTCTGGGCCATTGACAACAGACACCAAGACTCCAGCTCACTATGCCCGTCCTCCCCAAAGTCAAGTCTTGATTTCCAAAAAGGGCAGCATCCCTTGCTCAGGTGATAGGAAGCCCTTGTCTGGCTGCCATCCACCTGTGCCTCTTCCCAAGTGTTCTGCTGTGCTTGTTGAGTTTCTAGAAAGATGCAGGGTTTGTCGTCTCATAGCTATAGTCGCAAGCGTTGTGTGACTTTGGGCTTGGTTTTAACCCTGAGGCTGCTCAGGGGTGCCCTGCATTAAGAAGGGCTTGGAAGTATCTTCTCTAGGATGATTCTGCTTCATCAGTGAGCTAATGTCTCCCAGGCACCTGGCTGCTCACCTAGCTCCTAGCAGGCACTCGCTGCTTCCTCTGCCCTTTAAGCTGACAGTCGTGCATTTTTAAGTGAAGCCTGGGAGTTCTCTTGCCTCTCCATTGCATTCCCTGGGTCCTGGATTCTTGTGACTCAAAACCCTGGCCACTTTTGTGGTCAGCAGGAAAGGAGGAAGCAGAGTCCATCTCTTCTGTCCCTGGCTCATGGAGCAGTCCAGTTCGCTCAAAAGAAAGAAGCCGACCCATGCACTAGGGTTGGTCTGGGAGTGACTCACGTTCAAACTCCACAGTGGGCTGTCTGTGAAAGCCCAGCTGGCATCTGTGGACAGGTAGCTCATCTCCCTGGGAGAATTCTAATTCGGTTGGATTTGACAAGCAAGCGACTGTAACAAAGAAAGGGTATATATTAAAGTGTGCATTAGGGATTGTGGTTATTATAAATTACATTCTTTGAAATCTCATTTAGATCCAAGAACCAGACTGCATTTGGAAGGCTCTGAGGATTAATCCTTTCAGAACAACGGAGTGCCAGTGATCATTTGGAAAAGCAATTATGCCAAATTTAATTATCACGCACATGCTTTACATGGGCATCACCGTGTGCACCCAGGGGACAGTGCGGGAAAGGAGCGCTCCTGTCCAGGCACTTGATTATGGCTCAGAATTATACATCTTGTAATTGAGCGCCACTTAATATGAGGCTTGGTGAGTATAGAGATTGTGGGTGGAGCAAAAAGGAGGGGGCGTTGGGCCCACTCAGCAGATGTTTGAGATATGTTGGAAAGACTTGTCAGTGTTTTCCACATATTGAAGAGGAGCAAACCACATTTCAAGTAGGCTGATAAAAATGCTTTCCCGTCTTAAGCATTTCTTTTGTTCTCTGTTCTTGTGGTATCCTCACCTCTTCTGCATTGCAGAATTCAGCTTGGAATACGCAAGTGAGCTGCCAAGCAGGACGTGGGAGATGTGACTCTATCTGGGGGAACTGAGGTGGCTCATGTGGACTCCAGCGTTTTCAGAGCTTGTTCTGCTGGATGGTGACCTCATGGAGGCCTGGGTCAGGTGCACCTGTCTCCTGACCCCCTGTGTGCCTTCCTCCCTTTCAATGGCAGACACCCTTTAGAACCCATTGTCATTGCTGCTTCTTTAGGAGGCCTCTGCTGATGACCTTGCATTGGGTTGGCTGCTCTGCACTCACTGGCACAGCACAATAGTGTAATTAGTCATCTGTGTGGCTGTTACCTCTGCACACAGGGGAACCTGGGAGAGCAGTGACCTCGTCCATGACTCAGCATTGGATCCCTAGCCCCCAGCACATCACCTGCACAGAAAGGACTCAGTAAATATTTGTCTGAATGGATGATCTAAAACTGGGAGGGACAGCAGTCAATTTCTCCCCTCTACACAGTGCTGAATCCCAAACCAGCTGTCTTCAAAGCTGCTATCTGGGTTTCATCTGGAGATAAAACCATTGGTGTTTGGCATGTGGATCTTCCACTAGATGTGTGACCAGGTGCTAACTGGTTCGCTCCTCTGGCTCAGTGAGGGTTGTTAACACTGGCTGTAAGCATCACAGAGTCTAAACTGAAATAGTGGATGGCAGGTTCTTGGTGCACAGCAGATGCTCCACTCTTCCTGGGATACTCATGAAAACTTACATTTTATTTGCACAGCTGAGTTCAGAGTTTTTATCTTTCCAGGAGTTGTCAAGAATTCGTCAAGGCTCCAAATGCTGAAGCCTTTAAAAGCTTCAGGTTAGCAGTGCTATTAGATCATCCCGTGCCCCGGGTGCTGAAGCCATGTCACATGAGTGTGAGTTCTTAGTAGGAAAATATGCCCACTTCTGCTTCCTGCTTTCCGCTGAGCACCTTGCTGCTTCAGGTGGGACTCAATGGCCCTGCTTGGGTTCAGTACCCATGAGAAGCAGCTCCAAATGGCAGGGGTGTTCCACCAAAGCCTGGACTCTCAGCAAAGTAGAATGGTTTTTGCACAGGACATCCAGGCTTACCTGCTACTTCTTGGGCCTCTTAGGGGAGAGAAGGCATGGAATGTGCTGCAAATACACATTGAGTCTTGACCAGTGTCTCACAGCTCTCCCAGTGAGTGACCAGCCTTGTACGCTTTCCCAAGACACAAACTGGCTTGCAAGTAGAAGGGTGTTTGGCTCTCATAGACTGCTGTTGACTAGCTCTGGTTGAGCAGATGAATAGAGCAAGCCCACGATGGACAAAAGGAGAGAACTAAGTTGAAAGTGGCCTGTGAGTCAGGCAGAGGGCCAAATGTATTTCTCATGCAATTTCCTCTAATTTCCCACACAATATGGGAAGTATGAGGTACTGTCTCTGTAGCTGAGTTGCTCAAATCATGCTAAAAATAATAATATCTAAAATCGATTGAGTGCTTGTCTAATGTCAGATATTTGATAAGGCCAAACCATATCCCTCCCTCTGGCCAAATGCATATGTCAGAATTAATTGTGGGACCCCTTGCCAACTTACATTGGATGGAGCTATTTAGCACCAGCCCACAGTGAAGTGCTACTAAGAAAAGTGGGTGTTAGAATGCCATTGTATACATTCATGTTGATAACCATCATTACTACCATAGTCCAGGTGAAACTGCCCATGCCCCAGGGCTTGAGAACGAGGTGGTGGCAGGGGCAAGAGAGAGCAAGTCTCCATACCACATGCTGGGGACCTCTTCTTTCCTGCACTAATTCTTTTTTTTTTAAGATATATATTTATTTGAAAGTCAGAGTTACACAGAGAGAGGACAGGCAGAAAGAGAGAGAGAGAGGTCTTCCATCCAATGGTTCACTCCCCAATTGGCTGCAATGGCTGGAGCTGTGCCAATCCAAAGCTAGGAGCCAGGAGCTCCTTCCGGGTCTCCCACATGGGTGCAGGGACCCAAGGACTTGGGCTATTTTCTACTGCTTTCCCAGGCCACAGCAGAGAGCTGGATCAGAACCAGCACCCATATGGGATGCCGGCACTTCAGCCAGATGGTTAACCACTGCACCATAGCACCAGCCCCCTTGTACTAATTCTCTACCTGGCGTGGCAGGGTGCCCTCAGTGGCGGAAGACACTTTCACTCTATTAGGTTGAAAATGTCATCACTAATTAGCTGGGATTACAGGCTGGGGTGATGTAGTGGAGGCCTGGGGACTTAACTTTATAGACATGGAATTGAAGGGAAAAATACATTTTCCAAACTCATTTTAAAAATAGTTTCCCTTGGAAATTAAAACCATTAAATGTACATCATTATGCAGATCAGTATTCACGCTTTAAAGAAACATAATTTTGCCTTCGTTTAATTTGTTTCTCCAAGACCTAATTATGGATTGGATAAAAAAATGCTATTTTTCTATCACTGTGCAAATCGGCTTTTACCACCCAGGAGGACAGTTCTCTTTGGTTAAAGAGGGTTGTTTCCACGCAGTGATTACTCAAGGGAAAGTCAGGGAGATGTGTTCCAAAGAGAGTGGATGGTTTGTGAAGACAGAGAAGCCCAACAAGTGTGACCCTTTCCAGGAGGGAGCAGAGGTGCAGAGATGGGGAATGTCTAGGATGGGGCTTCAGGGCTTCCCCCCAAAAAACAGGTGCATTTGGCTGCCTGTCCAGACTCTGGGGTTGTCAGGGTGCCGTAGACCCAAGGCTGTTCCAAGAGTCAACAGGAATGTTTTTGGACCCATCAGGGAGCAGCAGGAGGCAGAGGAAGGAGAAGGCACTCAGCCTTGAGCCACATCCAGGGGCAAGGCGGAAGACAGTGCCTCTGCAGAATCACTTTGCTTCATGGGAAGCATTGGCGCTAGCAACCTGATGGAGGCCGAGACCCGGCGATCAGAGTGGGTTCCGGTTAGGACCATGACAATGGCAGGCATTTGTGTCACATTCAGCACATGCCAGGCATGATTTTAAGCACTTCACAGACATCAGTGTGTGTCCTCCTCCCAAGAGCTCCAAGAGGCAAGCACTGTTATTATCTGTATTACATAGATGAAGGCTTAGAAGCACACAGTGGTTAGGTAGCCTTCCCCCTAGCAAATGGTGAGAGTGGAATAATCTTAGGGGAATCGGCTTCCCCAGCTTTGGCCACTCCACTGCACTGTCTGTCAGCACCGGCAGGGCACTCATGCCTGGGTAAGTGCTATTGCTATGTGGATACACTTGATCCCACCCATAGCCCTATGGGGAAGACAGGAGTGGTAAGAACTGCTATTCCAATGGTCCCCAGTGCATCACACATTCTCCAAGTCCCCTTCAGCCTGGGCCGCCCTGTGGTCCACTTGATCAACAGAACTGACATATGACAGGGCTGGGCCAGATCCTGGACAGCCCTTCATTTGGCCCCAAAGTGAGCTGTCACATGCAAAGTCTGAGTACCCTGAAGCCACAATGTTCGGCAATGAAGAGAGGCTGTACGCAGGGAAACTGAGGCCCTAGCCCTACTGAACTGCTGGCTGGTAGCTCCACCAACTCTCCAGACGTGTGAGTGAAGTCGTGTGAGTGCAGCCATGTGAGTGAGCAAGAGTCTCTGTAGCCACCATGGTCTGCCATGGCTGATGGCACATGGAGCAGAGATGAGCCATTGCTAAACTCTATCCAAATTGCAAGAGCGTGTTCTAATAAATAAAACAATGATGAGTGATTGTTGTCTTTAGCTACTGTTTTTGCAATGATTTTATGATGCAAGCAGAGATCATTGAAATGGTTATTAACTTCACTTTACAGATGAAAAATCTAGGGTACAAAGAAGCCTTGGAACTTGCCCAAAATGATATGACCAAGAAGCGGCAGGTGCAGAAACTGAAGCAGGGTGTGAGTGCAGAGCTGCACATGGTTCTCTTCTTCCTTTGAGGAGAACCTGGGAAAGCCTGGGGAAGCCTGGCCCTCCTGTTCTGGTTGGAACCCTCATTCCCCCTTAGAATGCTTCCCAGTGTAGGAATGTGCTTCAGGGTTTACTGAACTCCAAGAATGTCCCAGACACATTTTAGCTGGCTTATCATGTGATCTTAAATAAAGCAGATGGAGATGACTGTCCCTACCTTGCAGATAGGAAAACCGAGGCTTGAGCGTTCAAGTAATGTGTTCAGGTTTGCACAGAATAGTTTGAAGTGGAACTAGACTTGAACTGGTTGCAGCTCAACCACCCTCCATAGCACACAGTCCAACCTCACCTCCTGTATCCCACCTGCACTGGCTCTGTCATACTGTGTGAGCTCTCCCACCCTTTCTCTAACAAGCTCAGCCACCATCCTAGGGATGTTTTGAATGTCAGACCACCCAAAACATAGTATCCTTTTATTGTTTCCTGAGCAGACACCACTAAGTCATTTTTCCCAGCCATGCCAATCCCCGTGGTGGGCAGGTGGGAGGATTTTCTACCTTCACCCCACTTGTGTGCAGATTGGGCATGAGTCCCTCAGCATCTTGGGGACCAGAGGCTTGCTTGCACCATCTGTGTTAAGGAGTTGACTCCAGGTGGACTGTGCAGGGAAGTGTTCCTAAGTGAGGGGCTGAGTGTTTTCCTAGTGAAAGCAGGTGGTAGAATTTTGAGTTAGAGGCACTGAGGCGGTGCCCGTGGCTGGTGGAGGAACATCCACTGAGTGGATGCGTTTGAGCTCTGGGGCTTCCCCTTGTTGGCTTGGTGTGCTTCTCACACCTTAGATCCTGCTCTTGGCTCAGGGCATATCCCAGAAGCCAGAGCCCTGGAAGGGTAATGTGAGAGTAGCTATGAGACCATGGGCACGTTGTGATCAGAAAAGGTGGTCACCGGTCCTTTAACTGGAAGGCCACTTTTGCTTCAGTCTGCTCATAATACATGGAGTTGGTAACCGTGCCTAGCTTAGAAGGGTGTCACCACGACTAGAAGGTTCATATATTTGGAAACAAAATTACTTTTATTTCCTTTATGCTTTCCTTTGGGGGGGAGAGAGAGAGAGAGAGAGAGAGAGAGAGAGAGAGAGAGAGAGAGAGAGAGAGAGAGATCTGCTGCTTCACTCTCCCAAAACCTGCAACACCTGTGGATGGGCCAGGTCAGAGCAGAGAACAGGAAGCTAGAATCACAACCCCAGCCTCCCACACGGGTGACAGGGACCCAGCTGCTACAACCATTGCCATTGCCTACCAGGGTCTGTCTGCAGTGGCAGGAAGCTGTTGCCAAGAGCCAGAACTGGGAATCAAACTAAATGATATGTGATGCAGTCATCTTTAGCTGTCTCAACTGCTACGCTATACATCTGCTCCAGGAGTTCATACCTGTGTGGTTGTCAGATCAGCACCTGATATGTGTGTGTTTGGGGACTAAGAAGGATGGGACACACAGCTCTGTGTATAGGATGAATGGACACATGCCTGAATGCTTGTGGCTGGGGATGAGAAAGAGCAGGTGTGGTGTGAGCTGGAGATAGAGCGCAGGTGAAGAGCACAGGTGAGGGTTGTTTCCAAGCAGTGCCCCACCCTGCACGCCCTTGCACCTGCACAGAGGCTTCTGCAAGGTTGGGATATCATGGCCCTCATTTGAGGGCTGAGATGTCCAAGACCCTGGGCCAGGGGAGGGGCCTGTGTGATCACAGGGAATTTCCCTCAGTTCTTTCCCATCTAGCTCAGCAGGAGTGGGGCCTCTGGATGGGCCTGGGTGATGGAGCCCCTACGGCCCCCACTGCATGTGTGTTTGGGCTTGTTTCATCTTCTGTGTTCCCTGCAGAGGTTCCCAGGTGACCTGCACAGAGGCACCGTGGCAGAGCCTGAGAAGGGAATGTGGCGCCTCCTCCCACTCATTTCGGCATGCTCACCCTTAGCCACATGAATCCACTGCTCCTCCCCTGTAGAGTAGAGGCTGACGGGACCCTGGGAATCCCAGCTGGCTGTGACTTGCTCTCACCGTTGGAGCATGGTAGAAGTGACACAGCAGATGTTCTGCAGCCTCTGCGGACTGCACAGCTTCTGCCTTACACTGCAGAGCTCAGGATGGAATCTACGGCATGGGGAGAAAAAGACCAAGTCAACTCCATGGTCTCAGCTGACCCCAGCTACCCATCGATCTGCCACTGAATGTCAGTCCCTTAGCTCCCTGACTTGTTGAAAGCAACAAAAGGCAGCTGCTTTAAGTCCCTAGGTTTGGGAGTGGTTCCTTCTGCTGCCGTGGGTAACTGAAACACCTGTGCAGGTCACACCAGAGTCCCGGGTGCCTTTCTCTACCAGCTTCGGAACAAGGGGCTCTCAAGAACATGTTTCCTGAGGAGTACAGGAGGAGCTGGCGAATGGCAAATACTGAAAACTCACAGGCACATGATTAGGCAGCTCCAATTACCGGGAATGGCTGTCGGGTGCCAGAAAGACTCAGCCAATTCAAAAGCTCTCTAGGAGAAAATCGCAACGATTAGGAAACTAAATTCAGCACCTCTGATATGCCGCTCATTTCCTACACAGCCTGCAAATAACCCTTTCAGGTAAGGAAGGCTGTAGTTTCATTATCCTGCAGGTGGAGAAATCCTCATAGCATCAAGGAGGCTATGTTATGGGTTCAAGATCACCCAGTCTGTAACATGAGGAAGTAGAATTTGAGCCCAAGTTTGACTCAAGGCCATCCTCTATCCACTGTGCCTGTTGTACCTGTCTCTTGGAGGGATCTCTGCCCACAGCACTGTGTCTTTCCCCACCATTGCCTTGAGGATGCCCTTCCTTTAACCAGCAGTGGTCTTCATGCCCTTCTCTGTAACGTCAGTATCACATCTCACCCTCTGCCCTACCTTTCCCCATCTCCTAGACTCAGAGGCCCACCCTGCTATCTGTTCCTCCACAGGGCATGCCCCACACCCTCTGCTCAGGTGTAAACTGTTATTTTAAGTACTTCCTGTAATTCTCTCCCTTATGGACTGCACATTTCTCCAGGACACAATGGGGCTTCCTTCATCCCTGGCACCTGTGCCTCTCCCATTCTGGGAGGTGCTAGGCTTTGACCCGTGCTCTTTTAAGCAGTGGCTCTGTGGATGATTCAGTGGAAGGAGCACTCTGTGATCCCTTGCCTGGATTTGGAAAAATGACACTTCTGTTGGAAGGAGCCCCTACCTCCACTCTGTTGAAGTGTCTGGGTGGTCACGTAGGCCGGTGGGATGTGGATCTTGGCTACAGACTGAGGTTTCACTAGATGGCTGATATGGGTTAGAAGGTCCCAGCACTGAGTGAAGCGGGGTGGAATTAGAGCATCTCTTTATAGAGCTTTGGCCCTGCAAGCTTGAGAAGGAAATTGCATGTGTGGACGCTAGTGCTGGTGGGGAAGTGCCCCGAGGAGCTTGCCTGCATCCACGCAGACCACTCTGGTGCAGGCTGGAGCCGTGACTGATAGGCATATTGGCAGAATACCTGACACCCTCGTGGGTATGAGAGGAAGGCAGGCCTGGGAGGAGTGGCTGTGGGGTTGTATTCTTCTCCCTCCCTGCTTGCCCAGAGACCCTGTGCACGGCTTCCGGTTGCTTCTCAGGGTCTGATGAGGTGCCCTACCCTACACACCTTGGGATGCAGCCACAGCATGTGACAACTCTTAGCTGAAGTCTGGAATTGGCTCTTCTGCACGGAACTTCCAGCCAGCAACACCCTCTTGTTTCCAGGTCATCTCTTTCATTGTTTTGGGGAGAAGGACCCAAGGAACTGGCACATGGGGCTCCTTATGCATTTTCTATGTCGGGGATACATGGCCTGAATCTCAAAGTGGTTTATGTCTTTGCCTCTGCATTGCAGGCCTCTGTCCTGGCCTTGCCTGCTCTGGCTGGGCAGTACCCTCCCTCTGTCCACGTGCATCTGTCCAGGCGTCACACATGCTTGTGTTTCTCAACTCTTTGTAATAAAGGGCTGAGTGTTTTTATTTTCAATCTGTCTACAACTCTTCCTTTCATAAAGCCTAGTAACAGGCATTTCAATAAAATAAAATAAAATGAATACAAAATAGAAAAAAAATACAAACCTCTCCATGTAGAGTGAAATGAGATGACATAGTGTTATCTTTGAAACTGCCAGAAGTTTTCATTTCTCTACTTTATCTCACTGAGGCCTGGAGATAGTTTGAGGGCTGATGCTAGCCCACAGATTACACTCTCAGTAGCACTGAAGTGTGGAATGTGGGATACCCCAGGGGATAAGTGGAGATTTCAGAAGGTGTATGGTTTGCTAGAGCTCCCTGTGTTTTTATTTGATTTCAATTATTTGTAATGTATTGTAATTCATATTTATCTGGTAAAGGGTTGATGCATAATATTGTTTTAAGTACAAAAACCCTTAGAGGAATGGAATACTAGCTTAAAATTATTTGTAATAATTTTGTAAAAATTTGCAATAATTTTGTAATAACTTGCTAAGTAACACTGGCGAGGCAAATGTGGATAACAGCAGGAAAACAGCAGACTGGGCACTTCTGCAGATCGATGTCTGAGCTCCCTGTCAGCAATGCTTTGAGTTAAAAAACAAAGGTGGGCATTTGGCCTAGCGGTTGACACCATTTGGGATGCCCACATCCCACGTAAGAGGGCCTGGGTTTAAGTCCTGGCTCTGTTCCCAATTCTATCTCCTTGTTAATGTGCACCCTATTGGGGGACAGGGGTCGTAGCAGTGATGGCTCAAGTTCATGGGTTCCTGCAACCCAAGTGGGAGACCTGGATTAAGTTGCCAGCTCCCGGCTTCAGCCTGGTGCAGCTTCTGCTATTAGAAGCATCTGGGCAGTGAATCAGCGGATGGGAGTTCTCTGCCTCTAGCTCTAGCTCTTTCTCTCCATCTCGCTGCCTCTCAAATGAAATAAATGAATAATGTTTTAAAAAATAATATATTCTGACATGGCAAGAAGCGGATATTAAAATTCTAATTTTCAAAAGAATGATTTAAAATATCAAATTAAACTGACACTATTTAACAATGGACTTTGCCTTAAGTATATGGGAGAACTTCAGAAATGCTGTAATAGTGTAGGTGAGATTGCAGTAGAGGGGCCAGCATTGTGGAACAGTGGCTGAAACCAGTGCCGGTGCTGCTGGTATCCCACGTTGGAGCACCAGTTCAGCTCCGTGCTAATGTGCCTGGGAAGGCAGTAGAAGATGTCCCAAGTGCTTGGGCTCCTGCACCCACAAGGGAGACTCAGATGGAGTATCAGGCTCCTGGCTTCAGCCTGGCCCAGATCTGGCTGCTGCAGGCACTTGGAGAGTGCACCAGTGGACTGAAGATTGGTCTCTCTTTCTCTTTTGGTCACTCTCTCTCTCTCAACCTATCTTTCACATAAATAAAATAAGTCTTTGAAAACTTGAAAATAAGATTAAAATGTGGACCGTGTTTCCCAACATAAGCTCTGTCAAGTTCAAGACACTTTTGTTAAGTGATGTGTGCAGCCATTTAGTTTATCTCTAAATAAGTGAGAGTCCTGGGCTTTTAACCCGTGCTCATGCAATCTTTTCTACACAATGCACTGAAGAAAAATGGATTCCTTTAAAGAGTTCTTAAGATTAGAAGACAAAGTCAGAAGGAGCCAAATCAAAGGCCCAATGATTTTTCTTTAAAACGCTTGCAGAATTGCCCTTTTTGGAAGGAGTCTGAGCAGGAGCATTGTGGTGGTAGAGAAGGATTTGCTGATAAAGCTTTGCCAGGCATCTTGCTGCTAAAGCCTTGGCTGACATCTCCAAAGCAGACTCAAAATAAGCACAGGTTATCATTTTTAGACTCTCCAAAAAGCCAACTAGCAAAATGCCTAGAACATCCCCCAAACTGTTGCTGCAGCCTTTGCCCTTGACCAGTTGAGCCCCTTTTGCTTTGACTGGACCACTTCCGCCTCTCGGTAGCCACTGCTTGGATTGTGCTTTGTCTTTGGGATCATACCAGTAAAGCCAGGTTTCATCTCCTGTTGCCCTTCTTGGAATAAATGCTTCAGCATGTTGATCCTCGTTATTTAGCATTTCCATTGGAAGCTCCGTTCTTGTCTGCTGCTGACCTATGGAGCAGAAATTTTGGCCTGCTTTAATTTTTCAGCCAGAATTGTGTAAGCTAATTGAATTGAGATGTAGGTGGTGTTTTGTACCATCTCACCTGGTTAGCATTGGTCCTCTTTAATTAGGGCATGGACAGGGTTAATTTCTGCCTCACAAATTGATGTGGATGGGCTGTTGCAACAGACAATGCATCCATGTGTGAACTGCTGATTTCTTTGGGGGCATTGTCCTCCTGCACTTTTTGGTGCTTTCAACATTCTTCCACCAAGCTTTGCCACAGACTTGCTGTTTATTCTTACTAGGCATTTAGCAGAATTTCTGTTGTTTTGTTAGGGGCTCTCTCTCTCTCTCAAAAAGATTTATTTATTTATTTGAAAGGCAAAGTTAGAGAGAAAGAGCTCTTCCATCTGCTGATTCACTCCTCAAGACACAGATGGCCACAGCAGCTGGGGCTTGGCCAGATCGCAGAAAGGATCATAGAATTCCATTCAGGTCTCCCAAGTGGATCGCAAGAACCCATGCACTTGAGCCATCTTCCTCTACTGCTTTCCTAGATGTGTTAGCAGGGAACTGGATCAGAAATGGAGAAGCCAGGACTCAAGCCATCACCCATATGGGAGGCTGGCATTGTAGTTGGCTGCTTAACCTGCTGAGCCACAGTGCCGGTCCCTTTAGGGCTGTCCTTCTTGGTGCTTTGAACTAGATCTTGTGCAAACATGGCATCACAAGTTAGTATGTGTTTACTTTGGTGCAAAGCATAGAAATACATGCATGTTTTTTTCATAATATATGTTTTCCACCAATTTTTGAAGACCCCTCATATACTGGGTCTTGAAATAGTCGTTAATGACATGATCTATCCAATCCGGCAAGGCCTTTGGCAATAATTCAGTCTATCTTTATCTCCACTTGTAAAAATTCGATTATGTATGCATGTGTCACTGTTATATTACTACGTGCACATATATAACCCATAAATAAGCTTGTGTTTATTGGTTTGAGGTTGAACATTCTTTCACAAGGGCATGTGGTAAGCTCCAAGACCTCCTGAACTTCAGATGTGGTCAGTCACAGCTTGACCTCTGGACTCTTCAGCTGGAGTGTGTCTCCAAGAGTGTGAACTCAATGCCAGCCCTGGGATGTGTTTTCCACCAGTTCTAACTCATAAAGGGCCTGAGGGCTGGGATTGTGTGTACTTTGGTCTTGTACCAATTACAAGGATCGTAAAGATACACTCAAGGGACACATTGGCTCTTTCTGCAGTTTGTCTATTCTAAGCTTCATTAAAGAATGTGGATCAAGGAAAGTCCATTTGGGGGAGGCTAGTGTGTCTTTGTCCTGGCTTCTCAGAGTAGGCTGCCCAGAGTAAGCATGGGGATGATCACTGTCAGCTAGCACCTGGGCTTGCATAGCAGTGTGACTTTATTTAAAATTATACTTCAGTGTTCACATTTTAGAAGCAAGACAAGCTCATAACAAAGCTTTAAGAAGGTATTGAGGAGTGATAACGACAGTTCTGTAATAATTTCATTATTTAAGGATCTCTCTCTCTCCCTCTCTCCCCCCTTTCTCTCTCTCTCTCTCTCTCTCTCTCTCTCTCTCTTATATATCCCCATATCACCATATTGCTATATATACTATGTACATGTACATATATAGGATTAAATATGATATGGCTGTAGTAAGAGTATATTTATATTTTGTATCTTTTAAAAATCATGTAATCATAATTCTCTCCTTTTCCCTATATGGCCCCAAAGACACTACAGATATGGACCTATATAATTTTTTTGGTCCCGTGTTTTACTCTTCCAGATGACAAAAGGCACCTGACTGAGCACCTGGTGCCATGTGGACTTACTGGTGTCATGGGGCCATCTTAGTGGGAGTGACAATGGGTCTGATTTAAGTGGCCTTCCTTATTTTGAATGCAATGCTTCCCTTCTAGTGTCCCCTCTGTCTTCTGCACAGTCTTTCCAGACTCTCCCACAGACCTGCCCCAAGGCAGAGCTTCTTAGGGCCAACTTCACTCTGTGGAGTATCTGCTTCCTTCATTTGCATGTTGCTTGTCTCCTTTATAATATCACTGCTGAGAGAAGGGGGCCCGTAACCCAGGCAACCAGAAGAGGTGTCTTTGCAATTCAGAGGTGCCTTTGAATTCAGAATTGGCCTGGGATTTCTGTTGCATTTTGTTAGATCCTTGTGCATTCTTGGCTCTCTTCTCTCTTGAGATTACAAGAAGGTAAGCACCAAGAATCCCCCCTCAGCTCATGGCCTTCCTTCCCCAAAGCCTCTTCTCCACCCAGCAACACATAGCACATGCCGCTTCTACCAACAGAACCATTCTACAGCAGTTACAAATTCCCCTCCTGATGATCACTGCTCAAGGTGTAGAGCCTTGACCTTTGCTAATGTGGGCGCTGATTAACAGTGATAATGAGAATATCAAGGATAATCATTACTGATAAAGCATTATTATCTCTCAAGTCGTTTCTTTTCATCCCACTTAGTGTTATATGCAGGGGGTGGATCACAAGTACTTAATAGTTCTCATGGGATTGGATTTTAGGGAGTTTCCATTTTTGTTTTTGTCATTATGTTTGGCTCTCTGATGATCATCTTGCTACAGAACTTTTTGTCTCTAGTATGTGGAAACCCTTCATTAGGGAAGTTCCCTGGAGTTGAAGTCATGGTCAACAAAAGTATCTGCTGTGCTTCCAATGCCAAGTTTCCCACCACAGAGCGTCAGCTCACTCTGTAATGTGTGCTCATTTCACTGTGCCGTCACTAGCTATTTCACTGAAAAATTATTTTTATGAGAAAGAAATAATGTATCACCACTGCTTGCCATGTTATATTATTAGATTAGACTTAGCCCCAGGCTTGTTAGGTAACTAGATATTATCTTTTATGGAAGCATTTGCTCTGGTTTCCTTTCTTTGCGATTTTAACACGTGTTTTATGTTGTAAGGTGTTCTGCTGAGGTGGCTAAGAGAGTGATCCTGTCTTGAAACTGGAGTACCACACCTTTCAACCAATCAGAGCTGATGCCCAAGTTCTTACCAAGACAAACAAAAACAAGTCTTTTTTTTTATGAGATTCTCGTTTTGCTTAGCATTTTTGTTTGTGTTATTTTAAAAAACAATTTCAATATTTTAACATTCCACAAAGGCTTTATATATTCTTTGACTAAAATGTAGTCATTAACTTATGTACTACTTCAAAAAATTCATGGGGGGCCAGTGTTGTGGTGTAGTGGGTAAAGCTGCTGCCTGAGATGCTGGCGCACCATATGGGCACCAGTTCATGTCCCAACTACTCCACTTTAGACCCAGCTCCCTCCTAATGTGCCTGTAAAAGATGGCCCAAGTGTTTGGGTCCCTGCCACCCACATGGGAAACCCGGATGAAGCTTCTGGCTCCTAGGTTCAGCCTGGCCCAACCTTGGCCATTACAGACATCTGGGGAATGAACAAGCAGATGGAAGATCTCTCTCTCTCTTTCTCTCCTTCTGTCTCTCCCTCTATCTCTGTAACGCTTTCAAAATAAATAAATAAATAAATCTTTTTATTAAGTTCATGGAAAATGGAGTTAAAAGGTAAGTTTGTTTTGATTACTTTTTAAAAATATTTATTTTATTTATTTGAAAATTTGACAGAGGAGAAGGAGAGATGGACAGAATGACCTTTTATCTGTTGGCTCAATCTCCAAATGACTGAAATAGCCAGGGATGGGCCAGGCTGAAGTCAGGAACCTGGAACTCCACCCAGGTCTCCATGTGGGTGGCAGGGGACCAAGTACTTGGACCATCTTCTGCTGCTGTCACAGGAGCATTAGCAGGAAGCTGGATCAGAAGCAGAGCAACCAGGACTCAAACTGGTGCTCTGATATGGAATGCCGGCATTGCAAGCAATAGTTTAACACGCTGCCCCAGTGTTGGCCCCTAATGCAAAAAATGTTTAAAATCCATGCATAGCTTTTTCACTAATACACATCTTTCATGAGTTTTTTGAGGACCAATTGTATGCATTGACTTCAAACATTTTGTGCCAAAATAAACTTATCATTTTATCTCACTTTTCCGCAAATTTCCTGAAGTTCCCATGTATTTAAAATCTTCTCTGAGTTTTGGTTGATGGAAATTTCTACCTGATCTCACAGTAGAGTTCTTCCAGATCTTTAACCCAGACACCTACCTTTCTAGGAATAGATATTCCTAATGGAATTTAGTTAGCTGTAAATATGGGTATGCATGTCTTCACTTTTTGGGATAACAATAGCAGTAGGCACTGGCTTTTACTGAAAGCCTCCTCCATGCCAGGCATTTTAGTGAAGTGTTGAGGGTGCGGCTGAAAATGAATTAAAGAATCATCTGTCCTGGTGCAGTTTATATTCTGGTGGAGGAGACAGACAACAAATGTAGAAAAATTTTGCAATTAAGTAATTATGTAAGTTGGATCATTTCATGCAGTCAAGCATACTGCCAGAAACAGAAACGGTAAAATAGAGAGGGCTTGATTAGGGGATTCCACTTAGAGAGGACTGACTAATGCAAGAAGTCAGCTAAGACTAGTTCTGGGGAGAAATATTTTTAGCGGGAGAGCGTGTACAGAGGCTCTGCATTGTGAATATTCTTGGAATGTCTGGGGAATAGAAAGAGGGTCAGTGTGGCTGTTTTAGGTAACTTGGAGAAGGTGGCAGAACGTCCTTAGCTAGGCTGAGCTCCAGTCATGTAAATGTTGAAGGTCATGGTTAGGAATTTGGATCTTGCTGTAAATGAGTGCCAGGAAGACACTGAAATGAAAGAGTATCATGCAATGATTTATGTTTCTGAACGGTCACTCTGCCTGTGTGGAGGATGGGTTATGGTCAGGATAGGCTAGACCATGTTAATTTTAGAGTCTTAAAGCAATAATGATTTACTTTTTTTCATACATAGCCCAGTGTGATGGGTATTTCTATTGGAATATCTTCGTGCAGTGACTCAGGGACTGGGCAACATGTGTCTTGTGATTCTGCTTTATCCACAAGCCACTGCCAAGATTATCACTAAAGAAGTAGGGATGGAGGAAGCAGCACACAGCCTTGCGTGTGCTCTGGGACAAAAACCCAAAGCCCCTTTGCTGACATCCCCACTTGTCAGGACTCAGGAATGTGGCACTGACCTCCCTGAAATGAGGGGAGCAAATTGGTATTTGATGAACAGCAACTGCCTGTGACCACACGAGGCCAGAGTAGAAAAAGGATATGAGCTGCACAGTGGTTTCAGTGATCCAGATGATAATGGTGCTGGGACCTGGGAGGTAGCAACAGGGACATCCGGGTTCAGGACTGAGCTCAGAAGTGGGTGCAGCATGATTAGCACATTGGCTTTTATGGAGGGAGTGAAGTCAAGGATGGCTGTGAAGTCTTTGGTTTCAGCCACTAAATAGGTGGTGGTACTTGTGGCAGAGAGGAGGGAGATGTGGAAATGAGATCAGAGTGTGAGGTGTGTTTGAGGATGCTGAGGATCAACAATTCTATTTTGGAGATTTTTCACCTTGAGCTGTTGTGTGGGTTTTCAGGTGGAGATGCCAGGCTGGAACCTACATATGTAACCTGGAGCCCAGGGCATACATTTTATTTCACTAAAAGCATAAACAGATCTGATATCAATAATATTGTATTTTCTATTTTAGGGAAATAAAACTTGAGGCTAAAAAGTGAATGGTTCAAGGTCCTAATTAGTATGTAACTGAGGTAGGAGTCAATTTGAAGTCTGTTCAACCTCATTGTGCCCAAGATAACGATTACATTCGTGTTGTTAATGCAATGTCAATGGTTTCTTCTGTTTTGTGGCTCTCAGCCCTCTTTCTTTTCGTACATGGTTTAACTGGTAAAATGATGGGTGTGAAGACCACTCCCCTGCAGGTTTCAGGTGATGATGAAGAGAGAGTGGAGAGTCAGAGGAGTTTACTAAGGTCATGTGATGTTTCTCAGACCACCTCACTCTGGACCTGCAGTGTTTTTACTTCAATACTGTACTCGATCCAGAAAAAGGTATATGAATATTCTGATCCATTTCATTTCTTTCAGTCACTTGCAAATGTCTGTATTGTTTCTCCATGCCCAGCATCTTAGGTGGCAACACAGAAGCACACACTCTCAGCTGCTCATTACGACTCTGTTGGGAGAAACACAGTCATGATGGGCAGGTGCACCTCACTGCTATGACTTAATTTCCCTGTACATGGTTTTAAAGCTCATTGAACCTTCTCTAAATCTTCCAAAGTAATGTACTGACTATTTTCACTTTTACTGTTGTAGGAAGAAAGATTCTTTATTTGATTACCTTCAGACCTGAGTTATATGTACTGAGTAATCTAAAGAAGACTCACTGGTAGCTAAAGTATTACCATTTTCCCATTAAAATCTTTATTATAATATGAAGAACAGATTTTATGCATTCCATAGGTACAGTTCCAAGAAGACGACCACACTTTCCTCACTCCCCTGCCCCCCGTCACCTCTCTTCATCAGTTTTTGCAAGGACATAATATTGACAGGCTTAATTCGCCACTAATCATAATATCCAACTAGTAAAAGTATAGGAGAGTATAAACATGAGCTAAAATGGCAATCATATCCCATAGTGACCATTTCATTTCCATATATTTTTGTATTCTATATTAACTGCTGCATATCAGAGAAAACATGATATTTATCTTTGTGAGACTGGCTTATTTTACTAAGCACAATGGTTTCCAGTTGCATCCATTTTGTTGCAAAAGAAAGGATTTCATTCTTTTGTATGGCTAAGTAGAATTCCATAGTGTATATATACCATATTTTCTTTATTTAGTCATCAGTTAGTAGACATCTGGGTTGATTCCATATCTCAGCTATTGTTAATTGAGCTGCAATAAACATGGGGGTACAGATAACTCTTTTGTATTCTGATTTCATTTTCTTTGGGTAAATTCCCAAGAGTGGGATGGCTGAGTCATATGGTAGATTTATTTTCAGATCTCTGACGAATCTCCATACTAACTTCCACAATGATTATGTTAGTTTACATTCCCACCAAGAGAAGATTAGGGTACCCTTCCCCCACATCCTTGCCAACATTTATTGTTCTTTTATTTTTAGATGATAGCCATTCTGACTCCAGTGAGATGAAACCTCATTGTGGTTTTTATTTGCATTTCCCTGATAGCTGGTGATTCTGAGCATTTATTCACATGTCTGTTGGCCATTTGAATTTCGTCCTTTGAAAATTGCCTGCTCATGTCATTTTCCATATCTTGTCTGGATTATTTTGTTATTTTTGAATTTCATGAGCTCTTAGTAGATTCTGGATATTAATCTTTTATTAGTTGCATAGTTTGCAAATATTTTTCTCCCATTCTGTCAGTTGCTTCTTCTCTTTGTTGTTTCTTTAGCAGTGCAGAAGCATCTTAGCTTGATGTAATCTCTTCTATTTTTGCTTTAATTTTTGTCTGTGCTTCTGGAGACTTTTCATAGAAGTCTTTGCCTACACCAAAGTCTTGAGAGTTTCCCCAATGTTTTCCCTTGGTAATTTGATGGTATGGAGTTATAAATTTAGATCCTTGATCCATTGTGAGTCGATTTTTGGATAAAGTATAAGATTTTGGTCTTGTTTTATACTTCTGCACAAATAGATCCAATTTCACCAGTGCCTTTTGTTGAAGAGACTGTCTTTTCTCCAGGGATTCATTTTAGCTTGTTTGTCGAAGATTAGTTGACCATAGATATGTGGATTAATTTCTGGGGTTTCTATTCTGTTCCATTGGTCTCCATGTCTATTTTTGTGCCAGTACAAGGCTTTTTTGATTGTAACTGCCATGAGTATATCTTGAAGTCTGATACTGTGCTGCCTCCAGCTTTGATTTTTTTGCTTTAGGTTACTTCAGCTATTCAGGGCCTCATGATTCCATATGAATTTTAACATCATTTGTTCTAGATCTGAGAAGGAAGAATGTCATTGGTATTTTGATTGGGATCCCATTGACTCTATGAATTGCTTTCAGTAGTATGGACATTTTGATGATATTAATTCTTCCAATCCACAAACAGGGGAGATTTTTCCAGTTTTTGTGTCTTCTTCTATTTCTTTCACTATTTTTTTGTAATTTTCATTGTAGAGATCTTTCACCTCCTTGGTTAAAATTGTACTAAGATATTTAATGTTTTTTAAAAGTATTATAAATTGGACTGATCTTAAAAGTTCTTTGTCAGCCATGACATTGTCTGTGTATACAAAGGCTTTTGATTTCTTTGTGTAGGTATCATATGATGCAACTTTACATAAATCTCTTATGAGTTCCAATAGTCTTTTAATAGAGTCTTTTGGTTCCTTTATAGGTAGGATTATGTCATCTGCAAACAAGATAATTTGATTTCTTCCTTTCTAATTTATACCCCTGATTCCTTGCCTAATGGCTCTGACTAAAACTTCCAGAACTATATTGAATAGCAATAGTGGGCATCCTTGTCTGGTTCCTGTTTTTAGTAGAAATGCTTCCAACTTTTCCAACTTTTCCCCATTCAATAGGCTGTGAGTTTGTTATATATTACCTTGATTGTGTTAAGGAATGTTCCTTGTATAGCTAATTTGCTTAAGGTTTTTATCATGAAAAGATATTGTATTTTATCAAATGCTTTCTCTGCATCTATTGAGATTATCATATGGTTTTTGTTCTTCACTTTGTTAAACCAATGTATTACATTGATTGATTTGTGAGTGTTGAACCATCCTGCCCTCCAGGGATAAATCTCACTTGGTCAAGGTGAATGATCTTTCTGATGTGTTTTTGAATTCAGTTAGCTAGTATTTTGTTGAGGATTTTGCATCTATGTTCATAAGTGATATTCATCTTCTGAAAATTAGGGAAGAACCATTTTTTTTACACCTGTCTCAGTCTGTTGTGTGTTGCTATAACAGAATATGAAGACTTAATGATTTATAAATAATAAAGATTAATTTTGCTTCGTGATTTTGGAGACTGAAAAGTACAAGAGCATGTCATCAGTGAGGGCCTCATGCTGCTTCAACTCATGGCAGAAAGCAGAAAGGCAAGCAGGTGTACATAGAAGAACACAAGAACAGAGGGAATGGCTTTGCTTTGCAACAGCCCCCTCTTGGAGTAACTAGTTCAGTCCCATGAGAGCAGGAACTCACTGGAGAAAGGCATGAATGCTTATGTGAGTACTCTACCCCAAAGGTCCAGGCACCTCCCACTGAGCCCCACCTTCTCACACTGATGCCCTGAAGAGTGCTTGTTCTGGACATGATGATCCATTTCTCTCTCAACTAAAAATTACCCCAAGTCTCTTTCTTGAGAACCCCAAAGTCCCATTCTTTATGATTTTGACTCAGAATCCAACAGTTTGTCACCTAAACCAGACTAAATTAGAGATGAAGCTCCTTGTATATGGTATCCTAAGTTTATGAGGAGGACTTAAAAAAGTTTCTGGAAAAATATAATTAGAAGACAGTTTTATTTTGTTGCAGGATACTTCTTGAAACCCATGTACAGTTTTTTTCATTATATGCATTCCCAGGAACTTTTTGAAGACTTCTCATAGTTCTCAATCTGAAGACCTTCATCTAAGGACATAAGTCATAGGACTCAGCCACATGCCATGGAAAAAGGCAAGATGGTGATGTGATAACTGCAACATCCGCCTCCGTGGGGCAGGGGGGAGAGAGAAGACACACAGAAGCACTGGTTCCTAGCAATTTGATATGCAGCTGGGCTCCTTGTCATCGTCTCCTTGCCTAGGGCATGTGGCTGCTTCCTGGGAATGAGTCTCTGTCTCCTTGACATCTTTGATTCTGCCTTCTAAGTCATCCTTCCGTTTCCACAGAACAGATCAATTCCATTTGCAGGTGAACCGTTTCTGAGCCGCATTCTTAGCATAGAAGTTCAGGGATCTAAACATGGTTTCCATTTGGCATCATCTCACTTAGTCTCACTGGCTGTGCTGCCACCCCTACAATTCCTTTAAAATGTGTGGGGGTTTTCTATCCCATTTATTGCTGCTCACCACATCAGAGGATGGCACAGCCATGAATTTCTCTGAGACAGGCTCTTCTTTACTTTGTGTTTCCAAATGAGCTGCTATAGATTTTTAGAAGCTCTGTTATCTGGCAGTGAGAGTCTGTGATGTGTACCTTTAAGATTGTAAGGCAGGTATAGCCGCCGCCTTCAGTGCTGGCATCCCATATGGGCACTGGTTTGAGTCCCGGCTGCTCCACTTCTGATCCAGCTCTCTGCTATGGCCTGGGAAAGCAGTGGAAATGGCCCAAGTCTTTGGGCCCCTGCACCTGAATTGGAGACCCGGAAGAAGCTCCTGGATCCTGGCTTTGGATAAGTACACCTCCAGCCGTTTCAGCCATCTGGGGGGTGAACCAGCAGATGGAAGACCTCTCTCTCTCTCTCTCTCCCTCTCTCCCTCTCTCTGCCTTTGCCACTCTGTAACTCTTCCTTTCAAATAAATTAATTAATTAAAAAAAGATTGTAAGGAGCCTTTGCTATGAAAGGTCTGCCAGACACCACCTGAAATACTTGTGAGACCTGAAGAAATGGTTTTGCAGTCAGACCTTTGATTTTTCCATGGGTCTACATTTCCCCCAGGTGTTCTGCAAGATTTCATCTTTACATTGAGAGCATCTCTTATTTCGGAATTTTCTCCTTAAGGCTAACAAATAGGTTCATTTTTGAGTCCAGAAGGCTGTGGCCTCTATAAATTTTATCTGTAGTCTCCTTGAGAATGGAGTTCCTTCTTTAGTCCGTGGAAGAGCTACCTGTGTGTATCTGAGTATGTGCACACTTTGTGATATGTAGATCTGTTCACAGTTCTGTCCAGATATGCTCTTTGGCAGATTCTTCAGTTTATTAAGCAGATTTTCTACATTCTACACTACTTCAGGTGATAGCTTTTGGCCACTATATAATAAAAATAATTCTTCTTCCGGCTTCCAATATTTTCTGTTATTATGTCTGCCAAAAATCTTCTTAAAGACTTTGTAGCTTCTGCCTCTGCTCAGCTCCAAAGTCAGTTCTCCATATTCTTTTTTTTTTCTTAACAGTAATACTACCTTTCCAGGTACAAAATTATCTTTGAGTTACTGTGATTTCTATGTCATGACAAATGACTCAAATCTAGTCATTTTATATATCAGGGATTGTGTATATCAGAAGTTTTTGTGATTCTTTTCAATTTGAGAGAGAAAGAGAGAGAGAGCATCACTTCGCTCCCCAAATGCCCACAATAGTTGGAACTGACCAGGGCAGAAACTGGGAGCTAGGAATTCAATCCAGTTCTTTTACAGAGGTGGAGTGACCAGGGTGCTAGAGCCATCACCTGCCGCTTGCCAGGGTGCACATGAGCAGGGTGCTGGAATTGCGAGCACAGGTATGTAGGGTGGGCACCTTAACAGGTGGCTTACCTGCTGGGCCAAACACCTGCCCCTGAATGTCAGAAATGTGGTCAGGACTTGGCTTGACAGTTTTTCCGATGTTAGTGGAGGCCACTAGGTGGTACCTGATTTTGGCTGAGCTGGTCTCAAAGGCCCAAAATGACTTCGTATGCTGTCTGGTGCTTTGGCAGAGATGGCTGGGCCAGTTTGCTACTGTCCACTGGAATACACATGTGTGATCTTTTGGCTTGGCAGCTGGATTCCATTAGGTGAGCGATTCTTAATAGGTTGTGGCAGAGTGTAATCTTCTCCTCCAATGGAAATGTATCGATGTCTCTGCAGGGATTCTGTTGACACCCAACTGGGAGAGGCAGTGGTTACTGCTAAACATCCTAGAATACACAAAACAGCCTCCCTCCTCCAATAAAAAATTATCTGGCCCCCAGTGTCCATGGCATCATGAGTGAAAAGCCTTGTGCTTAAGCGAGCATCCCCGAGAGAACCAGGCAGATGCTGCATGGCCTTTTCCAACCTAGCCTCAAAACATGTAGCATCAGATTCAGACCAGATTTAGAGGGAGAAGAATTAGACTCCACTTCTCGATAGTGGGTGGCGAAGTCACATTGCAGAAGAGCATGAGGGATGGGGATATCATCATAGCCATCTTTAGAGAATGCAATCTGCTGCAGGAGCTGTCAGCAAAACCTGCATTCTCTCTCGCCACGGAAAAGGCTAAGCATGCTGATTTAAGGATGCAGGAGGATCTGTCACTGTGGTTGGAGGGATAAGATGTAGTTTCCTGAAAGCATGACATTAAACCATTTTTTAATGGCAAACCTTGAAAGAAGGGACATGTTTTGAGAACAGCAATGGAGGAGAGAATATTCTTTATGGAGGAAGCAATAGAGGCATTGACTGACAATCGCAGGTCGACAAACTGTCACCCTTGGGCTCAATCCAACCCGACATTCGTTTTGGACATAAAGCTTATTGGAACCCATCTATACCCATTGAGTAGTTGACCATAAAGACCATATGACCCAAGGGTCTAAAATATTTACTGTCTGCCATTTTCTGAAAATTACGCTGACCCTGGACTAGCTCTTAATTTTTTTGGTTAGTCAATAAATATTTGCTATGTGCATGCTATGTGCCAAATGTTGTATCACATGTTTTGTTTGTGATGATGGGAAAAGCAGGTGTCAGCTTCATCATGGGCAGTGGTTTTCAGAGTTTGCTTCTTTGGGAGTTAGGAAGAAAATAACAAGATCCTGTATTTGAGAATATTACAAGTACTTAAGAATGACCTGGGAAGCCTTTATCAAGATGAAAACCCATCAGGCAAGACCTGCCAAATGAGAACAAGGCGACCATGGGTTGTGAATAGGAGAGATAAGAGTTATCAGGGGAGAGGAGGGTGTGCACAATGTTCCTAACCAGTGAGGAACTTGATCTGAGAGAAAAAAGTGAAGGGTAGCCTGTGTCTGGATTGTGGGCACAGTGTGCAAAGTGGCACAAAGTGAATATGAAGGGCAGAGAGGACTGAAGACTCTTAGAGGCCACAGAAAAGATAGTCAAGTTTAATAGGAAACCCATTGGGAATGTTAAGGAGAGTGGAATAAAGTTGTTTTCATTAAAAAAAGAAGAAGAGAAAACTGGCTTCTGGGTGGAAGCTGGATAAGATAGGACCTAAGAGATTGGTAAAACAGCTCACAGAGGTTTAAGGCAAGAAATACTGGTGTCATGATTCAGAGCTTGTGTTTCTGATCACTTACTGCACCTGTGCATCACCTGGGGCTCTTGTTCAAGTGCAGACACTGGTTCAGTAGATGTGGGAGGGGCCAAGAGGAGCTGCTCCTGTCCATCAAACCACGCACCAGCAAGGGTCCAGAGGTAGAGACCTCTAAAGTAGGTTTGTAAGAACACCACTGGAATCATTCATTTTACCAACCCTTTTTCAAGTTCAGAAGTCTGAGAGTAAGTTTTCAACACAAAATCATGCCAAAAAGAAAACCCAATCCAGGAGCTTTAAACCGATGTGAAAAATTCAATATTGAGTGAGAATAGCTTTGGGGAGCTTCAGATATGGGACAAGACCCAGTAGCTAGAGTTTGAGAAAATCATGAAATTCCAGCCAGTTAATGAAGAAGCACCAAAGCAATGATCGATTTTATTAATATTTCTAATAAGATTTTATTGAGTGAAGCAAAGTGAAGCAGAGATAGCCTTGCCTTCAAAGAGATTTAGTCTGTCTGTGAGTGGATAGGCGTGGTGTCTTAGTATGTGGTGGTAAGGATTCCCACAGAGTTATAGTCAATTTATGGGCTTGTGGAAGGGAGACACTGTTGGAGTGCAAGGAAGAACCTCTAGAATGATCTTCAAAGAGCTAGAGAACAAAGAAAGGAGAGGATGTTCCAGGGAGAGAGGATGGCCAGGGATTTAGGGAGAATCCAATGGGAACTACCTGCCACTTTTTCTAATATAACACTCATAGCCCTGGCTGTCAGAACAGATCTTATCAGACTTTCAACTGATATATAGTGTGTATAGCACCATTGATTCTAGTGAATTCAAACTAACAAAAATTGTATAATTTATTAGTATGGGCTTTAGCATAGTAGAAATGAAGAGAAAAAAGATTGCTGAGAACAATGACTAATATCTCATAGGAGCTATGGGTGAGACTCTGTGAGCCCAAAGAAGGGAATCTAAGCAGTCCCAATGCCTTACCCGAAGTGCCTCTGCTCATGAGTAGAGCAGACAGAATGCCAGTCTAGCTCACCCCACTGCAGAAACACCTCTGCTAGAATTTGTGGATTATTTAGAGAGACAAAGTCAATGTCCCTAAAACAATTAGAGAGGGATACAAACCTCTATGTTGCCATCACAAGCTAGATCACAGTGCAGTTTCAAAGTGAAAATTGCTTCCTCGTTTTTCATCTGACTATGAAAACCAATGGTGGCTGGTGCCGAGGCTCACTAGGCTAATCCTCTGCCTGTGGCACCGGCACTCCGGGTTCAAGTCCCGGTTGGGGCGCTGGTTCTGTCCCAGTTGCTCCTCTTCCAGTCCAGCTCTCTGCTGTGGCCCCGGGAGTACAGTGGAGGATGGCCCAGGTCCTTGAACCTTGCACCCACATAGGAAACCAGGAGGAGGAACTTGGCTCCTGGCTTTGGATCGGCGCAGCACGCCGGCCACAACGCACCGGCCGTAGCGGCCACTTGTGGGGTGAGCCAATGGAAAAAGGAAGATCTTTCTCTCTCTTTCTCTCTCTGTCTAACTCTGCCTGTCAAAAAAAACCAATGGTTTCCTGTCTGTGTGAAACAATTCAAACATTAAAGGATTATATTGTGCAAGAGGTGAACATTCCATGTGATTGCATTACTCTACCCAATGCTAGGAACAGCCACCTATTACTACTTTTGTGGTTTAGGCATGTACATGCACCATCTCACAAAAAGAAATCAGAGTTTAAAAAGCTGAACCTACTGTGTGTGTGTATGTGTGTGTGTGTAATGTTATGTAAGCTGTTTGTCCCATGCACACAATGAAGCTACTTGCAGGTAAAACTGCACTTACATTCTTCTAAATCTCAAGCAAGAATGTTTCTAGTTCTTTGAGGTTGGTAGACAATTTCTTGCCTACTTCATGGCCTCTAGCTCCATGGTCAAAATGCAATCACCCAGAGGCAGTAATATCAGCCAAGGATTTATTTTGGAATTCCCTGCCTTTAATCATTAGTACCCCTCCTTAGCACATGGCTCCATATCTTCAAAATAATTATAGCTATCTCAGGTTTATTTAGGTGAATTATCTTCAATAAATTCCCTCAGTTGAGGTTTGATCACTTCTAACCAATGGATACAGTATCACCAGGAGATTCAAGGTATAGGACACTTCCATTGTCCCCAACAGTATCTGTTTCCTCTTTGCATTAGATACCCTGTGCCCAGTTGCAGTTCCAGGCAACCTATAATCTGCTTCCAGTCCCTAGAATATGGCCTTTGCAAAAATGTCATAAAAAGAGATCATAAATTACACCATCTTTTGCATCTGTCTATATTCACTTGGCCTATTTCTTTTGTAACTTATCCAAGTTTTTACACATGACAGCATCTTGGGTGTTTTTTTGCTGAGTAGGGTTTTGTTGTATCAATAAACTACAGTTTGTTTACCCATTTACCAGCTGATAAGTACTTAGACACATTGTCTCCTTTGGCTATTACAAATAAAATTGCTATGTAGACATTGTATGGATGTATTTTATATGAGGGAACTTTAAAAATTTCATGGATGGGGCCAGCACTGTGGCATAGTGGGTAAAGCCGCCGCCTGTGGTGCCAGCATGCCATATGGGCACCGGTTCCAGTCCCAGCTGCTCCACTTCTGATCCAGCTCTCTGCTATGGCCTGGAAAGCAGTAGAAGATGGCCCAAGTCCTTGAACCTCTGCATCCATGTGGGAGACCTGAAAGAAGCTCCTGGCTCCTGGCTTCGGATCAGTGCAGCTCCAGCCATTGCAGCCATCTGGGGAGTGAACCAGTGGATGGAAGACTTCTCTCCCCCTCTCTCTGCCTCTGTCTCTCTATAACTGCCTTTCAAATAAATAAATAAAACTTTAAAAAAAGTTTCATGGAAAGATAGAATTAAATGATACTTATTTTGGTGCAGAAAATGTTGAATTTTATGCATAATTTTTCATAATATGCTTCTTTCTTGAATTTTCTGAAAACCTTTCATGTGTATGAAGTTCAAATTTTTCCCCAAGTATATACTTTTGGTTTCACTTCATGAATGTTTTGATGACCTTTTGTGTCTCCATTATATAAATGGCCAGAGATGGACTGGTTGGGTCCATGGCAGGTATATGTCTACCTGTGGAAGAAGTTTCCCAGCCCTGCTGCAGAGTGACTGCATATTTTGCCTTCCAGATCCTCAGCAACACTTGATAAAGTCAGTCTCTGATCTTAGCCATTCTGTTCACATTCAGTATTATCTCCTGGTAACTTTATTTTGCATATTCCTGATGACTCATGATGCAGAGCATATATATTTCCGTGTGCATATTTCCTTTGGAGAAATAAGTTCATTATTTCTAAAAATTGGATGCATCTTATCACTGAGTTGTAAGTTTTCTTCTTAGATACCTGACACACGTCTGAGACTGGGAATGTGCGAGTGGGATCCTCTCCCCTGACTGTGGGCTGCTGTGTTCTCTTTTGCTTTCTCCCACTCCACTTGCTGGAGACCTGGTGGAAAAGTGTGGCTGAATGGGGGTTCCTCCCTAGGTGCTGGAGCTCCTGGGGACTCTCACTGTCCTGCTGGACCACCCGTGCCCTTCCTTTGCTAAAATTCCACATTATTTTCCCTCCTGTTTACTTTTGTAACAGCCACTTCTAGGGACCCACGCTGAGCAAAAAGGAAACCTTTCTGATGTCCTCTCTCCCTGGAGGGCAGAGATGATCTGGTGACTGCAAGTCTCTTAGGAGCTGACTTTTCGTTGTTGTTAAATAGGTTGTTGGCGATTAACTAGCTATTTTCTTGTGGTGGAAATCAGTACAACATCTTCCTGCTGCTTTCTGTATCTTAAGCAGAAGAGGGGATGCCCCCATCTTCACTCAACATGACAGAAAGTCTCCTTTGCTGGTGCTGATGAATCTGTCAGTACTTCT
This sequence comes from Lepus europaeus, assembly GCF_033115175.1. Taxonomy (NCBI): domain Eukaryota; kingdom Metazoa; phylum Chordata; class Mammalia; order Lagomorpha; family Leporidae; genus Lepus; species Lepus europaeus. The sequence continues at coordinate 75,577,035 of NC_084843.1, read as the reverse complement.
AGCCCAGGGAGCCCGTTGTGCCCTGGTCTTCTGGAGACTGGAGCCTTGGAGTTAGGTATGCCTGTTGGCTTCCTCGTGCATGATCCAGATGCCAGGGCTCAAAGCATTTCTGCTCAGGTGTCACCTGCTCCTCGCCAGCACTGCAGGGGGAGTCTCTTTCTCCCATCCTTGCTAAGGGTTTTTCATGAAGCCCCAAGCCTGACAGCTCCCCTGGCCTATTTCACTTTTCTTCAGTTCTTTACAGCTCTGCCCTCTGGAAATGCAGCCCTTGTTCTGCTGGGGCTTGTTTTAAGTTAGTACAGCTTTCATCAAATGCTTGATTCCCTTTGCAGACAGACTTGGCTGAGAGGGAGACGTCCAGTCCTCCCCCTAGCACAGTGAGTCCCCCCATCCTGTGCTGAGTGGTTCCAGCCATTTCTCAGCAGGTATATATAGACTTCGTACAGTGTATATAGACTTGCTGCAGTGTATATAGCCTTGGTGCAGTGTATATAGCCTTGGTGCAGTGTATATAGCCTTGGTGCAGTGTATATAGACTTGATGCAGGTGTATATAGACTTGGTGCTGACTGCCAACTTCTGTGATTCTTAACCTCCAAAGCCTTGCCTTAGTGGCACCAATATGCTGGAATTCCCCAAAGGAACTTTCAAATTAAACCTTACTTCAGGAACTCTGGCAACCAATGTTAGTGCTGTACCCTCAGAGGCTTAGCTTCTCTTTCTGAGATGCTGCATCTGTGTCTAAAACATGTTATCCTTGCTTTTAGCCAAAGCTAATACTTGCAGTCAACTGTCTGCCATCAGGGCTGGCTGAATGGTCAATCAAACTGACTCATGACAGGAGCCTCCCCTTCACCCCATCCCCATCTAGCACAGTGATCCCTTGAAATGCACACTGTGCCCATTTTGTTTTCCAGTGCAAATGGATAAGGGAGCAAAATGCAATAGAGGGCTTATTATGCACTTGATAATGAACCCCCATGGTCATCATTCCTGAAGCCTGTGTCCCGACAGAGGCCACCTACACTCAGCTGACACAGTCGCTGGCTGCTGAGGGTGCGGTTCACATGGGACTTCAGCGATGGCCCTGGGGTCAGACACTCAGGGTCATAACAATGTCACCTCACGTGCTCAGTGCTCTCTTACCTGAGACAAGCTGTACACTCCACTCAGCTCTGAAAGTATAACAGACAATTTGAGCAAAGTAACCCCTTCCCTACCTCCCTACCTCCCTTTCTTCCTTCCTTCCCTCCTCTCTCCAGGAATTGGCAAGGCTGCATATGAGGGGTCTTCAAAAAAAGTTCATGGAAAAAAAAAAAAACTATGCATGGATTCCATTTTTTTTTTTGCACCAAAATAAACTTCTCTTTTAATCCCATTTTCCATGAATTTTTCCAGGTTCCCTGATGTATGACGCAGGTCTTATTCCATCTCTGAGCTGTAAGGCAGCTGGATTGTCTCCTCTCGTCATCTTCCATCCCCAAGAAGAGACAATGGCACTGCCGCTAGGTCACAGATCACAAAGCTCTATCTTCCAAAAGAGGCCTGGCCCACTTAGAGTTACTAGCCCTGCCTTTCTTAAGGGCAGGCCACAGAGTCCCAAATCCCTGTAACTTCCAACATGAAGAACACCCCGCTTAACTCAGGAAATACATTTTCCTGAGGCCAGTGATTTATGAAATCTATTCTCTGATTGGCTGATCTCCTGAAGAGTTGTTTGTCATAATCAGATTTGGAAAGCATACATCTCCTTCCAAGTGATGATTGTGCCGTCACCTCTGGCTCTACCCACATTTCTGGCCCGGTCAGGGCAGATCGCAGCCATGAATGAAAACCATAGCTGTCTTATCAAATACAAGCAGTGCTCGTTTAGTTTAACAGTGCTGGAAATTAGTTTTTCAGGCACTGATCTTGACAGGTCAGCTGTCAAAAGTGGGTGTCTGTGGCCATAAATTCATCGATCCCATAAACATCGTTCTGTCTGCAAAGTACAAGAAGTCAGAGTAGATGCACATGTGTACAAATGGAACGCTCTGGAGCCATATGACGAAGAGTCAGGACTTCCGTGGGTAAAAGGTTTTCCTGGCTTCCCGTTTATCATGCCTCTCTGCCCCATTCAGCTTTTATTGACTGAAATATTTTCTGTGGCATTGCAAGCAGGGAGCACCAGTGTTCTTGGGACACAGGTGAGGGCACAATCTCTCCTAATGTTGCCTGCTGTGTGGTTGGGAATACATTTAAAGGCTGCATTACAAACAAAAATTTCCACTGGATTCCCTCCTCTGAATTATGCTTTTCTCTGTCCTGTTCCAATATAATGGGTGCTCAGAGGGATGGCTTCATTCAGAAATGATGCAGGTTGGTTAGTCTTTAGAACTGGGTGAGAGCACAGAACTTCCTGGAAGCAGGAAGATTCGCGCAGCCTGGGGCGCTCAGCTTCGTCCAGATGTGAGGGAATAATAAAGTCTCCTGCCCAACATGCAGTATCCCGAATCCGGGAACACAGCTGCACTTTGATGTGTTGGAAAGGCAGAATTTGGGTTTTGCTTTGAAGTAGTTTTTCTTTCTTTGTCAGGGTGCAGGATGCCCAACGGCCAGGTAGAGAGATGCTTGCATTGAAACAAAACAAAAAATAACTAAGTCCCGAGCACTTTCAGACAAAAAGATAAGGATGATGACAGCTTTAGAGGAACCTTTTTTTTTTTTCCCACCTCTCATCAAATTCCACTTTTTTTTTTTTTTTTTTTTTTGACAGGCAGAGTGGACAGTGAGAGAGAGAGAGACAGAAAGGTCTTTCTTTTTTCCATTGGTTCACCCATCAATGGCCGCTGCAGCTGGCGCACCATGCTGATCTGAAGCCAGGGGCCACTTGCTTTTTCCTGGTCTCCCATGCGGGTGCAGGGCCCAAGCACTTGGGCCATCCTCCACTGCCTTCCCGGGCCACAGCAGAGAGCTGGACAGGAAGAGGAGCAACTGGGACAGAATATGGTGCCCTGACCAGGGCTAGAACCCTGGGTGCCGGCACCGCAGGTGGAGGATTAGCCTATTGAGCCGTGGCGCTGGCCCCACTTTGTTTTAAAAGCCGCTCTTGCATCAGGGTCGTCTGAATATTAACTGAGATGCTTTGGTGCTGTCATTCTTAGTGGAAAAACTTTGCCTGTCCTCACGCATCTAGGTTTCAGCTCTAACTGCCTCCCTATCCCTGCTACAACAGGTTTATGGAGCCTTTCTCCAGTGTGGAGGGGTCTTAAATAAGAGACGCTGGTTGAATCTGCAGTAGGAGTGCACCCCCAGGCCACAGCTCCTTGGCACCAGAGCACTGATTTTGTGAGTTCTGACTCTCACGTTGGCCTTGGGGTACCGGCAGATCGCTTGACTCCTTTTGTACCCTTGACATTTGCCTCTCGTAGAAGTGCATGTGATAAAGGTTTTGTTTAATCACCTATGCCAGTTATTTTTATCCAAGGCTTATTTTTCTTCTTGTGAAAGGAATGAGAAACTTGTTAAAACCCAGAGGAGCATAAAGAAGGGAATGATGGTTATTCCTAATTCCACCTACCACGTGTAACACATGCTTCCTGTATCTTATTTTAACATATCCCTTCCTCTTTTTACTATTGCTTTTGTTTTATTTTTTTTTAAGCACCATTAATGCTACACAGGTCATGCGGTTTTACAATCTGCTTCTTTACTTTGTGTTTCTTAATTAAGCTATTTTATAATAGATTATTTCAAAATTCTTTTCTCCTGTGAACAGCCCCTCAACTTGGTAAGCAGGGAAGATGGTTTTCTTCCATTTTATAGATAAGAAAATGGAATCTCAGAGCAGTTTAATTAATTGAACAAATATTTGTGGACTTGCCTTCACTGTTTCTAACGCTGTGCTTCCCAGGGAAAGGGTGAAAGCAAGGAGCAGAGATCTGTAGGCTCACACACACCTACTTATTCCCAGCTTCCCGTTTCCTTCCCCAAAGCTACACAAGTGTTAGAAGCAAATCTTGGAGAGAAGGATGTGGTGTTTGGTGCATGGTGGACAGGAATGAACAAGGCACGTCTGAGCTGCAGAGCCTGAGAGACCAGATGGCTTAGGAAGATGGGGTTTTGACCCAGAGAACAGAGCAAGGAAGCTGGGTCCCACAGCTGCCTCACAGACTCAGCACCAGAGATGATTTCTACTGCAGGTTGAGTGACACATTCATTAGTCATAATCAGTGTGGTCAGTGTGATACAGTAATGTTAACACCTCAACGACAGAGAGTGGGGCATATGGACATCTCTGCACGACTTCTACAACTTTTCTGTAAATCCAAACTACTCCAAAGTGAAAGCTTATTTGCAAAAAACCCACACAGATGATTAAGGGGTGGGCGTTTGGCCTAGTCACTAAGATATTGGTGAAGTTGCCTGCATCCCATATTGGAGTGAGTGGGTTCGAGACCTGACCCTGACTCCTGACTCCAGCTTTCTGCTAATGCAGACCCCGGGAGGTGGTGGTGATGGATCAGATGACTGGGTCCCTGCCACCCCAGTGGGCGACCAGACTGATCCCAGGTCGGAGCTTTTGTGAGCATCTGGGGTGTGAACCAGTGAATGAATTTTCTCTCTCAAGTAAATACTTAATTCAGATCATTAAGCATTTATCAGATCCCGAGGAACAGAACTGGAGCTCCAGGCAGAAGGAGCTGAAGCCCAGGTCAGGAGGGAATATGGTGTGCTGTAGCTGTACAAAGTGAAGTGAGGCTGAGGACCGTGGCTGGCCTGGGATTGGGAAGACCTTTCTTTAACTGGCATAGTTCGTGTTTGAGTTTGCTTCCTGTAAAGGCACCCATCAGCGTAGCACAAGGCTGGAAGAGAGAGAGAGAGAGAGTGGGTTAATGAGACCAGTGAGGAGGCTGTTGGAAGGTTTGAGGCAGAGGAGCTGCCACCTGGAGCCAGGCAGTGGCTGGAAGCTTCTTAGAGCCGAGCTAGCACCCTGGCAGCACAGGGCTCCATGCCAACGCCTTCTTCCTGCTTCCATTCTCCATCATGCTTGATGCAATCCTGGTAGACGGGCAGGTAAAGCCTGGCTGATCAAGCACAGCCCTGCTTCTTTTGCTTGTCTAAACCAGAGCATCAAGGGGCCAGCATGCTCCTTCCTTGTGCAGGGGTCCAGAGTGGGAAACATTTGGCACCAGGTGTTAGGAACTCGGATCCTGGCGTGGGACAGTGCGTCCAGACTCTGAACTCGGAAGCCAGCATTAAGAAACAGCCACCTCCACTATCAACTTGTGAGCCATTGAGATGCTCAAAGAGACCTTCAGAACTCCACCCAGACCTGGAAGGGTAGCAGAACACACATGAGGGTTAAGCAGCTCCAGTACCTGGACTGAGCAGTTAGGGGGTGCACACCATTATGTCATGGTGAACACACACCATCCCTGCCCCCTGAGTCCCCACTGAGGTATCCAAAGAAGGCAGAGAATCAATCCCTTCGCTCTCCTCCTCGGAATGTGTCGTCCTCGGAATGTGTCGTCTTCCCTCTGACTGTCTCTGTAACCCAGCTGCAGGAATCAACTTGAGGTCTTAGGACTCTTTCTTTAGAACGAGTGGAGAAGCAGCCATGTTTCTTCCCACCGTACCAGTTCCCAGAGTCTGGTGTCATCACCATCTTGATGTCCTCGACCAGAGTTCTGGGTAGATTTTTTTTTTTTTTTGACAGGCAGAGTGGACAGAGAGAGAGACAGAGAGAAAGGTCTTCCTTTGCCGTTGATTCAGCCTCCAATGGCTGCCGCGGCCGGCGCACTGTGGCCGGCACACCGCGCTGATCCGAAGGCAGGAGCCAGGTGCTTCTCCTGGTCTCCCATTGGGTTCAGGGCCCAAGCACTTGGGCCATCCTCCACTGCACTCCCGGGCCATAGCAGAGAGCTGGCCTGGAAGAGGGGCAACCGGGACAGAATCCGGTGCCCCGACCAGGACTAGAACCCGGTGTGCCGGCGCCACTAGGCGGAGGATTAGCCTGTTGAGCCACGGCGCCGGCCCTGGGTAGATCTTAACTTGCTTTCACTGGAATGCTTTCCAAAATAATCTGCTGGTTGGGGGGAGGGGGAGCTCTTCAGCGTGCATGGCCACACTCTTAACTAAAATCGCATTCGTCACTGCTAGACATCCTGCAAGGAGAGAGCTGTCTTGGTAGGTGTCATGTCCAAAGTGACAGTAGGAATGGTCATTGAGGTTCTGGACCTCATAGCCAGGGCTCAGTGTGCAGACCCTGCAGCCAGTGCCAGAGCTGTGGGTGGTGCTGGGAGAGTACTCGTGTCCTCCTGTGGAGATGCTGATGGCTCCACTAGGTCCTGCAGTGTCCGAGGAGTATTTCTGCTGCTCAGGTCAACTAGGGGTGTTTGGGGTCTTCCCTGGCAAAGAGTAGGCACTGTGCATGGCTGTCTGATCCTTACATAAATGGTGATCCATGGAGCAGCAGCAAGCAGCAGCACCCAGGAGCTTGTTAGACAGAAATAATCTCCAAGGCTAGAATCAGAAAGTGCACCTGAACCCCCTGAGTGATTTATCTGTGCATCACAGTTTGAGAATTACTGGTTCAACCTACAGCAGTGGCTCACAATCCTGGCTGTGTGTAGCCACCATATCTAGACCACAATATCTAAATCACTTAGATCAGAATCTCTGGAGGTGGGGTCTAGTCTTCAGGGTATTAAAGAGCTCCCTGAGAGATCCTACTATGCAGCCAAGCCAAGGATTCCAGAAGGGCATGACAGGACCGTTCCAAAGGCATGGATATTACCCTAAGGCTCTGATTTAGTTGCTTGGAAGTGAAGCCAGTATGTTCTGTATTTTCTCTCACCTGTATCCAGTTTATAGTTGAGAATCATTGACCAAAGAGGTGGCCATTTTTGCTCAGGCCCTGCAGGGATGCAGGGCTGAGGAGAGCAGTCCGGGAAACAACTGTGTCTCCTCTGTTGTTTCCGAGCGATGGCAGAGTCTTCACCACCTTAGGGTGCCTGGCACAGTTGCATTGAGCCACTGCACATACCCAGGAAGTGCAGAAGGATGTGGCACACACACAGAATATTTGTTGTGCTCTCCCCCTCTGCTGCCTATCTGATGGCGTTTACACTACAGAGAAAACATGCAGAGAGCTCCTGGCCCTGTTTGCAGTAGGCACCTGGGTGCAAGAGAAGCTGCACACTTGGGCTTTTGTTACTTGCTTTACTGCTGAGCCCCAGCCTGCCTGTGGCGGAGGCAATGGTTTAATTTAAGTCCCTGTGGCCCAAGAAAGTCAAAGGAGTGATTAAAGGAAGAGGAGACTTTGTGGGAGACAAAGTGACACAGCCTCTGTGTGCAGACAGAATACAATTGGGACATAAACATTTGTCCTAGTGACAAGCTCTTCCCAACTGCTTGCATTTTGGGGATACCAGCAGTCCCAGTGGCCTGGGTGAGCTGATGGAGGCAATGGACCTCTCTGTTCTCCTTTACAACTGCAGGATGGATCTGGGTCTCTGGGAAGCCCACAGAGCTGCTGCCCACCTCCCTGCCTGACTCAGGTTCCCAGTTTAGGAAACGTGTTCCTAAGGTATGCGCAGATGCCTGTCCCATGTGTCTGTGTCTCACACTCCCTCTTCTCCACAGTTGGCAACGTGGGACTCGGAGAAAGGCCTGAATGGCAGCCTACAGGAGAGGCCCATGGGCAGCCGCCTCCAAGGACTGACTCTCAAAGTGGTGACTGTCTTGGTAGGATCACGGGGATATTCTGGAAGCTTAAGGCTGCTGTCTGTTTAGGGCTGTGTTTGGAGAGAAAGGGGATCTTGAGGAGCAAACTGAGCCTTTCATTCAAATAACTGTGTGAAAGGATAAGACTCCAAGGGAGGTCCCTAAACTGCTCTAGAGCAGGGGCCCTGCATCCCGATCCACCACTGACCTCGAGAGGGCGCTCTGCCACTCCTTTGCTCCTTGGGCGTCAACAGGGTCTTGACTGACTGGCTGCTGGTCTTCAGGTGAGTGGTGCTGGCAGCCGTGGTCCCCAGAAAGGTGCTGGGAGGAGGAAGTTCTTTCAGCCCCCAGCATCTGGGTGGCCCACATGACACAAACTTCCTGATGAAGCCCACTTGCTAGTTCCTTGTTCCAGCATCCTTGTCCTGGAATCACAGACTTTTGCATTTCTAAGAGACTTCAGATTTACCCCTTACTAGCTGGGTTGGACATGGGCCAGATGTTCCCCTTGGTCCCAGCAGGCCCAGAAGCCCCTGGTGTTTCTGCAGACTCTGAATGTGCCTTGCATCTTATTTTCCCGACAGCACTAAATTAATGAGATATAGGCCCTGCCACCCTTTGCCCAAAGCTCCTTCTTGTTCCGTTTCCTGCAAGAAGGAAGGGGAGTGGGGGTGGGGGAGAGGCTGGGCTGCCTTCCAGGGGGCCACCTGCTCCACACATGACACAGCACAAAATGTGTGGGTGTGCACACAGCACAGCTTTGGGCTCAGAACCTGTGGATTTTAACTCGAGCCTACCCTTTCACTTACAGCATGACCTTGGCTGGTTCATCAGCATCTATTTTCTAGTACAAGCTGATAGATAAAATACGGTCTTCTCTCAATTTAATATCTCAGATCTTTATTGCCATTTATTATCCTGGATGAGAAGTGTCACATGTCTTATGTAGGTCTCCTAAAATTATGGCATTTCCTAAGGTCAGAGTGTGTTACAAATGAAAGTAGGAAAATGAGGGCTGTTATTCTACGAGTTGGGGTTTGGGCACAGCCCGTGATGACGTCACACAGGACAGGTAAATTTGCATGGCTGTGTGTTGACCTGCTGATTGGGGTGATTGTGCTGCACACTGTTCCGTGATTGCCCATAAACTTCTTTTAGAAAAGGGCAGAGGAGTTCAGCCTCCAGGTCACAATTGGGTAAATACTAACAATTCAAGTTAGGATTCCTAGATGGGTCTGTCGGACCGTACCCCAGATGTGGGTGTTAATGAAGATCGTTCATTCTGCTGTTCCCAGGAAGAACCTTTCGTGATGGTGGCTGAGAACATCCTTGGGCAGCCTAAGCGTTACAAAGGGTTTTCCATCGATGTCCTGGACGCGCTGGCCAAGGCTTTGGGCTTCAAGTATGAGATTTACCAGGCCCCCGATGGCAGGTACGGTCACCAGCTCCACAACACCTCCTGGAACGGGATGATCGGGGAGCTTATCAGCAAGGTAGGTCCCACAAGCTGGTTCATGACAAGGGGTCCCCTGGTGTGCCCCTGGGTGGCCTTGCAACTTGGCCATTATGCTGTTGGTCCAGCTAAACAGTCCGGTTACCCTCCTCTGCACCTGTGATTGCTCTGTTACCTTCTCCTCCCCCAGTGCTCTGTGTCTCCCTCCCTAACCATTGCTCTCAGCCCTTGCAAGCTCACCCACCATGCCTACCCTGTAGCACTCCTGTCAGGAGACCCACCCCCCTTTCTGGGGCTGAAACAGGAACCTAGTGCCCACCAGGGGCACTGGGAGTGCCCTTTCTCCTCTTGCCCGGAGACCACAGCAGATTACATGCATGCTGCCACTTGCATAAGCATGAGTGTGTGTGACTGTTCTGCATGGCCGTGTGTCTGTGGTGTGACATCCCCAGCCCTGCATACTTGTTTCAGATCTTTACCTTTTGTCCCTCCTGCAGCACCTGTGTCCTCATGGGAACTCGGGGCTTGAGGCCAGTCCCTCTCATCCCCAGCCTTGCGTCTGGATTCTAGGGACCTGTCAATCTTTTCCCCACAGTCACTTCTGACAGTGGCATTGGACTCATTCTTTTGACACACACACGTTGACAATTGTGTACTGTGCTGTAGACAGCGCTGGACTCGCAGTGTGTAGACTCCCTGCTCCCATGCACCTTGCTAGTATCTCACATTAGTCACTGTAACTGTCATGCCTGCCCTCCCCAACCCGGACCACAGCTTGTTTTGCTTTGGACTCTTTGGGGTCTTTACTTCCCAAACACTGGCTCTTTGCTTTTTAAATGTATAAAGGTAGGCACTAGGCCTGGGATCACTCCAATTTCCCTTTATCTTTTCTGAGAAACAAATTTATTGTGGGGAAATTCAGATACTATGTAAGTTAGCCATTTTAGATGTCAATGCAATGATTTGAGTAACTGTACTGAGTGTGCAACCATCTCTGTAATCTACTTTGAGAGCTCTGCTATAATCCCACTGCGGGCTCCCATACCGATTTACAGTTACTGCCATTCCCGCCCCCAGCCCAAGGCAACCACTAATCTACTTTCCATCTCTGCTGAGTTGCGGTTGTGACATTTCATACAAATGCACTCATGCAATATATGGTCTCTTGCCTCTGGCTCTTCCACTTAGCCCGTGCATTTGAGTCTATCCTGCTCAGATGTTTCGGGGCCTACCTGGCACTGCAGCCTCCCCTGCCTAGTACATCCTCTGTGGCTGACCACATAGAGACCCTCTCTTCCCTTCATCCCTCATGCATCCATGCTCCCAATGTCCTGTTGCATCCAAGCCCTGAATTGGTTCTGTTCTTTGCCTTCTTAACTCCAATAGCCAGGCTGCTGCATTCAAGTAGAGAAGAAAATCATGAATCTGTTAGATGAGGGTCTGAGCTTTGCTCTCCAACCTCAGCTGCGCCTCTGTGCAACTCAATTCCCAAACTTACCCTTTGTGGGTCCCCTTGGCCACATCCCTCAAAGACCTCTTCCAAAGCTCTCCTAGAGCTCCCTAATGATCCTCCATCCTCCTCTTATATTGGGAGAAGGAAATTGAGACTTCTGGTCATGAAATTAACTTTTACTCCTTATCAAATGCATACATATCTGCTGGCACCTGCCCTCCCCTCCATAGGGGAGTATTGCCCACCCAGTCCTGCCATGGGGGGAGTGTCTCTCTCCTATCAACGGTCAACCCCTCCACCTCTGTCATGAGTTGATTCGCTAGTGTGTCCTGTAGACCTTACTTACCCTAGAGTGTAAACCTACCCTTAAATATGCTCCAAACTCTCCCAACCCTAAGAGGCAACACCTGGATATTGGGTTTCTGGGAAGAGAGGCAAGAACCAGAGATGAAAAATGTGACAAGTGTAAGAGGAGTGCTTGAACGAAGTCCCCTCCCACATCTTGTGTCCTCTGTACTCTAGATGGTGTTGGATGTTGGTTTATCCGCACTTCTAAGCCACACATTCAATCTTGTAAAATCCTTTCCCCCACTTTGACACATGGGTCAAACCAGTGGTCAGGATTGGCTGTTCAAAAACTCACCATAATCACTGTTGATGCCTCCTACCTCGAGGTCCCAGAGCCAAGATCAAAGTGATGACCATGGCTCTCAGCACTCTAACAGCCACAGCAAACTAGACCACATTGCCCGCCTCCCTCTCCTCTAGGCAGTGAAGCTCCTAACCTCTCCCAGACATGGCAGCCTCATCTCCAGTCCAGGTCCATCCTAATGGAGCATTTTTCTGTTTTTACAATGAAGCCACTTTTGGAAGCAGAACTCTCAGGGGACATTTTGAGGTCACAGTAGGGCAAGTGCAGAGAAACCCTTCACAGTATGGTTTGGGTACAGGAAAAACCAGCTCATGTGTCTGCAGGCCGTGAGATAGGGAATGGTGGGAAACAGAAACCAGTAGATGACCCTTTATTCCTAGGGAGTTTTACTTTGCATATAAAACAATCCGGTCCCCGGCCAGCGCCATGGCTCACTAGGCTGATCCTCTGCCGTTGGTGCTGGCACCCCGGGTTCTAGTCCTGGTTGGGGTGCTGGATTCTGTCCTGGTTGCTCCTCTTCCAGTCCAGCTCTCTGCTGTGGCCCGGGAAGGCAGTGGAGGATGGTCCAAGTGCTTGGGCCCTGCATCCACATGGGAGACCAGGAGGAAGCACCTGGCTCCTGCCTTTGGATCGGTGCAGCACGCCGGCTGTAGCAGCCATTTTGGGGGTGAACCAATGGAAGGAAGACCTCTCTCTCTCTCTTTCTCTCTCTCTCTCACAAACTCAGCCTGTCATAAAATAAATAAATAAATAAATAAATAAATAAGTAAAAATTTAAAAAACCAATCCAGGCCCCAAATGTTAGCAGAAATCTCCATTGAGCAGCTCACCATCTAATTGCTGAAGTCTTTTCGAAAAGAGAGGGATCGGTGTGGTGATGGTGTTTGGGGAAGCTGGGTGGAGACTGGCCCTGCTCTCTAGGGGAAATTTGGATAACCCTGGAAGAAGAGAGGAGAGGCAACAGCAGACAGCGCAGTGTTGGACTTGACCTTATAGGGTGCAGAGCCGCAGGGTGTCAACCCTCAAATCCGCTTCCTCTGCACAGAAGCCCTGGAGGGGCGGGGGTGCGTGGACTGAGGAGCTGGTTTGCCTTTCAGAGAGCAGACGCGGCCATCTCCGCCATCACCATCACCCCCGAGAGGGAGAGCGTCGTGGACTTCAGCAAGCGGTACATGGACTACTCAGTGGGGATCCTCATGAAGAAGCCGGAGGAGAAGATCAGCATCTTCTCCCTGTTCGCGCCCTTTGACTTCGCGGTGTGGGCCTGCATCGCGGCCGCCATCCCTGTGGTGGGGGTGCTCATCTTTGTGCTGAACCGGATCCAGGCCGTGAGGGCGCAGAGTGCCGCCCAGCCGCGACCGTCCGCCTCCGCCACCCTGCACAGCGCCATCTGGATCGTGTACGGAGCCTTCGTGCAGCAAGGTACCTGCCTGTCTCCTGGCCTTGGTTAACCCTGAGGACCTGGAAGGACTTTTCCCTGTGGGCACTGTTCTTAGAAATAACTTCACCCAGTCATTTTAAATGCAATTCGATTTCATCTCTAGCACACTCCTAATATCACACTGCCCCAATTTCTCTATGTGATATCAGATTGAAACGGAAAAAAATGATGACAAAGAACTCAACTTCAGATCCTGATTCTCCCCGTTATGTAAGATTAACTTTGGAGTTCTGCCTTGAGCGTCTCTCCCCTCCCACCTTTGATTGCTAGGCACATGAGGTTGTCAGGAGAAACCCTGCATCTTGTTTAAATTTGCACTCATAATGGGGGAAAAATAATCCCGATAGTACTGCAGTCTGCTAGGCATTCTCCTCTGCTTGAGGGTTCTGCACTGTGCAATCTGGGGTGGAAAAGGACAAATTGCAAAGTTCCTAATGTGAGTCGTGGTCCTGTTTTTACCCTGGCGAAAGCTTTTCAAGGTTATATAAGGAGAATAAGTGGGCAGTGAGACGCTTTCCTCTGCTACCACCTAAGGGACCAAGGAGAAATAATTGGCCTGAAAGAGGCAGCTTCTCCCCGAAAGTTACTTGCAATGATTTCTGAGAATCCTGGGAAAAAGTCTTCTAGTGAGGGCTGAATATTAATAGAAGTCATAGGGTCCATCTCATTCCTTGGTTGAAAAGAAAGCTCTGGAACCCTCTGGGTAGACGCTCAGCCTGTATTTACAAAATCTCTGAGTCTACTCTGTGTGGATTTGGAATCGGGGGGGGGGGGAGCCAGCTTGGTTTGCTGCCCTAGGAGTTCTCAGCTCAGTGAGAAGGTTTTGGCATTCAGAATTCTGTCCCCGGTGTTGTGGCAAGCTTCTTATCTCTGCACAGCCCATCTGGACTCCTACATGTTCTGTGGTCCTTCATCCCATTCCAAGATCAGTAGCTGTAGATGCCTTGACCACTACCAGCACAGTTCCCCCATGCAGTGGGCAGTCCCTTCCCTGGTCCCCTGGCCTGGCCACAGGGCAGAGCAGGTCTCTGGGGAAGGGAGTGAAGCTCCCATCCCCCACCACCGCAGGCCAGTTCACCCTGCCTGCCTCCCGCAGGTGGCGAATCTTCCGTGAACTCCATGGCAATGCGCATCGTGATGGGCAGTTGGTGGCTCTTCACCCTCATCGTGTGCTCCTCCTACACGGCCAACCTTGCTGCCTTCCTCACAGTGTCCAGGATGGACAACCCCATAAGGTAAGCCTGTTCCTTCTTCTAGATCTAGAGTGACGTAAGACATGGTACAAACCTGTCCAGGGCTCTCAGATTTTGTGGATAGAACCTGAGGGCACAGAGAGACTCAGATCCTGGATCTGCAGTCGGATGACTAGAATCTTTCATGCCCAGAGAAGAGCTTCATTCTGTTGTATTTTGTTTCCTGTACAATTGCATAAATGTATAAATTCATATCTTTGAACTTTCAATGCTGCTTGAGAAAGTCAACAAATCAAACATTAAAATTAACAAATTAAATTTCCTCTGACATTTAAACTTGTTCACAGACATGTAAGCAAATTTTATCAATGTTTAGTTAAAATTAATTTAAGTCACAAGTCTAATATTTTTCAGATCTTCAAATACACAATGATTTAAAACATGCCAATTATCACAAAGAATGGAAAACTTATTTCACTTACATTTCAAAAATTTTTGAAACCAGGGCAGGCATTTGGCAAAGAGGTTAAGATGCTGTTGGGATGCCCACATCCCATATTGAGGAGCCCGAGTTTGAGTCCTGGCTGCACTTCTGGTTTCAGCTTTCTGCTGATATACATACACCCTGGGAGGCAGCAGGTGATGGCTCATGCACTTGGGTCTCTGCCATCCGCATGGGAGATCTGCATTGAGTTCCAGGCTCCAGGCTTTGGCCTGTCCCAGACTCAGTTACTGTGGGCGTTGTAGGAGTGAACCAGCAGATGGAGGATTCCTGCCCTTCATTGCCCACCTCTCTCTGCCTTTTAAATAAAATGAAAATACATAAATGAAAACTTTAAAAATTATTGAAACCAAGGACTCAAATGCTGTCTTCATTTTTACAAAATGTGAAAATGATGGCCTAGAAGAATGAGTTCAGTATGGATGGATGCCTCTTGGAAATGCTTTTATTTTATGATCAGACTCGGAAATGCACATTGAGAATGTGATTGCTGAAGTGGCCACAGCACAGATCTATTCCACACTCACTGCATTCTCTATGGGCTTCCATATGACCCCTCATTTGAGTCCCAGCTGGGATTTTCCGAGTCCCTGCCTTCGGTATCTTCTGTAATCCATCCTGCTCCATCATCACACCCATTCTGCATCGTGGCTCTCCTCAAGCCAGCCATACTCAGTGAGCTTCTCAAAGAGTTCAGACTCCTTGATCAGGGTTCAAGGTTAACTATGATATTATCTAGTGTCTGAATTAAACTGACCTTTTCACTGAGAGAATTGTAGATTCACGTGCAATTGTAAGAGACAATACAGACGGTCTTCCAGGATCCTTTACCCAGTTTCACCCAGCGGAAATATTTTGAAAAGTTAGTATTGTACCACTGCCAGGGTACTGACATTGATAGAATTGATGGATTTTATTCAGGCTTTCCCTCCTGTACACATCTGTGTACATGTGTGTGCATTTTGGTCTGTATGTGTATCTGTGTTCATTTGGTTCTGTAGGTCTGTGTGTATGTGTGCACTTGATTCTGTGTCTCTGTGTGTGTATGTATGCATTTGGTTCTGCGTGTCTCTCTGTGCCTCTGTATGCATTTGGTTTCTGTGTGCATTCGGTGAGTAGCCACCTCCACAGCACAGACACCGAGCAGTGCTATCACCACAGGAATCCCTTGTGTCATCCCGTGATAACCATACTTGCCTCGTTCCCAGTTCTTGCCCTCTCTTTCCATCCCTCACCATGACAATCTGTAATTGTCCTCTAATTATAAGTTTATGCTTCCAATTGTGTTATATAAATGGGTCATATCTTTTGGCTTTGGCCCCTTCAGCATACATACATTTGTCCAGCTTATTGTGTGTATTAACAGTTCATTGCTTTGTATTGATGAGTGGTATCCTGTGTACCACAGTTTGTTTAGTCACCCATTGAAGGACATATGGGTTGTTTCCAGTTCTTGGTAATTATGAATAAAGCTGCTATGAACATTTGGGTACACATTTTTGTGTGAACATAAGTTTTCATTTACATGTGATAAATATGCAGGAGTGCAATTGCCGGGTCATATGGTAATTACATGTTGAGTTTGGTTTTTAAAAAAAAAACTATCCAACTGCCTTCCACAGTGGCCATACCATTTTACATTTCTGCCAGCAGTGAGGGAGTGGTCCAGCTTCTCTGCATCTCTGCCAGCACCTGGTGTTGTGACTGTCTTTCCTTGGACCATGCTGGTAGGTGTGCAGCGCTGTCTTGTGCGGGTCTCATTTTGCATCTCCCTAAGGATTAATGATGCGGAGACCATTTCCTGTGCTCATTCCCTATCTGTGCATCCTGTTCAGGGAAATAGCTGCTTTTGTCTTTTGTTCATTTTCCAATGAGAGTGATTGATGTTTACTGTTTGAATTTGGGAAGTTTTTTATGTAGTTTGGATACGCATTGTCAGTGATTTGCAAATAAGTCCTACCATTCTAAGGGGTCTTTTCGACCCTTTAACAGAATCTTTACACAGAGAAGAGGTTTTAATTTTGATGAGGTTCAATTTAGAAACTTTTTTTTTAATGGATCCTGCTTTCGGTGTAAAATCTTTGCTTAGCCGGAGACTCTGAAGATTGTCTTGTGTTTTCTGCTCCCACCTAAATCTTTTAAATTTTTGTAGTTTTACAATTCAGCAAACAATTAGTTTTGTATAAAGTTTGAGGCTTAGGTTTAGGTTGAAACCTCTCTCCCTCTCTCTCTCTCTCTGATTGTCCAGTTCCTCGAGCACCACTTGTTGAAAATGCAATCCTCCAATGGATATACTGCATATGTGTGTGTGTGTGTGGCATACAACACAATACATTGTAAAATGATGACCATAGTCAAGGAAAACATAGCCATCACTTCACATGGCCATCATGTGCGTGTGTGCTGAGAACATTTAAGATCTTAGCTTCTTAGTAAAAATTCCAGCTATACCTATAGCATTGCTAATGATTGCCACCAGTGCTTAGACCTTCAGAACTTACTCATCCTACGTAACTGAAACTTTTCCACCTTGCACCAAAACCTCACATTTCCCTCAGCCACCATTCTTTTCTCTGCTTTGACGAGTTCAGATTTTTTAGGTTGCACATATGAGTAAGATTGCGCAACCCTTATATCTGCCTGTATGTGGTTGGCTTATTTCATTTAGCATATTCTACTCCAGCTTCATCCCTGTTGCCATACATGATAGAGTTTACAGTTTTTGATGGCTGAACAGTGCAGCTTTGCTCTAGAAACAAGGTGTGTGCAGCCAGGAGTATTTCACACCATGGCCCGTGGGCAGCTGCCCATCTCAGCACACGAAGACTTATACGGAAGTCCAGAGGGTTTTGTTGGTTGTCTTCCAGGCCCGGGGCCAAGGTGAGGAGGATGGGTGGGCAGTGTGGGTGTTTGCACAACCTGGCCTCCCATGTTTTAGAATGATGAGTCATTCTCCCATTCATAATGTTTCATTCAGCATTTAAATGGCCTTGGAGCTGGTGGAAAGTATTTTGTGTGTGTGTGTGTGTGTGCTGAGCCATAAGGGAGCCCAGGGACGTGGAAGCATTTGATTTTTATCTGCTGCTAGCTGTGATTATTCCGGTTTCTTTGACCCTGGGCCTCCCTTGAGTATTTTGTGTTCATTTCCAGTCCCAGGGAGGGACAGAAGAGGGAGAAGAGGGAGGTGGGGAGGAGTCTGACCCATAAGTCCCCAGTCCCTTCTGCGCCTATCCTGTTCTCTCCCGACATGCAGGGGCTCTGGGGAGAGCCAGCGGTCCCTGGGAAAGAGGAGCACAGCTTGCTTGAGGTCCCTACCTCTGGGTACCTGGCATCTCAGCACTAGGCAGCATTTCTCTCCTTCAAATTGCCTCTTCACAGTCTTGAACTGTTTGTCAATTGAGCTTCATACCCTCGTCTCTTTGGGTTGTAGAAGTTCCTGCTATAATCTAACACTTTACTGTTTTTTTCATGTCATTACATCTTTTTATTGATTTTTATTAATATAAAGAGAACATTAGTCAAAGCCTTAATTCTCCACTAAATAAAATGTTCAACAAGGAAAAAGTGGAGAGAGCAGGAATATAGACAAAGACCATAAACTAATCAAATCCGAAGGTGACAATTTCACTCACTCATATATATTAACTTTTTAAAAGCTTTTAAAATTTTTTATATTATATACTTGAGAGGCAGAATTACAGACACAGAGAGAGAGACACACACATAGAACAGTCTTCCGTCTGTTAGTTCACTCCCCAAATGGCCACAACAGCTGGAGCTGGGCCGATCCAAAGCCAGGAGCCAGAAACTTCTTCTGGATCTCCCATGTAGGTGCAGAGGCCTAAGCACTTGGGCCATCTTCTGCCTGATTTCTCAGGCCATAGCAGAGAGCTGGATCAGAAGCACAGCAGTGGGACACAAACTGGTACCCATATGGGAGGCCAGCACTGCAGGCCAAGGCTTAGCCTACTATGTGACAGCCCCAACAAATACATTAACTTTTCTTATACTCTCTCTACATTTTAACTATAACAAATGAGAGAAAACATATTTTTGGAGGGATCTGGCTTATTTACTGTGCCTAATGATCTCCAGTTGCTTCCATTTTGTTGCAAAAGTCAGTGTTTCATTCTTTTTTAAGGCTGAGTAGTATTCTATCATGTGTATATATACTACATTTCTTTATTCAGTCATCTGTGATCGTTCCATATCTCAGCTATTGTGAATTGAGCTGCAGTAAACATGGGAGTACAGGTAGATATTGAACATTTTTCATATACCCGTTGGCCATTAATATGTCTTTTGAGAAGTGTATATTCAGGTCCTTTGCCCATTTGTGAGATATTACTTTGTCTTGCTGTAGAGCTGTTTGAGCTCATTAGTGCATTATCACATGTGTAGTTTGTAAATATTTTCTGTAATTCTCTAAGTTCTCTCTTCACTCTGTAGCTGTTGTGTGGAAATGTTCAGTTTGATGCACTCTCTTTAATCTATTGTTGCCTGTGCCTTCAGGGTGACATCTAAAAAATCATTACCCAGACCAACATCTTAAAACCTGGCTCCTGTGTTTTCTTCTGGAACATTCACAGTTTCAGATCTTATTTTTGAATCTTTAATCCACTGTGATTTTACTTTTTAATATGGTTGCCGTAGGCTCTATTTTAATTCTTGCATGTTTGATTATCCAGTTTCCCCAACACCATTCATTGAAGAGACTTTCCTCCCCACTGGCAGTTTTGGACCAAAACCAAATGAAGGCCAAGTGACCCTAATTGTACGGGCTTATTTCTGCACTCTTTATTTTCTACTGTATGTGTGTTTATGCCAGTCTCTTTCTGCTCAGTTACTCCAGTTTTGTAATATTTGTTTGTTTACATTTTAAGATCAGGTAGTATTATGCTTCTAGCTTTGTTTTCCTTGCTCAGGATTGGCTATTCAAGAATCTTATGTGATTCCATTGGAATTTTAGGATATTTTTTTCTATTTCTGAGAGATTTATCATTGGAATTTCGATAGATGTTGTACTGAATCTCCACATTGCTTTGGGTAGTATGCATATTGTTAACATTCTTTTTAAGTCAATAAACACAGGATCTCTTTTCATTTATTTGTGTCTTCAATTTCTTTGACCAACATTTTCTACTTTTCAACATACAGGTCGTTCAATTCCTTGGTTAAATTTATACCTAAGAATTTTCTTTTTTATACTATTCCAAATGGGATTATTTTCTTAATTGCTTTTCTAATAGTTCATTGTTAGTATGTAGTAGCACTCCTGATTTTTGCATGTGAGTTTTCTATCTGCAAATTTACCGCATTCATTTATTAGTTCTAACACTGATTTGGTGACATGCTTTAATGTCTTCTACATAGAAGGTCATGCCATTTGCAAATAGAGACAGTTTTATTTCTTACTTCCCAATTTGAATGTTTTTTATTTCTTTCTGTTGACTAAATTTCTCTGGCTAGTACTGCCAGCACTATATTGAATAGACTTGATGAGAGTGGGCATCCTTCCCTTCAGCTTTCCACCATTGTTTTTAAAGATTTATTTCTTTATTTGAAAGGCAAAGTTACGGAGAGAGAGGAAGAGACAGAGATCTTCCATCTACTCCCCAAATGGCAGCAACTGCCTGGGCTGGGCAGATCCAAAGCTGGGAGCCAGGAGCTTCTTCTGGGTCTCCCACATGGTGCAGGGGCCCAGGCACTTGGGCCCTCCTCTTCTGCTTTCCCAGACACATGAGCAGAGAGCTGGATCAGAAATGGGGCAGCCGGGACTCAAACTGGTGCCCATATGGGATGCAGGTGCTGCAGGCAGAAGCCTAACCCGCTACACCACAGCACCAGCCCCAGATTTTCACCATTTAATATGATGATAGGTATAGGCTTGCTGCTTATGATCTCTGTTATGTTAAGGTGCATGATTTTTCTTGTTAATTTGTTAAAATTTTTTATTATTAATTTTGTCAAATGATTTTTCTGCATCTGTTGGGATAAATGTGTATTTTTAATCCTTCATTCAATTAATGTGATGAGTCACCTTTATTGATTTGCATGTGTTGAAACATCCTTGCAACCTTAGGATAAATTCTCTCTGGGCGTGGAGTAAGGATCCTTTTCACATGTTGTTGAACTAGGATTCCTAGTACTTTTATTAAGGATTTGTTCATGGATGTTCATCAGGGTTAATTTCCCATAATTTTATTTTCTTGTAGTATCTTTGGGTAGTTTTGAAATTAGAGTAATGGTTACATCCTTGTTTAAAACCATTTAGCCATATGTGAGAGGGTTTGTTTTGGGTGCTCTGTTCCAGTCAATTTGCCTTATGTCTCTTTTCGTGCCAGTACCACATTGTATCCATTACTGCAACTTTGGAGAATGTTTTTAAAGTATTTATTTATTTACTTATTTATTCATTTATTCTTTTATTTGAAAGGTACATAGAGACAGAGACACAAGAGAGAACTCCTATCTTCTGGTTCACTCCCCAAATGCCCACAACTCCAGGGCTGTGACAGACCCAAGCCAGGATTGGGAACTCAGTCTGGGTCTCCCCTTTGGGCAGCAGAGATGCAAGTACTTGAGCCTTCACCTGTTGCCTCCCAGTGTCTGCCTCAGCAGGAAGCTGGAATTGGGAGTGTAGACAGGACTCAAGCCCAGGCACTTTGGAATGTCAGTGTACTGGTAGATCGGTGCCGTAACTTCTAGACCAAATGTCTACCCCTGGAGTATGTTGGAAATGTGAGCCCTCCAACTGTGTCCTTTTTCAAAATTGTTTTGGCTACTTGGAATATCTTGAGATTCCATATGAATTTTATGGACTTTCCTATTTCTGAAAAGAAACTTGGAACTTGAATAGAGATTGCATCAAACTTTTAGATCACTTTGGGGGGCTGGCATTGGGCACAGCAAGTTAAAGCACCAGCATCCCCATGTGGGCGCTGGTTCGAGTCCTGGCTGCTCCACTTCTGATCCAGCTCTCTGCTATGGCCTGCGAAAGCAGCAGAAGATGGCTCAACTCCTTGGGCCCCTGCACCCACATGGGAGACCTGGAAGAAGCTCCTGGCTCCTGGCTTCAGATCAGCTCAGCTCTGGCCATTGCAGTTCATTTGGGAAGTGAACCAGTAGATGGAAGACTTCTCTCTCTCTCTCTCTGGCTCTACCTCTCTGTAACTCTTTCAAATAAATAAAATAAATCTTAAAAAAAAATCACTCTGGAAAATATTGACACTTTCAAGTTATTAAATCTTCCAATCTGTTTATGGAGGATATCATTGTATTTATTTGTATCTCAGTGACCAATTATAGGTTTCAGTGGGTATGTTTTTGCCTCTCTGGTTAAATTTTTCTGAATTATTTTATCCTTTTTGATTTTGTTGTGTGTGGGATTGTTTTTATAATTTGCTTTTCAGACATTTCATGTTACTGTTTTGAAACGCAACTAATACTTGTGCTGATTTTTGCCCTGCATCTTCACTAAGTTCGTTTACTGATTTTAATAGATGTGTGAATATTTATTTCTATGTATTTAATTTTAGTCTTTTTTGAATATTAAATCATTCTGAGACTAGAAATACTTTTACTTCTTCCTTTCAAATATGAATGACTTTATTGTTTAAATGTTCTTACCTGTCTGGGACTTCTAGTACTGTTGAATAGAAATGGTGAAAGCAGATGTCCATTTCCTTTTCCTCACTGTAGAGGAGAAGTTTTGGTCTTTCATCATGAATATGACGTGAGCCATATGAGGGGGCTTCAAAACATTGTGACAAGTTGGAATTAAAAGATCAGTTTATTTTGATGCTTTTTTTGAAGTCCAAGGATTTATAGCCCTTACTGTATGGACTTTTTAATTATGGAAGTGCTGGATTGTGTGGGATTTTTCCTTCAATCTGCTAATGTAGTATATTGCATTGACTGATTTCTGTATATTGGAACATCTTTGCCTTCCAGGGATAGATCCCACTTGGTAAAGGTGTGTAAGCCTTTTAATATGCTGCTGAATGCAGATTATAGAATTTTGAATGGGAATGTTATATAAATATTCATTGGGAGTATTCATCTTAATTTTCTCCTTCTGTAGTGTTTTCTCCTGGCTTCAGAACCAGGGTAACAATGATGGCCTCATAGAGTAGGTCAGAAAGTGTTCCCTCCTCTTCATTTTTAAATTTTTGATAAGAGTATGGGGTGTGCCTTTGGCACAGCAGTTAAGACACTGCTTAGGGGGACCACATCCCATGTCAGAGTGCCTGTTGTGAGGGCTCCTGGCTACAGCTGGACCCATCTCTGGATTTTGCAAGTATTTAGGGAGTGAACCACTAGATGGGAGATCCAGTTCTCTCTCTGTCTCTCCCTCTTAAATACAGTACAAATAAATGAATTGAAATTTTTAAAAAAGAATACAAGGATAATCACTGTATATTCTTTACATATTTTGTAGAATTCACTAATTAAGTTATATGGTCCTGGGCCTTTCTATGTTTCCAGGTTTTTCAATGTCCTTATGAGTAATAGGTCTATTCAGATTTTCTATTTCTTCATGATTCAGTCTAGGTTGAGTGTTTCTGCAAATTTGTCCACTTCATCCAGGTTATCCAATTTGTTGGCACATAATTGTTCTAATACTTGCTTGTAGCTGTTTATCATTTCTATAATATAGGGAGTAACAAACCTCATTTCATTTCCAATTCTCATTATTGGGTCTTCTGTTTTTCTTCTTAGTCAAGGTAACTAAAGGCTTGCCAGTATATTTGATTTCTTTAAAGAACCAACTCTTGATTTTGTGCATTTCTGTGATGTTTTTATATTCTCCATCTTATTTCTCTGCTCCTATGCTTGTTATGCATTCTGCTAGTTTGGAATTTGGTGAGTCCCTTTCTTTTTGGCGCCACAAGATGTAAAGTTAACTTCTGATTTGATGCCTTTCTTTTCACTTTTAAGTCTTTGTAGCTATAAACCATCCACTGGTTCACTCCCCAAACAGCTGCAATGGCCAGGCCAAAGCCAGAAGCGAGCTCCATGTTAGTCTCCCACAGGGGTGGCAGGGGCTGAAATCCTTGGGCCATCTTCTGCTGCCTTCCCAGGCACATCAGTGGGAAGCTGGATGGGAAGTGAAGCAGCCAGGACTCAAACTGGCACTCAGATGGGATGCTAGTACTCCAAGGAGTGGCTTAGTCCACTGTGCCACAACGCTGACCCCTGATTATTTCTTAAACCCATGGTTTAGCCATGGTTCATTTCTTTACTCTTAGGCATTTTTGATCAGCCAGAGTATGTTTTTAAGAAACACACCTAACAAGAGTGAGCTAATTTCTGAGATAGCACATCTGAGACTCTTTGTCTATTATGTTCATACATGAATTAAACTTGTTTGGGTAGAATGCTCTTGAGCCAAGACTCTCCTTCTGAGCTGGTGCTGTGGTGTAGAAGGTTAAGCCCCTGCATTCAGTGCTGGCAACGGGCTCTGGTTCCAATCCCGGCTGCTCCACTTCCTGTCTAGTTCTCTGCTATGGCTTGGGAAAGCAGTGGGCAATGGCCCAAGTGCCTGGGGCTCGGTTGTTGCGGCCATTTAGGAAGTGAACCAGCAGATAGACTCTCTCTCTCTCTCTCTCTCTCTCTCTCTCTCTCTCTCTCTCTCTCCTTCTCTCTCTGTATCTCTGCCTTTCAAATAAAGAAACAAACAAATTCACTAAAAGCAAAGACTCTGCTCCAATTACTCTGTGGAGCTTGCTCCTTGCAGGCTTCCTGTGTGCATTGCTGTGGGAAGCCTTGGCCTCTTCCTCCTGCCTTCCGCTTGCCTTCCCTCTGTGTCCCTCCCACATGGTCTCTTCTCTCCCATCTCTTCTTCTCCCCTCTCCCTCCTTCTTTCTGCTCCTCCTCCTACCCTCTTTTCTCCTCCTTATTCCTCTATTCTATTCCTTCTCCTCTTCCTCTTTTCTCCTTCCTGTTCACTTTCTCCTCCCTTTGTCTTCACTCCTCCATCTCACTCCTATGTCCCACCCCCATTCCTACATTTTCTTTATCTCCCCTCTACTTCCTCCTCCTCTCCTTTTTCTGCTTCTCCCGCCTCTATTGTTCTTCTTTTCCTTCCCCCTCCTTCCTCTGCTTCTTCACTTTTGTTTTTCCCTTTGTCCCTGCCCTTACCAACGTCACTGGTTTTAAAAACTACGATGTATTTATTAGAGCCAGCCTGAGTGCCATTCATTTTAGAGTTCTTGAGTCTTCTATATAGGCAAAAAGAAAATTGCACCTTCAGCTCAGTAATTTTGTCACCTATAAATATTAAATCCTTCCTTATTATTTATGTCTTGCTTACCTTTATCTTGTTTCCAGGAACCTTAACTTCCTGTGTTGGTACTGCGAGTCTTTTATTTATATCCTACTCTTTGATCATTTTCAATTTGTCTCCTTTTTCCTGTTTGTTATGGGAGACTCCTTGGTTTGTCTTCCTCAACTTTCCGTTGTGGCTCCTTTGAGCTTTCTTATCTTTTGATACAAAAGCAAGTCCCCTGAAATAATGCATTTTCTCTGATCTTCATATACTTTTTGGCAATTATAATGACTGTATAAATTCTACTTGAAAATTTTTATTTCCTTTTCAAGTCTTTCTTCATCCTATTTTGCAGGTATATCCTTTGTTTCTCAGTCACTACTTTATTTAAAATTTTTGTTATAAAGAGTCCTGATATGATGATATGTACTATAATACACAAACCACAAAAAAATTCCTACTTCAGTTTTTAAAAAATATATAGTTTCCAACAAAAGTTCTTTAGTATCTTTATTTTTTTAAGATTTATGTATTTATTTGAAAGAGTTACACAGAGAGAGGAGAGGCAGAGAAAGACATCGAGGTCTTCCATCTGCTGGTTCGAGTCCCTGCTGCTCCACCTCCGATCCAGCTCCCTGTTGATGGCCTGGGAAAGTAGTAGAAGATGGCCCAAGTGCTTGGGCCCCTGCACCCATGTAGGAGACCTGGTTAAAGCTCCTGGCTTCAACTTGGGCCAGACCTGGCTATTGTGACCATTTGAGGGGTGGACCAGAAGGTAGAAGACCTCTCTCTCTGTCTCTCTTTCTCTCTATCTGAATTCTACCACTCAAACAAATAAATAAATCTTTAAAATAATAAGCAATTCTGCTACCAGGACAATACTTCTCTCCCTCCTCCTTCCTTTCTTTAGTGGAGTTGTCACATAGACATATTTCTGTGTTGTGTCTTTTATGTTGAAACTTACCTTTGTACCTCCATGTTATCTTCATTGTTTTGTTTTCAGTGTGAAGAATTCTTTCCATAAACACAGATACATGGGGTTTTTTAAAAATATTTTATTCATTTTATATTAGAGTTAGAGTTACAGACAGTGAGAGGGAGAGACAGAGAAAAAGGTCTTCCTTCCGTTGGTTCACTCCCCAAATGGCCGCAATGGCCAGAGCTGTGGTGATCTGAAGCTAGGAGCCAGGCGCCATCTGGGCCATCTTCTACTGCTTTCCCAGGCCATAGCAGAGAAGTGGACTGGAAGTGGAGCAGCCGGGACTAGGACCGGTGCCCATATGGGATGCTGGCACCACAGGAAGAAGAGTAACCTACTGTGCCGTGGCACCGGCCCCTTGGAGCTCCTAGTAGTACACCTGGCTAGAGTCATCCTCTCAAATCTTATTCTGGGTTTGTGCAGGTGGAGGCTGTGATGTGAATTCCATGCTAGTACTATGAAATAGTGGGGCATTTTCCCTTCTGAGGTTTTTGCCCACGTGATAAAGTTTCTGTTTTTAGCATTCTGATTGATACTACAGTGGGAAGAAACACTATGCTATGGCTTTTCATAAACTCTTATGCACATTACTAAGCTCTGCTATTTACTGATAAATTGCTGTTTGTCAGAGACAAATGCCAGTGAGCTGGGATTTGTGCACGCAGAGCCCTGCAGAGCTGTGAGGACCTCAGGGGCTTTCCATTGTTGCTCCTTTGAACTTCATTATCTTTAGATGATGCATTTTCAAAGCAAGATGGATTTGACTCTCTCATTGTTGTCTCCCATCAGTTATCTCCCTTCTCCCCTAGAAGTTTTTCAAACAATTAAAATGTTTGTGTTTATTTAAGAGACATATATATATATATATATATATATATAGAGAGAGAGAGAGAGAGAGAGAGAGAGAGAGTCTGAGACATAGAGAGAGAGAGAAAGATGGACAGATAGACCAAACTCCCATCTGCCTGTTCTTTCCCAAA
Source organism: Lepus europaeus (assembly GCF_033115175.1). NCBI lineage: Eukaryota > Metazoa > Chordata > Mammalia > Lagomorpha > Leporidae > Lepus > Lepus europaeus. The sequence goes on along the minus strand of NC_084843.1, from coordinate 75,550,406 downwards.
TGCCCACCATGGTCAGGGCTGGGCAAGGCCATAGCTGGGAGCTTGAAATCCAATCCAGGTCTTCTGCATGAGTGGCAGGGACTCAATCCCCTGAGCCATCCATCATCTGCCACCTCCCAGCATGTGCTTTAGCAGGAAGCTGGGACCAAGAGCAGAGCTGAAACTCAGCACTGCAGAGTCCCAAGCAGTCTTAACCGCTAAGCCAAGCACCTTGCCTTTCTCAAAGTATTTGATAAGTGGATAGCATCCTCCCCTTGCTCATGAAATGTGATCCTTGTGGCTTAAAAAATTGCCAGGTAATTTTAGCATCTATCTAGAAAGATAAATTATGCATAGCTGTCTTCTTTTTATTAATATATTCCTCAGTAAGCCAAATAATCTTAAATCTATAAATTTTCAAGCTAATATAAAGCATTCAATTATTATTGTAATCTACCCTGTCCATATAAATGCTTACATTTAAAATGTTCATAAGAACCTAGAGAGATTAAAATCTTCTGGAGAATAGAGATACCCTTAACAAGTACCTTAAGCAATTTTTACCTAATCGTTGGGGTGGATTTGAGGTGAATTAATCAAGGAGCACATATCTCACTTTTGGCTCACCAACACATCTCAAAATGCAGTACCTGCTTTCATCTGCATTACAATTCCCAGCGAGCATTCACCTGTTACTATGACAGCCCAGCCATTTGGCAAGGGTAGAATTGGCAGGTAGCTGGACACTGCAGGCTGCTGATTTCATCAGTGCCTGAAGTTAGGAAATGTTTTGGTTAAAATTCTAGGGAATACACTCAGCGGGATCACATTTAGCCCAGAGGCTCATGTTGGAAAGCAGGAGAGCAGTGGCAGGACTGAGAGGGACAATGGGGTGTGGCTATAATGAGCCTGAATACTGGGGCTTGATTGCCTGGGTGCAAGTCCTCTCTCTCTCCCACTACCCATCTGATCTTGGGCAATCACTTCACTTCTCTGGACTCCTCTTTTCTCATTTGGACATAGGGTAAGAATACCATCCACCTCATAGTGTTACTGGGAGAATCAATGAGCTTAGGCCCATTCCCAGGGAGGTAGGAAGGGCAACAGAGAAGCTGGATACTGTCACTGCTGTTTGTGATCTTTGGTAAGGGCCTTGGTGGTCAGAGGGACAGCTTTGAGACTTGGTGTTCTGGTCCAAGGAAAGTCAGTAGGCCTGGGAGATGTGGGAGAGATGATATTGTAGGAAGTGGTCAGCTCTGTTTTGTACTTGTCACCAACTCTCAGATGACGGCATCTTCTGTATTGTGAAACAGGGAGGTTGATGTAATTGGCAACTTTCAGATGTTTGCTTATCTGTTCCTTGGATTTGGAAATAGCAAATTTGCAAATTAATAGGAGCAAATGCTTCCTACAGATAAATCCTTGTGCTAAGCTAAGGGAAAATGGGCAATCTATAATAAGAGTTTTGCCTTTACCCACAAATCCAAACAATTTCAGAGGAGAAAATCAAAAGGCAGAATTCATCAGATGCCAAATTTGTCACAAGGTAATTTTCCTTCCAATCATCTTGATGCAAATAAATAACGTTTACTCACCCAACATTTCCTGTAACATTTTATTTTAAATGTAACATTATTTGCAAACATTATATGATAAACAAAATCTAGATGACCTTGACCTTGAAGATGATTTCTTTGATGCAACACCAAAAGTATGATCCATTAACTGAAAAGCGAAATTTAGAATTTATTAAGTTTTAAGTGTTCTGTGAAAGACACTGTTAAAGGAATGAGAAAATAAGTGAGAGAAATCTTTGCAAAACATGTACAAGATAAATGACGAGTGTCCAAAATACACAAAAAACTCTTAAAACTTAACAGTAAGAAGACAAACCATTTGAAAATGGCAAGTGATCCAAACAGAAAGCTCACTAAAGATTTATTGACGTAGGGCACAGCTTGTGGTACAACAGGTTAAGCAGCTGCCTGCAATGCCAACAACCATATGGGTGCTGGTTTGAGTCCTGGTTGCTCCACTTATGATCCAGCTCCCTGCTAATGCACCTGGGAAAGCAGCAGAAGATGGCCCATATCCTTGGGCCTCTGCACCTATGTGGGAGACATGGATGACATTCCTGGATCCTGGCATTGGCTTGGCCCAGCCCTGGCCATTGTGGCCATTTGGGGAGTGAACCAGCAGATAGAAGATCTCTCTCTCTCTCTCTCTTCCTCTTTCTGTAGCTCTGCCCGTCAAATAAATAAAATAAATCTAAAAAAAAAATTTACAGATGGCAAACAGACACAAGAAAAAGATGCTCGACATCTTAGGTTATTAGAGAATTGTAAATGAAAACAACATTGGGATAACATGATACCCTTATCAGAATGGCCACAATCTAGGATCCTGACATTTGGAAAACCCTTTGTCAGTTTCTCCTAAAACTAAGTATTCTGTAACCATACAATCCAGCAGTATTTAGTATTTACCAAAATAACTTTAAAAATGTATCCACATAAAACCCTGCACATGGATGTTTACAGCATCTTCATTAATAATTTTGAAAACCTGGAAGAAACCAAGATATCTAGGTGAATGGATAAACCGCGGTACATCCACACAATGGAATATTATTCAGTACTGCAAAGAAATGATCACTCAAGACATGAAAAGACATGAAGGAAATATAAATATATACTGATAAGTGAAATTATTATGATAAATATAAATATACTTACATTTTGGGGTGGGCTTTGTGGTATAGTGAGTTTAGCTGTTGCTTGGGATACCCACATCCCATATTGGAGTGCCTGGGATGAAGTCCCACTTCCACTTCTGATCCAGCTTCCTGCTAATGTGCCTGGGAAGCACCAGATGATGGCTCAAGTACTTTGGACCCTGCCACCCATGTAGGAGACCTGGATGGAGTTTCTGGCTCCTGGCTTTGACCTGGCTCAGCCCTGGCTATTGTGGGCTTTTGGAGAGTGAACTAGTAGATGGAAGATCTCTCCCTCTCTATTTCTCTCCCTTTTTTCTCTCTCTCTTTTTTTCTCTGTTACTCCACCTTTTAAATATATATATATTTTATATACATTCATATATATTATATATTATTATATATTAAATTATATAATTATTATATAAATATTATATATTATTATATATATTTAAAGATTTGCTTATTTATTTTGAAAGTCAGAATTACAGAGATAGATAGAAAGAAATACAAACAGAGAGATATCTTCTATCTGCTGGTTCACTCCCCAGATGGCTACAGCTGCTGGCACTGGGCCATGCTGAAGCCAAGAGCCAGTGCCTCATCTGGATCTCCCACTGGGTGGCAGGGGCCTAGGTACACTAGCTACACTTTGCTCCATTCTGCACTGCATTTCCCAGGCCATTAAGAGGGAGCTGGATTGGAAGTGGAGCTCCTGACACACAAACCCTTTTGGGATGCTGGCAATACTGGGCCCTAAATGTATCTTTTAAAAAGAAAAATACATGTAGATTTTGATAATACTTATGTCAAGGGTTTTAAAGCTATTTGTGGATAAAATGGGGTGCATGTGAACCGGCCAGGGCTATTGAAGGTCAAGTACTTTGGAGATTGAACTTTAAGACTATTTAGGACATGGGTCCTTGCCACTTTGAATGTGAGAATTCCATTGTATAGATTAACATATGAGTAAAGATCCTAAGCAGGAGTCAGATGGTTTGCCTATACAGAGCACTTCACCCCGAAACTGAAGTAGTTTTCTTCTACAATGCACAGTAAATTCTGTGCAAGAAAGACCACTAGTTGAGCAACAGAGTTGAATTTCAGTAGGCTTCACCACCACAATCAAATTAACCCAGAAATCAATAAAAAATATCATCTAGAAAACTCACAGTGAAATTAAACAACATAATTCAAAATAACTCATTCACCAAGGATAAAAAACACAAAAGAAATTATAAACATATTTCTAATTAAATAATAACAGGGATATAGCATATCAAAATTTGCTGGGTGTGGTGAGAATAGTGCTTAAAGGAAAGTTTGCAGCTTTAAATGCCTCTATTAGAAACAAAATTATTTTTGTAGATGGTCAGCATTCTTAGTTTTGCCCTTAAGAGCAGACAAAAATAAAAACAAGCTTAATTCAATATAATTTTAAGAAAAAATGAGAATATGTGTCACAGCATGGAAAATTAGAAAAGCTAAAAGTTCGTTGTTGGATAAGTTTAAAAGCTTAAGCTTATACCAATTCCAAGCAAGAGTAGCCAAGACGAGTAAATCAGAGGAATGGAAATTCCCACTATCAGGGGTGAAGAGAGACATTCCCCCATAGGTTCTTTAGTTGGAGATGATAATAGGACAACATTATTGTGATGGTTAATCTTAAAGTGTCACCTTGTCTGGATTAAGGAATACCCAGAAACCTGGAGAAGCATTATTTGGGTGTTATTTGAGGTGTGTATTTGGGAGGGTGTTTTCACAGGAGATTGATGTGTGAGTCTGTGTGGAACGGGTGGGAGACCTGACTTGGATGAGGGTGGGCAGTGCCAGTTGTCTGTGAGTCTGGAGTGACTACAGAAGGTGAAGTGGCTGCCCACTGGGAGAGCTCCACTGTGGGCTCAGATGTCAGTGGCTGCCCTTCGGCCTCTAGGACTCACCCAGCAGCCCTCCTGCTGGCACTCACAGCCTCAGCCTCCCTGGGTGTGAGGCTCCAGGCTTGAACAGGGCCACACTGCCAGCATCCCAGGGCCCCCAGGCTTCGGATGACCTGCTGTGGGGCTTCTCAGTTGCCATCCTTACATGAGCCAAGCTCCTGAATGAGAGCCCTGAGCAAATCAACGTGTGTATCCAGTCATGTCTGTATCATTAATGAGCCCTCAATGCAACAACTTTGTGCCAATAAATTCAATAACCCAGGTGAGATGGACAGATTTCTTTAAAAAGCAAGATGTTGGGTTTGTGAGCAAACACACTGTCGCCTGTGACATGCTAGTCTCAGATGGCCTCACTGCTGGCGCTGTCTGACCTCCAAAGAAATCATGCAAATCATAAATTCTGTCAGAAAGTAGAGGAGAAAATGTGTTTTTATATACATTGAATGAACCCAGCATAATCCTGATAACAAAAGTAGGAGAAGATCATAGAAGAAAATTGCACATCATTATCTTCATTGAAGTTGGATGCAAACGTCTTCAACAAAATATTAATAGGTTTAGTACAGTGATACATCAAAAGGACAATATGTCATATTCAAATGAAGTTTTATCTCTGAGATACAAGCTTGTTTCAGCTGAGGTTTTGATAGGGATTGCATTGAATATCTTAATTGTGGAGGTTTGCCCTATTAACAATATTGAGTCCTCCAATCATGAATATTGAATATATTTCTATTCATTTAGATCTTCTTTAATTTCTCTCAGTAACATTTTATAGTTTTCAAGGCATAATTCTTACATACCTTTAAAAATATATTCATAATAATTTTGTTACTGAAAAACAATCACACGATCATCTTAATGTAGAAAAACCTCTGACAACATTCAACGTGCATTCATGATTTAAAATAAGTCGGTTTGAAATTAAAGGAAGCTTTCATACCATGATGAAGGAAATCAAGAACTGACTTTGATCATATACCTGATGGAATTTTCATTGCTTTTCCCTTAAGATCAGAAACTATGTTGTGACTTGAGTGACAACAATGAAAGACTTAAAGCATCCAGACTTGAACAGGTGGGGTGCCTGTATTTTGTGATGAGAAGATGGTCTTATTATAAAATAATAGCAACTTTCTAAAACAGTTAAATCTTGTATGTAATTTTTTATGTTGTGGGAAACACTTATTATACAATTATATTTTTAAAGTTTATTTGAAAGTCACAGCCACAGGGAGAAAGAGAGACAGAGGTAGAGATGGGGGGGTGGGGAGAGAGAGCGAGCGAGAGCGAGAGAGAGAGAGATTGCTTATCTGCTGCTTTATTCCCCAAATGACTACAACAACCAGGGCTGGGCCAGGCTGAAGCCAGGTGTCAGGAGCTCCATCCAGGGCTCTCATATGGGTGGCAGGAACCCAAGCACTCAGGCCATCACCTGCTGCCTCCCAGGCACATCAGCAGGAAGCTGGTGCAGAAGCAGAGTAGCTGGGACTCAAGCAGGCACTCTCATAGGGGTTGCAGGCATCTCAAGCAGCCACTCAGCCCTGTGAGTCACAATGCCCTCCCCTGTACACTTGCATTTATGGATAGCAACAACCAGTAAGGGAAACAATAAAAATAAAATCCAAGCATTACCATAGCATAAAAGCGTAAGATTGATACAAATATGCTTTTTAGACATAGCTAACATTTGTGCCTTGAGAAGTATAAAATGTTGCTGAGAGAAATTAAAGAAGATCTGACATTCATGGCTGGAAGATGCAATATTTTTAAGGTGGTCAGTCTCCCTGAGACACAGATTCAGTGCTTGTCAAAACCCTGCTGGACTTTAAAAAAATTAAAATATCATGATTATCCTAAACATTTATATGTAAGTGCAAAGATGTAGAGTAGTGGAAAGAATTTTTAGAAAGGAAAACAAGCACTGTGATTTCAAGACTTTCCATGACATGGGGGTTTCTGTGTGCTTCCTCTCTGGCTTCTGCTCACCTCTCCCACTGTCTTGCTTCTCCACTCTGTCTGCTCCTTGAGTACCACGGGTGGTTTCCAGCTCATGGCCTTCACATAGGCTGCCTGCGTTTGGGATACTCTTCTGTTTGTGACTCAGCCAACTCTCTCAGTCCTGAAGCCTGCTCTGTGACCATCCCCAACGCCCTTCAGTTCAAATCACCTCTCTCGATTTTTCTGTTTCATCACCCCAAAAGTTTGTGGTTCTTAGCAGTGATCACACTGTGTAGCTGTGAATTTATGAGCTAACTTTTTGCTTAATATGCATCCATTCCTCTAGATAATAAATTCTGGGGATCCAAGGGCCGCGTTTGTGTTTCCCCCATTGAATAACCAGTGTTTAGTGCAACGCCTGACACAGTGTATACACCTAATGCATATGGTAATTGGAAGAATTAATTCCTAAAGGCTGACCTGGTTTTTTAGTCCATATGGAGAAAACTAGGAACTTTGGATAGGAGAGTTTGAGACAGAATGCAGCTCTTGTGGAAAAAAAGGAATGCTTTCTTGGTGTTAGACCTGTCTGAGGTTGGATAAACATCCTTGAAGGTGATGAATTAGGTGTCCCCGAGGTGCGTCCATGACAGCTGGGAAGTCATGACCGTCTCTTTTCAACCCCAGAGTCACTTATTCTGTGCTCCCTCTTGCTCGGGTCATGCTCCATTTATAGCTCTGCATGTAAGGAGCTGGCTCAACTGTTGTTGGGTGGGTTTGTTTGTTTTCCTGTTTGTTTATTTTTAGCTGGAAGACAAATGTTTATGTAAGGTCTACACATCGATATCCTGCCGAGCTAAGTGTCAACAGCACATTTTTTCCTAAAGGTCAAATTGGAGTGCTTCTACATCTTTCAATTTTTGCTTTTAGCCTTTTCATTACTCTTTTGCTCCTGTATTGATAGACTTCTTAGGCTTGTGAGGAATGCGGTCTGCACTGTGTGTTCTGATTCACATTTGAGCAGCGAGGTTCATGAATTGGAAACATCCAGATTTTATAGTTGCGATAAGTCATCCATATGCACTACCTGGCTGTAGAATTTCTTCCTGCTCAGGCTTATGAACACACGATATATTGGTAAGAAATATATAATTCGGAAAATCAAGGTTCCTGAAGGGCAAGTATGTTATGCAACTCCTGTGTTGAGGTGCATGTCCAATTCTCTTACAAGTGCTGCATCTGTCTGTCAAAGGAATGTCAAGGACAGTGAGTCCAGCCCTCCAATGCTGATGCTGAGCTCTTAAGGAAGTGTGGAGACAGCTCTTCTATGGGCTTTCTTCCTCTGTAGATGGCATTCAACAAGATGACCCTCTATGATGAACCTAAATTGGACATGCCCTGGTTACTGGGAAATTTCAATTAGTATTTCTCCCACCTCCTGGTCTTTTTTTAAATTTATTTGACAGAGTTAGACAATGAGAGAGAGAGACAGAGAGAAAGGTCTTCCTTCCGTTGGTTCACCTCCCAAATGGCCGCCACGGCCGGAGCTACGCCTATCCGAAGCCAGGAGCTAGGTGCTTCCTCCTGGTCTCCAATGCAGGTGCCGGTGCCCAAGCACTTGGGCAATCCTCCACTGCCTTCCCTGAGGAGCAACTGGGACTAGAACCTGGTGCCCATATGGAATGCCAGCACCACAGGTGGAGGATTAACCAAGTGAGCCACAGCGCCAACCCCACCTCCTGTTTTTTAGAAGATGTTAATAGAGTCTGTTTTCTGAATAGTTTGAGGTTTATGGGAAAATTGAGAAGAAAGTACAGAGTGTCCATGTAGCCCCTTCTCCCTTTCTCCCATCTTCCCCTTTTATTAACATTTGTTGCAGGTGATGAGCCACTGTTTATACATTATTACCAACTGAATACAATCCTTTATTTGAGACTCCATCTTTGTCCTGTGTATTCCATGAATGATGACAAATGTACCCTTGACCCTCCTTATCTGCAAGTTCTGCCTACATTCAACCAACCTCAGATGGAATAAACTGAAGAAAAAAATAATTGCATATGTACTAAATATTTGCAGATTTTGTTCTGATCATTATTCCCAAACAGTACAGTGCAACTACTGTGTAAATGGTATTTCCATTGTAGCAGGCATTGTGAGTAAATAGAGATCATTTGAAGTACACAGTAGGATGTGTGGTAGGTTGTGTGCAAGCACTGTGCCATTTCTCAGAAGGGAATTGAGCCTCGTCAGATTTTGCTATCTGTGGAAAATCTTGTAGCCAATCCTCAGCAACTGAGGAATGACTGACTCATGACATGTGTTCAACATGCAGTATCAAACATAGCTGTTCTACTGTACAGGAAAATCCCCTGTACTCCACCTCTTCATATTACTCTGCCTCTCCCCAAATATTTTAACTAAGCAAAAATGGGATCATTATACATATTGAGCTGCTCCACATTTCATGCAATGACTCTGTTGATCGATTCCATTCATCCAACCCCCTAAATTTCTGAAGTATGTGTCAGGTCGTATTCTCAGCCACATCCAAGCCCTGATGGCCATTTAGTTTATAATGGAAATTTTCTGACTTACCTTTTTTCCTCATTTTTTTTTACTCCTTTATATGGCCAGTAGAGAAATCTTTGTAAAATAAATTCTGATCAAAGTCAGTCCCTTGCTTATAAATCTCCAGTGGTTCTTTCAGGTTCAAGGTGCTCTTCCTTGGCTCAGTAACTTTGCCCTTGACCTTGGATGTTTTCCCAGCCTTTCCTTTAGAGAAACATGGATGCTCTGTGATGTCTCACACTGCTAAGCCTTGCTGAGTATCTGGATGTACTTCCTGTATTTAGTGAGTTCAAGACGTCGACATTGTCAGGATGCAGTTTTGTTTTGTTTTTAATCTTGGGGGATTTTCTTTCCATTATTACTTTTATGGAAGCTTCTGTATAGAGCTGCTTTTTTTTAAAAAAAATTATTTATTTGAAAAGCAGAGTTACAGAGAGACAGAGAGAGAGAGAGAGAGTGAAAGAGGTGTTTTCCATCCACTGGTTCACTCCCCAGTTGACTGCAATGGGCCAGAGCTGCACCGATCCAAAGCCAGGAGCCAGAAGCTTCTTCCAGGTCTCCCTTGTGGGTGCAGGGGCCCAAGCACCTGGGCCATCTTCCCCTGCTTTCCAAGGCCATAGCAGAGAGCTGAATCGGAAAAGGAGCAGCCGGGACTCAAACCAGTTTCACGTGGGATGTCAGCACTGCGGGCAGCAGCTGTACCCACTATACAACAGCGCCGGCCCCTGTATAGAGCTTCTTAAATTGGACTTTCACTCATTTATTTGTTCTCCTTGTACCTCTATCACTGAACTTATTAAGTTGAGTGATTACTGTTCATCTGTCAACTCTCTCCTTTATAGACCACGGCTTCTTTGGGGGTGAAGACTGTGTCACCTTCATATAACCTCCATGCTAAGCACGGGCTCTGTCACTTAGCTAGGGCTTACAGGAGGCAACTAAGGGCATGAGTGAGTCGTCAAGGGATTCTGAGAGACGTCACTCATTGGGAGTCAGCAGGCAAGAATATAACAATGAACACTAGCTTTGAAAGCTGGGAGAAGAGAAGGGTGGCTGTAAGGAGAAAGTTGTATAAGTATGGCTATTGCAGGAAGCAGGAGGCAGAGCTGCTGCTGAGAATGAGCTGCCCCATTCTGCTTGTTCAGTGGGGTATGAAAGTACCAAGAGGGACCCGGTGACAACTTGAGGCCACCCAGTGCCCACTGGGATCCCTGCTCCAGAATGCTCTGAAGTTGAAACAAGGTAGCTTGGGTGAGCTGCTCACTGCTTTTGCTGTTCAGTGACTGTGGAACCATCTATCTTTTAACAAGCCCAGATGTTCCTGGTATTCAGTGATTGTCTTCCAACAAGTCCAGGTCAAGTGCCTTAGAAAACAGCCAGAATATTTATGGAGAATTTGGAGCCACACGGAGCTGTTCACACTTTTACAATAAGGGAAAAAATAATTTGTTGATAATGCAAGCAATGGGAGGTTTGGGAGAAAGCATCACCATCTCGTTGAAATTTATTCTACCAGATGAGAAATAGAAGGTGGGCTGGGCAGAACGTGGCAGTTAGCTCAGTGCACAGGAAAGGGATCATTCTGAGGTCCAAGGCTATGATTCCAGAAGGAAAAGTCTTTAAATAATGAATTGGTAGTTGTCTAATCACAAATGGTCTCCACGAGAATGGGGCATCATGTGGTTGGATGTCCAGAGGTGGTACATAGGGTCACAGAACAAAACAAGGATATTTACTTGAAAGGATTTGCAAGTAGGACCAAGCTACAGAATGGATTTCCACTCTGGAAATATGCAGGTGGGGTAATGTTTTGGTAGAATTGATTTCAAACTTTGCTTCTGACTTTAAAAAAAATGCAAGGAAAGAGGTTAGTGCTTAAGGAATCCTGGGTAGTATTAATGGGTAATGGAGTAGAGTGGAATCACGGAGGCCATATAAAACTCACTGGATTTTCTCTCTGTGCCAGCACAGAGGCTTGCTGGAGTGTGATTTTAGATGATCACTTTATGGATCTGAGCTCTAACTTTCTCACCTCCAAGTGGTCACAGTCCTACCAACGCGCTGGTGCATTGTGTCTGTTAGTTAAGATAGCTGTGGCGTAGTAGGCCAGTTCATGTCCTGGCTGCCGCTCTTCTGATCCAGCTCTCAGCTTCTGGCCTAGGAAGGCAATGGAAAATGGCCCAAGTCCTTGGGCTCCTGCACCTGTGTGGAGACCCAGAAGAAGCTCTTGGCTCCTGGCTTCAGATTGGCTCAGCTCCAGCCGTTGTGGTCATTTGGGGAATGAACCAGCGGATGGTTCTCCCTCCCTCTCTCTGTAACTTTGCCTCTCAAATAAATAAATAAAATCTTTTTAAAAAAGATACACAATGTAAGAGCCAGCATGGAGTTGACATTCAGTGGTTCTCAATAAGTAAATAAATCCAACTTTCCCTTGATACCTTTAGAAAGCTTACTTCCAGATTAAATTGGAAAACTATCAAGACATAATTTGTAGGTGTATATGTATAGGCCAGTGTGCTGCTGGTAATATTTGAAACTCAGCATGGCATCATAGTGCTGTAGATGGTTAAATGTTGAACTTTTTGAGAAACAGTTGAGTAATTGAATTTTTGATTTTTTACTATAGCAAATTTAATAGGCACAATTTATTTAAGAATTAAAACAATCATTTATAAATGAAGACTAAAATTGAGAGCATACAAAAATAATAAAAATAATAGATATGCCTTATTTTAAATAAAAGATCAAAAGGAAGGAAGAAATAAATATAATTCAGGGAATGTTTAATGCAGGATGATTATTGAAAAGAGAGAAGCTGCAACTGACAGATAATAGGGAATACCTAAGATGAAAACAAATCAAGGATACAGGACAAATACTAAAATTCAAAGAAAATTTTCTGAAACTTAGATGAAAACCAGTTTGTAATTGCTTCTTGGAAGAGTGAACTTCAGTTGATTATTTCTTTGCCATGCAGAAGCTCTTTAGTTTGATGAAATCCTGCTTGTTTGTCTGTGCTTCTGTTTCCTGTTTCTTTTGGGGGCCTGGTCTAGAGCATCCTTGCTCCAGTGTTCAGTGTCCTGAAGTGTTTTGCGTATTTTTCCCTCTAACGGTCTCAAAACTTCAGGCCTCACATTTAGGTCTGATCCATTTTGAGTAGAGTGCTGTACAGGGTGAGAGATAGGGATCTAGTTTCATTTTCTGCATTTGGACATCCAATTTTACCTACATAATTTATTGAAAAAGTCTGTCTTTTTCTATTGCAACTTCTTGGCAACATTATCAAAAATCAGTTGGCTGCAGCTGTGTGGGTTTCCTTTTAGGGTTTCTATTCTGATCTGTTGGTCTGTGGATCTGTTTTTATGTCAATACTATGCTGTAGCATTGTAATATAAATTTTTATTTTTTAACTATTTTCATTGATTTTATAAAGGGAACAGATTTCATATATATAGTGTTAAGAATATATTATACTTCCCACCCTTCCTCCTCCAGCCTCTATCTTTTAATTTTTACAATGATATACATTCAATTTATTTCATAATCACAAGCTTAGTCCTCCACTAAGTAAAGAATTCAGCAAGCATTATGGCCACTGTTTCTCAGAAGTATAGACAATATAAACAATAATCAAATCTCAAGATGTCAATTTCACTCACATACATTACATTTTGTGCATTCTGTATATTGGTTACAAATAAGAGAAAGCTTGATATTTGTCCTTTGTGGACTGGCTTAGTGCAGTAAGCATGTTAGTCTCCAGTTGTATCCATTTTATTGCAAAAGACAGGATTTCATTCTTTTTATTGCTAAGTAGTATTCCGTCATATATATATATATATATATGACATATACATATACATATATATATATACATACATACACACCACATTTTCTCTATGCAGTCATCAGGAGATGGACATCTGGGTTGATTCTGTATCTTAGCTATGGTGAATCAAGCTTCTGTAAACAAGTGGGTGCAGATAACTCTTTCATATGCTGATTTCATTTCCTTTGGGTAAATTATGATGAGTGGGATATCAGGGTCAAATGTTAGATGTGTTTTCAGATTTCCAAGGAACCTCCTTACTGTCTTCCATGATGATTGTACTTCTTTATATTCCCACCTTTTCCCCCACATCCTCACTAGCATTTTTCTTTTAATTTCTGAGTGTTAGCCATTCTAACTGGGGTGAGGTAAAACCTCATGGTTTTTATTTGTATTTTTTATTTGCATTTCTCTGATGGCTGGTGATCCTGAGCATCATTTTATTTGTCTTTTGGTCATTTGTATTTCATCCTTTGAAAAGGGCCTGTTGCCATATCCTTATCCTGTTTCTTAATTGGATTGTTTGTTTTGTTGTTGTTGAGTTTCTTGAGCTCCTTATATATTCTGGATATTAATTCTTTATCAGATGTATCATTTGCAAATATTTTCTCCCACTCTGTCAGTTGCCTCTTCATTTTGTTGAGCATTTCCTTTGCTGTGCACAAACTTCTTGGCCTGATATAATTTCCTTTTATTGTCTGTGCTCTGTGGGGGTCTTACCCAAGAAGTCTTTGCCTAGGCCAATGTCTTGCTTGTTTACCCTATATTTTCCTCTAGTAATTTGATAGTTTCTGGTTTAAATTTTTGATCTATTATAAGTTGGCTTGTTATAGTGTTTAAGGTAGGAGTCTCATTTCTGCATGTGAAGATCCATTTTTCCCAACACCATTTGTTGGAAAGACTGTCCTTTCTCCAGGGAGTGATTTTAGTTCATTTGTCAAAGATTAGTTGGTTGTAGATGCATGAAAATTCAACAATTTGTGTGAATTAATTTCTGGGGTTTCTAATCTGTTCCATTGGTCCACATGTCTATTTTTATGCTAGTACCAAGCTGTTTTGATTATAACTGCCCTGTAACATGTCTTTAAATCTGGTATTGTGATGTCAGGCAAAATTTATAAATGGTTTGTTTGAAAGACTGAATACTTAGAAAGTAAAATATGATCCTTAGGAGGCAATTCCAGTTCATAAGAACAAGTCATATTGAGTTAAGCTACCACATGCAATGCCATACCAGAGTGTGGGTTCAAGTTCTGGCTGCTCCACTTCTGATCTAGTTCCTGCAAATGTGCCTGGGAGACAGTGGAAGGTGGTCCAAGTGCTTGGGCCTTTGCCACTCAGGTGAGAGCCCAGGATGGAGTTCCTGGTTCCTGGTGTCAGCCTGGCCCAGCCCTGATGGTTGGGACCATTTAGGGGATGAACCAGTAGGTGGAGGATCTGTCTTGTCTTTCCCTGTCTCACTATATCACTCTACTTTTCAAATACATAAATGTATTTTTTTTTTTTTAAAAAAAGAAAGATATTGGGGCCGGCGCTGTGGCTCACTTGGTTAATCCTCCGCCTGTGGCGCCGGTATCCCATATGGGTGCCGGTTCTAGTCCCGCTTGCTCCTCTTCTGGTCCAGCTCTCTGCTGTGGCCCAGGAGGGCAGTGGAAGATGGCCCAGGTATTTGGCTCCTGCACGTGCATGGGAGACCAGGAGGAGGCACCTGGCTCCTGGCTTCAGATCTGTGCAGCGCCGGCCATGGTGGCCATTTGGGGGTGAACCAATGGAGGGAAGACCTTTCTCTCTGTCTCTACCTCTCACTGTCTGTAGTTCTACCTGTCAAATAAAAAAAATAAAAATAAATAAGAAAGAAATTTATTTTTCTTTGTTTCTGACAGGCTGATTAGATTGGTAAATTGGGAAGTATGTCTTGGTTTCAGCAGTGTTTGGTGATTTTACATAGCATTCTCATGAATAGGAAGCTAAATAGTATTTAATTAAATTTGTAATTAGTGAAAAACTGTCCGGGAGACTTAGTAAATGAATATTTGTGTTGACTTGCCAAATAGTTGCTTGGTTGAATGTTATAGAATTCTGACTTGGTACCCTTGTCTTGAACATTTGTATTAGGATAGCAAAGACATATTAATAAATTTCATGAACAGTACATAATTTGAAGGACACAGGTGTTTTATATAAAGTTATATTATGAAAATAACACTTGTTAAAGACAACTAAGATAAAGGAAAACATTCACAAAGTATAGAAACACAAGACTGCATCTTTCTTTCTTTCTTTTTTTTTTTTTTTTTTTTTTTTTGCCAGACAGTTAGACAGTGAGAGAGAGACAGAGAGAAAGGTCTTCCTTCTGTTGGTTCACTCCCCAAATGGCTGCCATGGCCAGCGCACTACACTGATCCGAAGCCAGGAGCCAGGTGCTTCCTCCTGGTCTCCCATGTGGATGCAGGGCCCAAGCGCTTGGGCCATCCTGCACTGCCTTCCCAGGCCACAGAAGAGAGCTAGACTGGAAGAGGAGCAACCAGGACAGAACCGGCGCCCCAACTGGGACTAGAACCCAGAGTGCCAGCGCCGCAGGTGGAGGATTAGCCTAGTGAGCCACGGCACCGGCCAAGACTGTATCTTTCAATGTATAATTATTTTATTGCAGATTTAATTCATTGTGAGCTCAAGTAGGTGTAGTTAAAACGTTTTATTAAAACCTTCTTATAAGTTGAGTGTTGTTTCTGCTGATAAGTTATTTGGGAAATCTAATTTTATGTACAGTTTCTCTGTACTTAGATTCTTCCTGTCAATTTAACTCTTGATTCATTGAGCTGTTTTCAGCAGACACTTCAACAATAGAACATAGACTTTTTCCTGAACTCCTGCTTTTCTTCAGCTGTGTTTTGTTTCTGATTCTTTATATATAAAAAATAATATTTGGATGGGTCCAAGGTCGTATTCTGTAGCATGTAGGGCTCCACAGGATAAAATGGGCAGCTTTGTTTTCCTTCCTTTGAATCTGTTCTCCAAACCTTTTATCAAAAAAATTGCTATAGGGTATGTTTTATTTACTTGTGAGGATTTGAGAGACACATACAGACAGCTCCCATCTGTTTGTTTGCTCCCCAAATACCCACAGCATCCAGGGGTCAAAGCAGGGAGTTGGCAAGTCACTGCAAGTCCCACAGGTGTGTGGCAGGAATCCAATTACTTGAGTCATGCTGCCTCCCAGGGCCCTCATTAGCAGGAAGCTGGACCTAGGACTCAAGCCCCTGTCCTCCAGCGTATGCTGTGGTTGCCCTAACTGGTGTCTTCACCACTGAGTCAAGCACTCAGCCCATACATAGGATATTTTAAACAGGTTGGTGTTAGCATTTGTGTAAGTAGTATGTGTTCATCCTCACTGGATTTCTTTGGAATGTGAACTCTCTCATGTTCGTACTTATTTCGTTGTATTTGAGGATCTTTTTCTTCAATTATATCTGTGGTTGCTACTTCTTCTATGGTGTTTGCAGGAGTCTCAGCAGTTCCTGTATTCCGAGGGTGTTGGTCTGTTCAGTTTCCTTCAATTTCTTTTTTTTTAACTTTTATTTAATGAATATAAATTTCCAAAGTACAGCTTACGGATTACAATGGCTTTCTCCCCCCAATAACTTCACTCCCACCCACAACCCTCCCCTCTCCCGCTCCCTCTCGCCTTCCATTCACATCAAGATTCATTTTCAATTCTCTTTATATACAGAAGATCAGTTTAGTATATATTAAGTAAAGATTTCAACAGTTTGCACCCAAATAGAAACAGAAAGTGAAAAATACTATTTGAGTACTGGTTATAGCATTAAATCACAATGTATAGCACATTAAGGACAGAGATCCTACATGAGGAGTAAGTGCACAGTGACTCCTGTTGTTGACTTAACAAATTGACACTCTTGTTTATGGTGTCAGTAATCTCCCTAGGCTCTAGTCATGAGTTTCCAAGGCTATGGAAGCCTCTTGAGTTTGCTGACTTCAATCTTATTTAGACAAGGTCATAGTCAAAGTGGAAGTTCTCTCCTCCCTTCAGAAAAAGGTACCTCCTTCTTTGATGACCTGTTCTTTCCATTGGGATCTCACTCGTGGAGATCTTTCATTTAGGCCATTTTTTTTTTGACAGAGTGTCTTGGCTTTCCATGCCTAAAATACTCCCATGGGCTTTTCAGCTGGATCTGAATGCCTTAAGGGCTGATTCTGAGGCCAGGGTGCTGTTTAGGAATCCGCCATTCTATGAGTCTGCTGTGTATCCTGCTTCCCATGTTGGATCGTTCTCTCCCTTTTTTGTTCTATCAGTTATTATTTTCAGACACTAGTCTTGTTTATGTGATCCCTTTGATTCTTAGTCCTATCATTATGATCAATTGTGAACAGAAATTGATCAAATGGACTAGTGAGATGGCATTGGTATGTGCAACCTTGATGGGATTGAATTGGAATCCCCTGGTATGTTTCTAACTCTACCGTTTGGGGCAAGTCAGCTTGAGCATGTCCCAAATTGTACATCTCTTCTCTCTCTTATTCCCACTCTTATATTTAACAGGGATCACTTTTCAGTTAAGTTTCAACACTTAAGAATAACTGTATTAATTACAGAATTAAACCAATAGTATTAAGTAGAACAGACAAAAAAAATGCTAAGAGGGATAACGTATTAAGTTGTTCATCAACAGTCAGGGCAAGGGCTGATCAAGTCACCGTTTCTCATAGTGTCCATTTCACTTTAACAGGTTTCCTTTTTGGTGCTTGGTTAGTTGTCACCGATCAGGGAGAACATATGATATTTGTCCCTTTGGGACTGGCTTATTTCACTCAGCATAATGTTTTCCAGATTCCTCCATTTTGTTGCAAATGGCCGGATTTCATTGTTTTTTACTGCTGTATAGTATTCTATAGAGTACATATCCCATCGATTAAATCTGCTCTTTCCTTGTTGATCTTCTGTCCAGATGATCTGTCTATTTCTGAGAGTGGAGTATTGAAGTCCCCCAGTACTATTGTATTGGAATCTAAGTCTCCCTTTAAGTCCCTTAACACATCTTTTAAATAAACCGGTGCCCTGTAATTAGGTGCATATACATTTATAATAGTTACGTCTTCCTGTTGAATTGAACCCTTAATCATTGTATAGTGTCCCTCTTTGTCTCTCTTAACAGTTTTTGTGTTAAAGTTTATTTTGTCTGATATTAATATGGCTACACCTGCGCTTTTTTTTTTGTTTTGTTTCTGTTGGCCTGGAATATCTTTTTCCAACCTTTCACTTTCAGTCTGCATGCATCTTTGTTGGAAAGATGTGTTTCTTGTAGACAGCAAATAGATGGGTTTTGTTCCTTAATCCATTCAGCCAGTCTGTGCCTTTTAACCAGAGAGTTAAGTCCATTAACGTTCAGTGTGACTATTGATAAGTAGTGACTTTGCCCTGCCATTTTCCCTAAGATATTTTCTAGTATATGCTTTGAGCTTCCTATGATCTTTTACTGGTAGGTTTTCTTCCTTTACCTTCTTTCATATTGATGGCCATGTTTCTGTGTTTCTGTGTGTAGCACATCTTTGAGCATTTTTTGCAGGGAATATTGTCGGGAATCTACAGGATACTATTGGAAAAACCAACATTCGGGTTCTAGGAGTTCCTGAAGGCATGGAGAGGGAGAAAGGATTAGAAGGCCTTTTTAGTGAGATGCTAGGAGAAAATTTCCCAGGTTTGGAGAACCACAGAGACATCCTAGTACAGGAAGCTCATTGAACCCCTAGTAAACAGGACCAAAAGAGATCCTCACCACGACACGTTATAATCAAACTCACCACAGTGAAACATAAAGAAAAGATCCTAAAATGTGCAAGAGAGAAACGTCAGATTACTCTCAGAGGATCTCCAATTAGACTCACAGCTGACTTCTCATCAGAAACCCTACAGGCCAGGAGGGAATGGCGAGATATAGCCCAGATACTAAGACAGAAAAGCTGCCATCCCAGAATATTATATCCTGCAAAGCTCTCATTTGTGAATGAAGGTGAAATAAAGACCTTTCACAGCAAACAGAAATTGAGTTTCCTTCAATTTCTTTATTGCCTTACACTCTAGATTTGGAACCAACTTTTGGAGCGCATCCTTCACAGATTATACTGTTCTTTTTCTGTTGTGTGGATTTCATTTCACCAATTTCAATCCCCCCTGTTATTTTTTATTTTGCTAACTGTTTCTCCTTACATCTTATCCTGTTGACTTGTCACATCTGGATGTTTTCCTCTCAGGCTTTCTGTTCCAGACTCAAAAATGCTTGCAAAGGCAGGGCGCATTTGCCATTTTACAAAGCTGTAATTTTCGAGTGATGGTGTGACTTTTTATCCTCTTTATCGTATTATCTGTATCTTATTAGCCCATGGGGAGAATAGTGGGTGTTCTACAGGAGCCATTTTCAACTGGAAAGCCTGGGATGCCTAAGCCTAATATGTTGACTGATCCAATCAGGATTATAAATGATGCCAGCAGGAAGGTTAGAACCAACAAGATGGATAAATGGAATCTGACAGGCTGCCTGAGAAGAATGTCAGTTAATGGCAGGAGAGGGGGTCCTGACTTGTGTGTTTCTAGGATTACACATCCTGTTTACTGCTGAGTTCACTCCTTGCCATTTCTGAGCAATGTCACCTACCCTGAAGTCTGCAATTACCACCAGATGCTGAAGATGTTAACACCTGGGGCCCTGGGCCAGGCCAGGCACCTAAATGCAACGTGTCCCACAATGAGCTCATTAGCTTGACTCTGGGCCAACCCTGCCCAGTGGCTTAAGTGCACCCACCTGGTCACTCGGCCACTCTTGACTCCCAGCCTGTCTTCATCTCCCACAGGAAACCATTTGCCTCCCAGAGATTTGGCCCACCTCATAAATATTCCTCCAGATCTTGGAGCTCAGGGACTGGATGGTTTCTTCCCCATTTTTGCATGTTTAAATCTATCCTTTATGCTTTTGTTTTTTATCTGATACCATCTCAGTATTTTTTAAAAACACAAACCACATTTGATTACATCATTGCTCAATGCCTTCCCAACTGCTCCACGCCCACCCCCAAGAAAAAGTCTGCGTAGGACTCCTGGCCCTTGCATTTTTGTGACATTTGGGTCACAGCCAGTTGTCTCGCTCCTCTGCTTTTGCAGTCAGAAATGTTTTCTCTCTTTCCTGGGATGCTTTGCTCCCTGCACCTTCCTGGAAAGCTCATTTTCCTTTTGGGAATGCCCTCAAGTTCCATCCTAGGTGCATCCTCCATGAATTCCGAACAATCCATTTCTCAGTGCTTTCCCTGGACTCCTCACAGACCTGCATGCATGGCTGATTCCCTCTTTGAAACTGCATCATTAATACACAGTATCCCTACATATTTAAGTACAGCCATTTTGCTGTCAGTAAACCAGTTGTTTTCCCACTAATTCACCTGCCCCAACTTCCTCTCCCAAACACACACTCCTTCAGTTCTTTTTGAAACTTCACATCCTCCCCCCACCCCAAACCCAGTGGGCTCTGCTCCTCTGAAAATTCTCCTTAAACTTCCCGGGTTTAGTTGGTGTTATCTTCATTAATATCCGTTGTCACACACTGTTTCTAGAACTTTGTGCTTCATTCTCATGGCCTTATATGTTTTAAAATAGTAGTGATAACATTGTATTTTACATTTCTTATTCTTACCAAAATTTCAAACCCTAAAAAATCAGATAATCATAAAAAGTTTTTCCCTTTAGGCTGGTGCCGTGGCTCACTAGGCTAATCCTCCACCTGTGGCACCAGCACCCCAGGTTCTAGTCCTGGTTGGGGAGCTGGTTTCTGCCCTGGTTGCTCCTCTTCCAGTCCAGCTCTCTGAGGTGGCCCGGGAAGGCAGTGGAGGATGGCCCAAGTGCTTGGGCACTGCACCCGCATGGGAGACCAGGAGGAAGCACCTGGCTCCTAGCTTCGGATCAGTGCAGCACGCCGCCGGCTGTGGCAACCATTTAGGGGGTGAACCAACGGAAGGAAGACCTTTCTCTCTGTCTCTCTCTCTCACTGTCTAACTCTGCCTGTCAAAAAAAAAAAAAATTTCCCTTTCCCCAAACCATCAACACTTCTACTTGGAGAAAATTATTTTAGGTATCTGGATCTGCATACTTATGCATACGCAGAGACAGAGGAATATAGGAAAATATTGGATCATACAATAAACCTCCTTTTCAAAAATTATTACTTTTATTTTTACTTTGAGGAAAAATGACTATAAGCAAAACTAACGATATTGCTGATCTTTGATAGAGTTTTTAAATCAAAGAATATTAGTTCCTAAATTATCCTGCTGTAGTGATAAGGTCAGACAGGAAAACTTAAATCAGTTGGTGTACATTGAGCTCCTTTCTTTGAATTACTACTCTGGAAAATAAGGGACTTGTCCTACACAAATATTCTCCCATTTATTTAAGCATTTTTCTTATCTATATTTACACTGCAAATTATGAATTTTAATTTTTTTTCTATGCTACAATTATCCATAGTTGCTAAATATTAATTCTATATGAAGATTAATTCAGGACTTGATCACTATCTGTGGTGATCGCTGCGCCGATCCGAAGCCAGAAGCCAGGTGCTTCCTCCTGGTCTCCCATGCGGGTGCAGGAGCCAAGCACTCCACTGCCTTCCCAGGCCACAGCAGAGAGCTGGACTGGAAGAAGAGTAACAGGGACAGCATCTGGCGCCCCAACCAGGACTAGAACCTGGGGTGCCAGCGCCGCAGGCGGAGGATTAGCCTAGTGAGCTGTGGCGCCGGCCCACTATCTGTATTTTTATTATAGCTCACATCTCATTAAACTATCTTGTATTTGTATAAAATATTTAAACAGGTGAAAAATAAATATATTTATATGTACTGGTATAACAAATACTTATACCCCACTTCCCACATGTAATAAATGTTACTTCATCAGTTCGCTTTTTAAAATTTTATTAATTAATTAATTAATTTATTCTATCTGAAAGGGGAGAGAGAGATGATAGAGTAGATGATAGATTAGATAGATAGATATAGTAGATACCTGAAGACATTGATCTTCAGGTAGATAATAGAGAAAGACAGACAGGCAGACAGACATACAAAGGCCCCATCTGCTGGTTCACTGTTAGGATCCCCACAATTGCCTGGGCTAGGCAATTGACTTTTCACATCTAAATGTTTTCTTATTAGGCTTTCTGTACCAAATTCAAAAATGACAGTGAATAAATGACACATTTGCCATTTTAGAGTTGCAGTTGTTTGAGTGATGGTGTCATAGTTCGTCCCCTTCAGGTTTATGTTAGTGGCCAAGAGCTATATTATTTACACAGACAGGAGCTGTAAACTCAAGCCAGGTCTGCCACCAGCGGGGCAGGAACCCAGTCATTTGCGCCATCACCACTGCCTTCCAGAGTTTACATTAGTAGGAAAATGGAATTGGGAGCCAGAGCCAGCACTGGGACCCAGGCACCCTGATGTAGTAGGCAGGAATCTTAACCACTAAAAAAAAGGGGGGGGGTGCTAAATGCCCATTTGTACTTCATGTTTTTTGAAATAAAATTATATAAAATGCTTTTGAATACAAATTGAACTTAGAGCTAGTTTCATGTTATTCTATTCCACATATAGGCACTTACTGACATGCATTCAGAGTTCAGCAAGTTCATATATGGAAATATATATTAATGTATAAGATGGATCTGAAAATAACATGTAATATCATTTAAACTATTTTAACATAGCTTTACTTTATTAATATGTTTTCAAAAATATACAGTATTAGGTTTTATATAATCATATATAATGGAAAATCAATGTCATTGCCTTTGCACTCAATATTTGATACATATAGGTCTACTCTACTTATTTAGATACCATATAATGAGGTATATGTTAACTTTGCACCCATCCTGTGCCTCACTGACTGCCCACAGACATTTGGGTTGTTTCAGATTTTTTCCAGCATGCCAGCATTGACAGCCCTGCAGCGGGCATTATTGTATATATCTTGTGAGCAGATGGATGTGTTCCTTTGGGTACGTACCTTGAACTAGAATTGCTGGCTCATTGGTATGGGCCTGCTTAATTTTATTAGACATTTGCAAATTACTCTCTAATGTGGTTTTGCAAATTTACATTGTCAGTAGCTGTGTCTGAGAGTACACATTGTTTATCAACGTTATGAATATTTGATTTCACACTTTTCATTTTTGAAAATCTGATGGATATCACATGCTATCTAATGACTATATTAATTTGGATTTTTCTGATTACAAATGAGGCCAAGCATGTTTTCATAAGCTTATTTCTATTTGGGATTCTTTTGCACATATCCTATACATATTTTTGTCCTTGTTAAAGATTGCATTATATTCATCTTACATTTATAGGTTAACTGTGTGCTAAACTTTTCTTCTACCCCATGGCTTACATTTAATTTTATTTATAGCATCTTTATTGTGAGAAGATTCTAATACTAATATAGTTAACTTGATAAGTTATTCCTTTTAGGGGTTGTTCTATTTGTATGCTCTTTGAAAATATCATCTTTAACGCCAGGTCATATAATTTATTTTAGAAATTATACAGTATTGATTTTCACATGTAGGTCTTTTATCCATTTGGAATTTACTTTGGAGATTGCCATTTAACCCATACAGATAAACAGTTTTTACAGAAACATTTATCAAAGAGTGTCTTTCTGCCATGATTTGTTTAAGTAAGCATTTTATTCTACAATAATTTATATTTGTTGAAAATTACACAGATAGTACCAAGTTTGTACTTTCCTCTGTTGTTAATGTTTTTACATTGCTGTGGTACATTTGCCTTTGGCTAAAATCCAACATTGGTGTAGGATTATTAACTGAAAGCCGTAGTTTATGTGGATTTCTCTACTTCTGCCCAGTTAAAATTATCCCATCCTAGGATCCCATCCAGGACAGCACATTATGTATTTGGTCTTTGTGTGTCATTATTTCTCCTGTGGCTTCTCTTTCTTTGCTTTTCATGACCTTGGCAATCTTGAATCATATTTTGTAAGGTTCTTTAGGTTGTCTTTTGCTGGTGTTTTGTTTCCTGGTTAGATTGGGTTTGTGGGTTTAGGGGAAGAAAACCGCAAAGGAGTGCTGTTCTCCCCTCCATGAAGTCATGTTTTTATGCCATGCACGTTACCCACCACTGGTGATGTTAATCTTGTTCTCCTGACCAAGGTCATGGCTGGCAGGTTTCTCCAAAGTGAATTTACATTTTTGTATTTGTGGAAACAAATATTCTACTCTTTGGAAGCTAGTCATTAGACACTGCCCACACTCAGGATTGAAGGGATATTAATTTTTACTTCATGGAGTTGGAAGCATCTAGCAAGTGATTTGGAATTCTTCTCTAAGGGAGCTTTATATCAACTCTCCCGGTCACTTAGTTATTGAGTCTTAATTTATATTAATACAGGTTCATGAATATTTTATTCTTCGAATTATAACCCAATCCTAACATATTCACTTCATTGCTCTTACGGTTTCATTTCTGGCCAGTAGGAGCTCTTTGAGTCAGCTCCCATGTCCTTTGGAATATTCCTTTTTTTTTTTATTTTTATTTTTTTTGACAGGCAGAGTGGACAGTGAGAGAGAGAGACAGAGAGAAAGGTCTTCCTTTTGCCGTTGGTTCACCCTCCAATGGCCGCCGCGGTAGCGCGCTGTGGCCGGCGCACCGCGCTGTTCCGATGGCAGGAGCCAGGTGCTTCTCCTGGTCTCCCATGGGGTGCAGGGCCCAAGCACTTGGGCCATCCTCCACTGCACTCCCTGGCCACAGCAGAGAGCTGGCCTGGAAGAGGGGCAACTGGGACAGGATCGGTGCCCCGACCGGGACTAGAACCCGGTGTGCCGGCGCCGCAAGGCGGAGGATTAGCCTGTTGAGCCACGGCGCCGGCCATGGAATATTCCTTTTTTTTTAGCATCCTGTGGGATGAAGCCTGGAAGGAGGAGAGTGGAGGAGGTTCAACTTGTGCTCTAGATCTGCCTGCTGCTCCATCCTCTCACCTCTTGCTTCACCCTCCACACCCCACACTCATATCTCCTGGTGTTGGCTCTTCTGCATGATTAGAGGTCCTGGGCCTCCCAGAATTGGCTGACAGCACCATCTGGGGTGCCAAAGGGAGGAGCAGGTTGGTGGTGTAGGCCACCATGTATCTTGCCATGGTTGACATTTGGACACAGGCTGTGAAGCCTGGTCTGCCCCTTCCAGGGCCACAGGACCCCTCCTGTGACCACCCATGTTGATCTTCTCTTGGCCCATCAAGATCAAGGCCATCATGCAATGTCACACAGACACTGGACTGTGTCCCTGTCACCACAGTGCCTCTTACAAGTGGTTTGTCAATGGGTCTCTGTGCTCATTCACAGTCATTCTCCCCTGGTTATGGGACTCAGTCCTCTTGTACCTTCTCCTGAGTCAGCAGGGTGATGTTTCCTCTGGACACATTCTTGCCTTGCCCACTTCTATACCGTGCTAGTCATGTTTGCCCAGCAGACCATGGCCGCCCCAATTTCTGCTGTCTGGAAAGTCCTGCTCCCATGCCTCCCCAGGGCACTGATCTCTTTCAGACACAATTCAGTTATCCCTTCCTCTGAAAGGGTCGCTCCACACCTCTCCAGGCTGGGTTGAAGAACAGCTGGAACCATTCCCCTTCCAGTCTGGGAGGAGTCATGGCTGCCTAATCCAGCAACTTCAGAGTCTCCTAAGAAGATGTGCACCTCTGTGGCTGTAAACAGATTCCCAATGGAGACACTACCATAACTGGAAAGCCAGGGCACTTGGACAGACCTGGGTTAGGGGTCAATACAGGGTATAGCAGAGGAAGAGGCAAGCCTGTGAGCAGAGAGGTGGGGAGAGGCCTGGGGGAATCACAGGAAGATACCACGGTGCTCCGGGGAGTAGCAGAGGATCAGGCGTAGTCCAGAGTAGGTCCCAGAATGCCCCGGGGGAGGAGGACATCAAAAC
This sequence comes from Lepus europaeus, assembly GCF_033115175.1. Taxonomy (NCBI): domain Eukaryota; kingdom Metazoa; phylum Chordata; class Mammalia; order Lagomorpha; family Leporidae; genus Lepus; species Lepus europaeus. The sequence goes on along the minus strand of NC_084843.1, from coordinate 75,524,410 downwards.
TTTGCCTCCACCATCACTGCCTCCATGGTTTCCACAGGGAAATTTTAAGGCCTTGCTGTGATGGGCTTGTGGGCTGGAAAGAAGACTGGATTAAGTAACACATTAAGCCATTCAAGTTCTTTGAGGGCCTGTTTCCTCTTATGTCAGGTGCAGAGTAACTCTAATGACGCATGCTAGGCAGCAGCGTGGGACTCAGCTGAGTGTCGCTCCCTCTCCTTTATCCATGGAGAGAGAAAGTTTGTTGCTAAGGGTGTCATTTGAATGTAAAGGAATAGAAAACACAGTTGAAGAGGATAGGCTCTATTGTTACTGAGACGTTAGTGGTGAGAGGAAGGGAAGAGATGGCCAGGAGCATGCAGCACGGTGGTGGCACCATTGGGCAGGGGGAAGTGTTGGGGGGTTGCATGTTGGAGTTATCATTTTAGGATGAGGCAAATCAGGTCAAGCTTTTAGACTGCATGGATGGGGCAAGCATTTGATACAGCAGTTACAGTTGCTACTTGAAATGTCTGCATCCCATATCCGTATCCGTATCTGCTTCTGTTCCAGTTTCTCACTAATGCACATTTTTGGAGGCAGCAGGTGATGGCTCAAGTACTTGGATCCCTGTCACTCACCTGGAGACCCAGATGGAATTCCAGGTTCCTGGGTTTGGTCCAGCCTAGCCCTGCCTTTGTACATATTTGGGGAGTGAACCAGCAGGTGGAAGATTGCTCTTTCTCTGTTTCTCTCTGTCTCTTTCGGCCTTTCCAAGGAACATAAATAAAAATAATATTGAGAGGAGCCACAGGGGGCTACTGAATGAGGCTAAGTCTCTAAGGGAGACTGAAGAAAATGAAAATAAAGTTGAGATCCAGATGGAGAGGGGAAGCAGGGAGGACGGGGCCGCTTGTGGTAAGAACACTCACAAGGCCTCTGTTTGGGGAAGGACTCAAGCCTCGAGCCCATCAGCAGGTATTGTGTCTTCTTGAAGTCTGCTCTTCTGAGCTTCTAATGTCTGTTTCTGGGTATGAGAAAGGGCCCAAGGACACCACAATTCACTATGAGTGTGTGTGGATGGGATAAATGAGGGTATGAGGCCAAGCCCTTTTCCTTAGGGACATCACCAAGAAGAAGACCTCCTCTGCCCACATCACAGACAAGGTTTTCTCCTGGAGTGCCCTGACCAGTAGAAGGGTGATCGTTCCTCTGAAATCTCCAATGAAAGGCTCATGATGACCTGACATTTTCCCAGGAAGCCAAACCCTAGGCCCTGCTTCAACTTGGGCCAACTTAGAGTTTGGGTGTCAGGGTGGGGTGCACAGCGCTTAGAGTAAGGAAATGGGGCTCTTGGCCATTGAGTGCCAAGTCATTGAGGGATGAGAACTGGCATCCTGCCTGCGTGTATTGTGGTTGAGTTCATTCTTCTGTAGATTTGAGTGCATTCTGGGAGTCTGGGGCAGACTCCAGCACCAGCCCTCTCTCCAGCTGCTTGAGTTTTTGTCCCCGTGTGCTCATTGCTCTCTGATCTCCTCAGTAATGAATGCACCATGTCCCTCTTTCCCTGTTGTGGTCTCCTTCTTTCCCTGGATTGCTCTCCACAGTTTCTTTAACTCCTACGTTCGACTTTCATTCACAGCTCCTACCCACGCCTATCTTGCAGAGACCAAAGATGTCCAGTCTCCATGTAAGGTCCCATCCAGCTAAAATTCTAAAAAAGTGTTGAGAATAAAACGTTGAGGGAAGGGGTGAGAATCACATGAACTTTTATAATTGGCTGATGTGGGTGGGTAGCTTCTTGTCATGTCTCCCTTTGGCTCCTAGAGAGAAATATCAACCAGGCATTGAAAATTACGAGAACAGACAACTATGTGCATGCATCCAGCACATGATGGGTCTTCTATTAAAATGACTGTGTCTCTTTTCCTTCCCACTTCTCAATTCCCAATTCTGTGCTTTTTTCTCAAATTGCTTTTTGAGGCCAAGAGACAAACAGCAATAGAGAGCTCCCATTCCGTGGTTCAGTCCATAAATGCTCTCAGTGGCCTGGGCTGGGCTGGGCCCAAGGTGGGAGCTGGGAGCTCAGATCAGATCTCCCATGTGTACAGCAGAGATCCAACTACTCAATCTGTCACTGCTGCCCACAGGGTCTGCATTAACAGGAATCTAAACCGGAGCTGGAGCCAGGAAGGGAAGCTAGCTACTCAAGCAGTGAATGTGGGTGTCTTAACCAGTGTCTTAGCATCTAGGTTAAACACCTATCCTTCAATTTCCAGTGCCAAGAAGCTACTGAACCCCTAGCCCAACTCTCTTCCTCAATGGAATCACAAGGATGACTCATGCCTTGGCTCCTCCCACCACTCTCGGGTCACCCTGGGCTGAGCATGCTGACTGGGGCAATCTCAGGCTGCCTACAGCCAGCTCATTCGAACTCTGGTCCTAGTTAAAACTTACTTACCCCTGTCTAATTTTTGTTTTCAAATGGTGCTCTGGTTTTGGTGCAAAGATTGGTTGATTGGTTGATTGATAATTGATTTGAAAGGCTGAGTGGCACACAGAGAGAGAATTTTCCATCTGATGTTTCACTCTCTAAGCAGCCACAATGGATGGGGTTGGGCCAGGCTGAAGCTGGCAGCCTGGTACTCCCTCCTAGTCTCTTCCACATGGATGGCAGGGACCCATGCACTTGTACCATCTTTCACTGATTTCCCAGGCACATTGGCAGGGACCTGGAGAAAAAGTGGAGCAGCTAGGACTCGAATCAGCACTGTGGTATGGGAATGTTGGCATTACAAACTGTGGCTTAATCCACTAGCCCCATCCTAGTCCCACTTGACCTGTTTTTCTGATGAACACTTTGGCATTTAATATTTGGATTCAGAAATAAATTTCAGGCTTAGCACTGAAGAGGCTGGGCTGTGTTCCTGAGTCTGAGTCTATCAGAGGACACCTGACCCACAGTCTAAAGTCATCATCATGGGCTGCTTAGAATGTGCCACAGACTCAGGGCCTGACAAATGGGTGTCTCTACTCATCTGCAAACAATACCTCCTAGGATCAAGTGTTCTCCCAGGCCTTATTTACTTTATTCCTTCTCAAAACAGAAAAATGATGGTTCTGATAACTGTGCCTGCCATTAACTAATGGCAAACCCAGTGACTAATTGTGCTTGAATCTGATGAGCAAGGGAAGTTAATTGTCCTTGCAAAGCCTGGCTTCTGAGGACTTGGGGGAGAATGGAAAAGCAGGCAAAGAGCTGACTGTAGGCGACGTACAGCTTTAGCCATCAAGTCAGACCTTTGGGACAAGGGTGCTTATGATGAGCTCAGTGCTGCACCCCACAGCTTTCTGGGACCTGCAGGCTGGGTGCTTGGAGTGGCTCGTCAGAAGCTGCAGCTCCACTGTGACAAGAAGCTCCAGGCTTTCTGGCCTTGAATTGGGAACCCTTAGGAGCAAGGCCTGAGCTGGGGAATCTTGCACAAATGGCTTATGGGTGGAGGGGGCATTTCCAGTGAAGCAGGATGAGGGACACAGAGCAAGGCAGGGAAAGATTTTAAGCAAGAGTGTGGTGTCAGGTGGAAACGAGCTCCAGCCGACCCCACGAGAGCAGAGTTCTGGAGGGCAGGTTTCCCCACAGACATAGATCTGCCTTAGGCAGAGGGGCTGCCTCTCGCACTGCATCTCCAGGGGAGGCAGCTTCCCTCGGTGGAAGGCAACCCTCTTGTGCCATTTGCAGCTGACCTGCACAGGAGGGATGAGCACATCTTGCACACAGGGCTCTAGACCATGCTCCAGCCATGTCTGCGACAGGTCTGGGTGACCTCCCTCCCATGAACAGGGACTCAGGTCATAACTGTGCTCTTTGCTGCCACGGGAAACCTGCAGATTGGATCCTTGGTAGCATTGCACAGACTTTGTAGTGAAAACGGCTCGGGCAAGAGAGGAGGCAGACTTTGTCCATTGCCCTTTGACCAAGCCAAGGGTTTAGAAACCAGGGCCCAACTGTGGATCTTGAAATCTCAGTCACAGCTTCACAGGCAGGTCCCAGCCCTCACAGGGTCACTGGACACTCAATTGCACCTCCCTGTGGTCCCCCGACATGGACCCCATGCTGGCCTCTGGCTTTGCCCAATAGGTCAAAAACCAAGAATGTCCCTCTCGTGAGCACAGTAAACCTGGCCAGTTCTGCCTGTGAGGATTGATGTCACGCCAGGCTCGGCAGCGACTTTATAGCAAGGGTCCCACCGGACACTGAGGGACACTGTCCTTCCGGTCCCTGGAGTTTGCCATTGAACTCACTGTGCCTGCGATCTGCCTCTGTTTGGGAGAGATAAAGATGAGGCGGGCGGTGGGGGCTCATTTTCTGTGACACACACACACTGTAATTAACTTGCTTTGTCATTTCCTCAGATGTCGCCCCTAAGGAACCTCAGGCATGGTGTGCAGATGGGGTCAGGGGACTCTCCACGTGACATAGGGACAATGCCACCCCTCCAAGAAGCCTTTCCCAACAACCGTTATCCCAGGTCCCTGCTCTGTATCTGAGCTCTTCCTGTATCATCCTTGTCCCTTAGCCTGGGAGAAGCTGGAGCAGATGCAGAGGTTGGGGGACAAGTAGAGGCCACTTGGCTTCCAGGCTTTCTGTGCAGGGTCAGTTGCTGGCTCTGAAGTTTCCCCTCGCTCCCTCCTAGTCCTGGCTCTCAGGTTGTGCTGCCCCCAGGAAGACACCATCATTCCACTTCCAGGCCTAGAGTGAATAGTTTCTGAAACCATGGCCTGGAAATAGGAGTCTCTTTTTCATCTGGCCAGTTTTCCTAAGATGTAATGACACAAACAGCATTGAGCCTGATGGATGGTCCCTTATCTCCTCTGAAACAGTTGTAAAGTCTTTGATAGTACATTGAACGTGATCCCAAAATGAGCTCTAAAATATAATTTTCAATAGGCTCCAATGGAACATTTCAGCACATTAGGCAGAACAATTCTGTGTGTCTGAACGCCAGGCCCGGGGTTTGTCCTACATATATCTCCTCCTGGGATAAGGGACCTAATATGTCTTTGATTAGGATTTGCATTAATAGTAAATGAGCCTCCCATTAGCATACACTGGGGTGTCAGAGGCAGGAAATCCGTCTGACCTTGCTATGAATGGATTTCTGTAGCAATTATAAAACCCTACAGTGGTCACTTTTAACTTCTCTATGGTAACTGGTTATGCAGTTCCACAAAATTTTAGCTCTGTGATCTTTAACTTCTCAGGGTCTGTTTGCTCATCTTTTTTTTAAAGATTTATTTATTTAATTGAAAGTTAGAATTAGAGGAGAGACAGAGAGAAATCTTCCACCCATTGGTTCATTCCCCAAATGGCCACAACAACCAGGGCTGCGTCAGTCTAAAATCAGAAGCCAGGAGCTTTATCTGGGTCTCCCACGTGGGTACAGGGGCCCAGAGACTTCGGCCATCTTCCACTGCTTTCTCAGGCTTGGAAGTGGAGCACTGAGGACTTGAACCAGCATACTTATGGGATTCCAGTACTGCAGGCTGGGGCTTAGCCTGCTATGCCAACGGGCCAGCCCCCTGGCTCATCTTTTAAATGGGGGAATTAATTGCAGTTGAATTTTAGGACACTTACCTTAATCAGTCCATGTGATTTATGTGATGATTCCTGGAATATTCTAAAATGCCATGTGGGATATGCCATCTGAGCTTCTATAACCCATTGGCTCAAAAATAGGACTTTTCACATTTGTCTTTCATGAACTTTGAGCTATGCAGGGGGAGATACAGAAGCCGTGCATCTATCTGATCTCTCCTTCACTCACATTTCCTGGGTATCTGCTTTTGGAGCGATGTGCACCACCAGCTAAAGATGCATAGCTCATCCCCTAGTGAATTCAAAGGGAGAGCCAACTGGACAGCTGCTTTGTAACTCCAGGCCAAGTCACAGCTCATGAGCCAGAGAGGAGGCCCAGAGGGAAGGGCACACACACATATCCTGTTGAAAAAGTGGACAGAAGGAAGCTCAAAGGTAGTCATCCTTGAACCTGGACAGGTGTGGCAACTAGGACAAGTAGCGAAATTCAGGAAAGAGGAACAGACAATTTTTAACATAAGTACAGTCTGTAAAAAACAAAATGGATCTATCAGTTAAGAAGACGGATATGCGAAGAATTCTTGGCTTGGAAAAAGCAGAGAGAGATTGAAATAGTGGAAGCCCAGGAGGAGGCTTCTACAACAGACAGGTGACAAAAAGATTGAGCTAAAAGGGTGGTGGTTGGAATCACTCCTCCTCCCATAAAAATGAGGGGGAAGCATTGGCCATAAAATTCTGATTTTAAACAAGGCAGAAGTGTGGTTCAGGTGAAGTTTTCTCCATGAAAATTCGTGTTGAAATCTGCCTGCCAGTGCTGGAAGAGTGAGGTCCTTAATGTCTTTCCCATGAGACTGCATTCTCAGGGTTGGGGACCCACTTCTTTGTCCCCACATGCAACTGCTTCCCTCCTGCTTTGTGCTGTGAGCTGAGCAGATATGGTCACTCCTTGTTGGACTTTCTTCTGCCCAAAGCTCGAGTTCAGTTAAGCCTCTTTGCTTTGTAAGTTTTCCCATCTTGGGTACCCTCTGATGGCACCAGGCAGTGGACCAAGATGTAGAAAATCCCCATGTGTC